>NC_134269.1:4678155-5048243 GCF_031893055.1 Leptodactylus fuscus
TGGGAATTCAAAGAATATATTGGGGTTACGTGCACCCACAATTTTTGCTACTGGTATATAGTGCCATTGTCTCACTGGGAATTCAAAGAATATATGGGGGTTACATGCACCCACATTTTTTGCTACTGGTATATAGTGCCATTGTCTCACCAAGAATTCAAAGAATATATTGGGGTTATGTGCACCCACAATTTTTGCTACTGGTATATAGTGCCATTGTCTGACTGGGAATTCAAAGAATATATGGGGGTTACGTGAACCCACAATTTTGCCTACTGGTATATAGTGCCATTGTCTCACTGGGAATTCAAAGAATATATTGGGATTACGTGCACTCACAATTTTTGCTACTGGTATATAGTGCCATTGTCTGACTGGGAATTCAAAGAATATATTGGGGTTATGTGCACCCACAATTTTTGCTACTGGTATATAGTGCCATTGTCTCACTGGGAATTCAAAGAATATATGGGGGTTACGTGCACCCACAATTTTTGCTACTGGTATATAGTGCCATTGTCTGACTGGGAATTCAAAGAATATATTAGGGTTATGTGCACCCACAATTTTTACTACTGGTATATAGTGCCATTGTCTCACTGGGAATTCAAAGAATATAAGGGGGTTACGTGCACCCACAATTTTTGCTACTGGTATATAGTGCCATTGTCTGACTGGGAATTCAAAGAATATATTGGGGTTATGTGCACCCACAATTTTTGCTACTGGTATATAGTGCCATTGTCTCACTGGGAATTCAAAGAATATATTGGGGTTATGTGCACCCACAATTTTTGCTACTGGTATATAGTGCCATTGTCTGACTGGGAATTCAAAGAATATATTGGGGTTATGTGCACCCACAATTTTTGCTACTGCTATATAGTGCCAGTTTCTGACTGGTAATTCAAAGAATATATTGGGGTTACGTGCACCCACAATTTTTGCTACTGGTATATAGTTCCATTGTCTCACTGGGAATTCAAAGAATATATTGGGGTTACGTGCACCCACAATTTTTGCTACTGGTATATAGTGCCATTGTCTTACTGGGAATTCAAAGAATATATGGGGGTTACGTGCACCCACAATTGTTGCTACTGGTATATAGTGCCATTTCTGATTGGGAATTCAAAGAATATATTGGGGTTATGTGCACCCACAATTTTTGCTACTGGTATATAGTGTCATTGTCTCACTGGGAATTCAAAGAATATATGGGGGTTACGTGCACCCACAATTTTTGCTACTGGTATATAGTGCCATTGTCTGACTGGGAATTCAAAGAATATATTGGGGTTATGTGCACCCACAATTTTTGCTACTGGTATATAGTGCCATTGTCTCACTGGGAATTCAAAGAATATATTGGGGTTATGTGCACCCACAATTTTTGCTACTGGTATATAGTGCCATTGTCTGACTGGGAATTCAAAGAATATATTGGGGTTATGTGCACCCACAATTTTTGCTACTGCTATATAGTGCCAGTTTCTGACTGGTAATTCAAAGAATATATTGGGGTTACGTGCACCCACAATTTTTGCTACTGGTATATAGTTCCATTGTCTCACTGGGAATTCAAAGAATATATTGGGGTTACGTGCACCCACAATTTTTGCTACTGGTATATAGTGCCATTGTCTTACTGGGAATTCAAAGAATATATGGGGGTTACGTGCACCCACAATTGTTGCTACTGGTATATAGTGCCATTGTCTGATTGGGAATTCAAAGAATATATTGGGGTTATGTGCACCCACAATTTTTGCTACTGGTATATAGTGTCATTGTCTCACTGGGAATTCAAAGAATATATTGGGGTTACGTGCACCCACAATTTTTGCTACTGGTATATAGTGCCATTGTCTCACTGGGAATTCAAAGAATATATTGGGGTTACGTGCACCCACAATTTTTGCTACTGGTATATAGTGCCATTGTCTCACTGGGAATTCAAAGAATATATTGGGGTTACGTGCACCCACAATTTTTGCTACTGGTATATAGTGCCATTGTCTGACTGGGAATTCAAAGAATATATTGGGGTTATGTGCACCCACAATTTTTGCTACTGTATATAGTGCCATTGTCTCACTGGGAATTCAAAGAATATATTGGGGTTACGTGCACCCACAATTTTTGCTACTGGTATATAGTGCCATTGTCTCACTGGGAATTTAAAGAATATATGGGGGTTACGTGCACCCACAATTTTTGCTACTGGTATATAGTGCCATTGTCTCACTGGGAATTCAAAGAATATATTGGGGTTACGTGCACCCACAATTTTTGCTACTGGTATATAGTGCCATTGTCTCACTGGGAATTCAAAGAATATATTGGGGTTACGTGCACCCACAATTTTTGCTACTGGTATATAGTGCCATTGTCTGACTGGGAATTCAAAGAATATATTGGGGTTACGTGCACCCACAATTTTTGCTACTGTATATAGTGCCATTGTCTCACTGGGAATTCAAAGAATATATTGGGGTTATGTGCACCCACAATTTTTGCTACTGCTATATAGTGCCATTGTCTCACTGGGAATTCAAAGAATATATGGGGGTTACGTGCACCCACAATTTTTGCTACTGGTATATAGTGCCATTGTCTGATTGGGAATTCAAAGAATATATTGGGGTTACGTGCACCCACAATTTTTGCTACTGGTATAAAGTGCCATTGTCTCACTGGGAATTCAAAGAATATATGGGGGTTACGTGCACCCACAATTTTTGCTACTGGTATATAGTGCCATTGTCTCACTGGGAATTCAAAGAATATATTGGGGTTATGTGCACCCACAATTTTTGCTACTGGTATATAGTGCCATTGTCTCACTGGGAATTCAAAGAATATATGGGGGTTACGTGCACCCACAATTATTGCTACTGGTATATAGTGCCATTGTCTGACTGGGAATTCAAAGAATATATTGGGGTTACGTGCACCCACAATTTTTGCTACTGGTATATAGTGCCAGTTTCTGACTGGTAATTCAAAGAATATATTGGGGTTACGTGCACCCACAATTTTTGCTACTGGTATATAGTGCCATTGTCTCACTGGGAAGTCAAAGAATATATGGGGGTTACGTGCACCCACAATTTTTGCTACTGGTATATAGTGCCATTGTCTGACTGGGAATTCAAAGAATATATTGGGATTACGTGCACCCACAATTTTTGCTACTGCTATATAGTGCCATTGTCTGACTGGGAATTCAAAGAATATATTGGGATTACGTGCACCCACAATTTTTGCTACTGCTATATAGTGCCATTGTCTTACTGGGAATTCAAAGAATATATGGGGGTTACGTGCACCCACAATTTTTGCTAGTGGTATATAGTGCCATTGTCTCACAGGGAATTCAAAGAATATATTGGGGTTATGTGCACCCACAATTTTTGCTACTGGTATATAGTGCCATTGTCTCACTGGGAATTCAAAGAATATATTGGGGTTATGTGCACCCACAATTTATGCTACTGGTATATAGTGCCATTGTCTCACTGTGAATTCAAAGAATATATGGGGGTTACGTGCACCCACAATTTTTGCTACTGGTATATAGTGCCAGTTTCTGACTGATAATTCAAAGAATATATTGGGGTTACGTGCACCCACAATTTTTAATACTGGTATATAGTGCCATTGTCTCACTGGGAATTCAAAGAATATATTGGGGTTACGTGCACCCACAATTTTTGCTACTGGTATATAGTGCCATTGTCTCACTGGGAATTCAAAGAATATATGGGGTTACGTGCACCCACAATTTTTGCTACTGGTATATAGTGCCAGTTTCTGACTGGTAATTCAAAGAATATATTGGGGTTACGTGCACCCACAATTTTTGCTACTGGTATATAGTGCCATTGTCTCACTGGGAATTCAAAGAATATATTGGGGTTACGTGCACCCACAATTTTTGCTACTGGTATATAGTGCCATTGTCTCACTAAGAATTCAAAGAATATATTGGGGTTATGTGCACCCACAATTTTTGCTACTGGTATATAGTGCCATTGTCTGACTGGGAATTCAAAGAATATATGGGGGTTACGTGAACCCACAATTTTGCCTACTGGTATATAGTGCCATTGTCTCACTGGGAATTCAAAGAATATATTGGGATTACGTGCACCCACAATTTTTGCTACTGGTATATAGTGCCATTGTCTGACTGGGAATTCAAAGAATATATTGGGGTTATGTGCACCCACAATTTTTGCTACTGGTATATAGTGCCATTGTCTCACTGGGAATTCAAAGAATATATGGGGGTTACGTGCACCCACAATTTTTGCTACTGGTATATAGTGCCATTGTCTGACTGGGAATTCAAAGAATATATTGGGGTTATGTGCACCCACAATTTTTACTACTGGTATATAGTGCCATTGTCTCACTGGGAATTCAAAGAATATATGGGGGTTACGTGCACCCACAATTTTTGCTACTGGTATATAGTGCCATTGTCTGACTGGGAATTCAAAGAATATATTGGGGTTATGTGCACCCACAATTTTTGCTACTGGTATATAGTGCCATTGTCTCACTGGGAATTCAAAGAATATATTGGGGTTATGTGCACCCACAATTTTTGCTACTGGTATATAGTGCCATTGTCTGACTGGGAATTCAAAGAATATATTGGGGTTATGTGCACCCACAATTTTTGCTACTGCTATATAGTGCCAGTTTCTGACTGGTAATTCAAAGAATATATTGGGGTTACGTGCACCCACAATTTTTGCTACTGGTATATAGTTCCATTGTCTCACTGGGAATTCAAAGAATATATTGGGGTTACGTGCACCCACAATTTTTGCTACTGGTATATAGTGCCATTGTCTTACTGGGAATTCAAAGAATATATGGGGGTTACGTGCACCCACAATTGTTGCTACTGGTATATAGTGCCATTGTCTGATTGGGAATTCAAAGAATATATTGGGGTTATGTGCACCCACAATTTTTGCTACTGGTATATAGTGTCATTGTCTCACTGGGAATTCAAAGAATATATTGGGGTTACGTGCACCCACAATTTTTGCTACTGGTATATAGTGCCATTGTCTCACTGGGAATTCAAAGAATATATTGGGGTTACGTGCACCCACAATTTTTGCTACTGGTATATAGTGCCATTGTCTCACTGGGAATTCAAAGAATATATTGGGGTTACGTGCACCCACAATTTTTGCTACTGGTATATAGTGCCATTGTCTGACTGGGAATTCAAAGAATATATTGGGGTTATGTGCACCCACAATTTTTGCTACTGTATATAGTGCCATTGTCTCACTGGGAATTCAAAGAATATATTGGGGTTACGTGCACCCACAATTTTTGCTACTGGTATATAGTGCCATTGTCTCACTGGGAATTTAAAGAATATATGGGGGTTACGTGCACCCACAATTTTTGCTACTGGTATATAGTGCCATTGTCTCACTGGGAATTCAAAGAATATATTGGGGTTACGTGCACCCACAATTTTTGCTACTGGTATATAGTGCCATTGTCTCACTGGGAATTCAAAGAATATATTGGGGTTACGTGCACCCACAATTTTTGCTACTGGTATATAGTGCCATTGTCTGACTGGGAATTCAAAGAATATATTGGGGTTACGTGCACGCACAATTTTTGCTACTGTATATAGTGCCATTGTCTCACTGGGAATTCAAAGAATATATTGGGGTTACGTGCACCCACAATTTTTGCTACTGCTATATAGTGCCATTGTCTCACTGGGAATTCAAAGAATATATGGGGGTTACGTGCACCCACAATTTTTGCTACTGGTATATAGTGCCATTGTCTGATTGGGAATTCAAAGAATATATTGGGATTACGTGCACCCACAATTTTTGCTACTGCTATGTAGTGCCATTGTCTTACTGGGAATTCAAAGAATATATGGGGGTTACGTGCACCCACAATTTTTGCTACTGTATATAGTGCCATTGTCTCACTGGGAATTCAAAGAATATATTGGGGTTACGTGCACCCACAATTTTTGCTACTGGTATAAAGTGCCATTGTCTCACTGGGAATTCAAAGAATATATTGGGGTTACGTGCACCCACAATTTTTGCTACTGGTATATAGTGCCAGTTTCTGACTGGTAATTCAAAGAATATATTGGGGTTACGTGCACCCACAATTTTTGCTACTGGTATATAGTGCCATTGTCTCACTGGGAATTCAAAGAATATATGGGGGTTACGTGCACCCACAATTTTTGCTACTGGTATATAGTGCCATTGTCTGACTGGGAATTCAAAGAATATATTGGGATTACGTGCACCCACAATTTTTGCTACTGCTATATAGTGCCATTGTCTTACTGGGAATTCAAAGAATATATCGGGGTTGCGTGCACCCACAATTTTTGCTACTGGTATATAGTGCCATTGTCTCACTGGGAATTCAAAGAATATATTGGGGTCATGTGCACCCACAATTTTTGCTACTGGTATAAAGTGCCATTGTCTCACTGGGAATTCAAAGAATATATGGGGGTTATGTGCACCCACAATTTTTGCTACTGGTATATAGTGCCATTGTCTGACTGGGAATTCAAAGAATATATTGGGGTTATGTGCACCCACAATTTTTGCTACTGGTATATAGTGCCATTGTCTCACTGGGAATTCAAAGAATATATGGGGTTTACGTGCACCCACAATTTTTGCTACTGGTATATAGTGCCATTGTCTCACTGGGAATTCAAAGAATATATTGGGGTTACGTGCACCCAAAATTTTTGCTACTGGTATATAGTGCCATTGTCTCACTGGGAATTCAAAGAATATATGGGGGTTACGTGCACCCACAATTTTTGCTACTGGTATATAGTGCCATTGTCTGACTGGGAATTCAAAGAATATATTGGGGTTATGTGCACCCACAATTTTTGCTACTGGTATATAGTGCCATTGTCTCACTGGGAATTCAAAGAATATATTGGGGTTACGTGCACCCACAATTTTTGCTACTGGTATAAAGTGCCATTGTCTCACTGGGAATTCAAAGAATATATGGGGGTTACGTGCACCCACAATTTTTGCTACTGGTATATAGTGCCATTGTCTCACTGGGAATTCAAAGAATATATTGGGGTTATGTGCACCCACAATTTTTGCTACTGGTATATAGTGCCATTGTCTCACTGGGAATTCAAAGAATATATGGGGGTTACGTGCACCCACAATTATTGCTACTGGTATATAGTGCCATTGTCTGACTGGGAATTCAAAGAATATATTGGGGTTACGTGCACCCACAATTTTTGCTACTGGTATATAGTGCCAGTTTGTGACTGGTAATTCAAAGAATATATTGGGGTTACGTGCACCCACAATTTTTGCTACTGGTATATAGTGCCATTGTCTCACTGGGAATTCAAAGAATATATGGGGGTTACGTGCACCCACAATTTTTGCTACTGGTATATAGTGCCATTGTCTGACTGGGAATTCAAAGAATATATTGGGATTACGTGCACCCACAATTTTTGCTACTGCTATATAGTGCCATTGTCTTACTGGGAATTCAAAGAATATATCGGGGTTGCGTGCACCCACAATTTTTGCTACTGGTATATAGTGCCATTGTCTCACTGGGAATTCAAAGAATATATTGGGGTCATGTGCACCCACAATTTTTGCTACTGGTATAAAGTGCCATTGTCTCACTGGGAATTCAAAGAATATATGGGGGTTATGTGCACCCACAATTTTTGCTACTGGTATATAGTGCCATTGTCTGACTGGGAATTCAAAGAATATATTGGGGTTATGTGCACCCACAATTTTTGCTACTGGTATATAGTGCCATTGTCTCACTGGGAATTCAAAGAATATATGAGGTTTACGTGCACCCACAATTTTTGCTACTGGTATATAGTGCCATTGTCTCACTGGGAATTCAAAGAATATATTGGGGTTACGTGCACCCAAAATTTTTGCTACTGGTATATAGTGCCATTGTCTCACTGGGAATTCAAAGAATATATGGGGGTTACGTGCACCCACAATTTTTGCTACTGGTATATAGTGCCATTGTCTGACTGGGAATTCAAAGAATATATGGGGGTTACGTGCACCCACAATTTTTGCTACTGGTATATAGTGCCATTGTCTCACTGGGAATTCAAAGAATATACTGGGGTTATGTGCACCCACAATTTTTGCTACTGGTATATAGTGCCATTGTCTGACTGGGAATTCAAAGAATATATGGGGTTTACGTGCACCCACAATTTTTGCTACTGGTATATAGTGCCAGTTTCTGATTGGTAATTCAAAGAATATATGGGTTTACGTGCACCCACAATTTTTGCTACTGGTATATATAGTGCCATTGTCTGACTGGGAATTCAAAGAATATATTGGGGTTATGTGCACCCACAATTTTTGCTACTGGCATATAGTGCCATTGTCTCACTGGGAATTCAAAGAATATATGGGGGTTACGTGCACCCACAATTATTGCTACTGGTATATAGTGCCATTGTCTCACTGGGAATTCAAAGAATATATTGGGGTTACGTGCACCCACAATTTTTGCTACTGGTATATAGTGCCAGTTTCTGACTGGTAATTCAAAGAATATATTGGGGTTACGTGCACCCACAATTTTTGCTACTGGTATATAGTGCCATTGTCTCACTGGGAATTCAAAGAATATATTGGGGTTACGTGCACCCACAATTTTTGCTACTGGTATATAGTGCCTTTGTCTCACTGGGAATTCAAAGAATATATGGGGGTTACGTGCACCCACAATTTTTGCTACTGGTATATAGTGCCATTGTCTCACTAAGAATTCAAAGAATATATTGGGGTTATGTGCACCCACAATTTTTGCTACTGGTATATAGTGCCAGTTTCTGACTGGTAATTCAAAGAATATATTGGGGTTACGTGCACCCACAATTTTTGCTACTGGTATATAGTGCCATTGTCTCACTGGGAATTCAAAGAATATATTGGGGTCATGTGCACCCACAATTTCTGCTATTGGTATAAAGTGCCATTGTCTCACTGGGAATTCAAAGAATATATGGAGGTTACGTGCACCCACAATTTTTGCTACTGGTATATAGTGCCATTGTCTGACTGGGAATTCAAAGAATATATTGGGGTTATGTGCACCTACAATTTTTAATACTGGTATATAGTGCCATTGTCTCACTGGGAATTCAAAGAATATATTGGGGTTATGTGCACCCACAATTTTTGCTACTGGTATATAGTGCCATTGTCTCACTGGGAATTCAAAGAATATATGGGGGTTACGTACACCCACAATTTTTGCTACTGGTATATAGTGCCATTGTCTCACTGGGAATTCAAAGAATATATTGGGGTTACGTGCACCCACAATTTTTGCTACTGGTATATAGTGCCATTGTCTCACTGGGAATTCAAAGAATATATGGGGGTTACGTGCACCCACAATTTTTGCTACTGGTATATAGTGCCATTGTCTGACTGGGAATTCAAAGAATATATGGGGGTTACGTGCACCCACAATTTTTGCTACTGGTATATAGTGCCATTGTCTCACTGGGAATTCAAAGAATATACTGGGGTTATGTGCACCCACAATTTTTGCTACTGGTATATAGTGCCATTGTCTGACTGGGAATTCAAAGAATATATGGGGTTTACGTGCACCCACAATTTTTGCTACTGGTATATAGTGCCAGTTTCTGATTGGTAATTCAAAGAATATATGGGTTTACGTGCACCCACAATTTTTGCTACTGGTATATATAGTGCCATTGTCTGACTGGGAATTCAAAGAATATATTGGGGTTATGTGCACCCACAATTTTTGCTACTGGCATATAGTGCCATTGTCTCACTGGGAATTCAAAGAATATATGGGGGTTACGTGCACCCACAATTATTGCTACTGGTATATAGTGCCATTGTCTCACTGGGAATTCAAAGAATATATTGGGGTTACGTGCACCCACAATTTTTGCTACTGGTATATAGTGCCAGTTTCTGACTGGTAATTCAAAGAATATATTGGGGTTACGTGCACCCACAATTTTTGCTACTGGTATATAGTGCCATTGTCTCACTGGGAATTCAAAGAATATATTGGGGTTACGTGCACCCACAATTTTTGCTACTGGTATATAGTGCCTTTGTCTCACTGGGAATTCAAAGAATATATGGGGGTTACGTGCACCCACAATTTTTGCTACTGGTATATAGTGCCATTGTCTCACTAAGAATTCAAAGAATATATTGGGGTTATGTGCACCCACAATTTTTGCTACTGGTATATAGTGCCAGTTTCTGACTGGTAATTCAAAGAATATATTGGGGTTACGTGCACCCACAATTTTTGCTACTGGTATATAGTGCCATTGTCTCACTGGGAATTCAAAGAATATATTGGGGTCATGTGCACCCACAATTTCTGCTATTGGTATAAAGTGCCATTGTCTCACTGGGAATTCAAAGAATATATGGAGGTTACGTGCACCCACAATTTTTGCTACTGGTATATAGTGCCATTGTCTGACTGGGAATTCAAAGAATATATTGGGGTTATGTGCACCTACAATTTTTAATACTGGTATATAGTGCCATTGTCTCACTGGGAATTCAAAGAATATATTGGGGTTATGTGCACCCACAATTTTTGCTACTGGTATATAGTGCCATTGTCTCACTGGGAATTCAAAGAATATATGGGGGTTACGTACACCCACAATTTTTGCTACTGGTATATAGTGCCATTGTCTCACTGGGAATTCAAAGAATATATTGGGGTTACGTGCACCCACAATTTTTGCTACTGGTATATAGTGCCATTGTCTCACTGGGAATTCAAAGAATATATGGGGGTTACGTGCACCCACATTTTTTGCTACTGGTATATAGTGCCATTGTCTCACTAAGAATTCAAAGAATATATTGGGGTTATGTCCACCCACAATTTTTGCTACTGGTATATAGTGCCATTGTCTGACTGGGAATTCAAAGTATATATGGGGGTTACGTGCACCCACAATTTTTGCTACTGGTATATAGTGCCATTGTCTGACTGGGAATTCAAAGAATATATTGGGGTTATGTGCACCCACAATTTTTGCTACTGGTATATAGTGCCATTGTCTCACTGGGAATTCAAAGAATATATGGGGGTTACGTGCACCCACAATTTTTGCTACTGGTATATAGTGCCATTGTCTGACTGGGAATTCAAAGAATATATTGGGGTTATGTGCACCCACAATTTTTACTACTGGTATATAGTGCCATTGTCTCACTGGGAATTCAAAGAATATATTGGGGTTACGTGCACCCACAATTTTTGCTACTGGTATAAAGTTCCAGTTTCTGACTGGTAATTCAAAGAATATATTGGGGTTACGTGCACCCACAATTTTTGCTACTGGTATATAGTGCCATTGTCTGACTGGGAATTCAAAGAATATATTGGGGTTATGTGCACCCACAATTTTTGCTACTGGTATATAGTGCCATTGTCTCACTGGGAATTCAAAGAATATATGGGGGTTACGTGCACCCACAATTTTTGCTACTGGTATATAGTGCCCTTGTCTGACTGGGAATTCAAAGAATATATTGGGGTTATGTGCACCCACAATTTTTACTACTGGTATATAGTGCCATTGTCTCACTGGGAATTCAAAGAATATATGGGGGTTACGTGCACCCACAATTTTTGCTACTGGTATATAGTGCCATTGTCTCACTGGGAATTCAAAGAATATATTGGGGTTACGTGCACCCACAATTTTTGCTACTGGTATATAGTTCCAGTTTCTGACTGGCAATTCAAAGAATATATTGGGGTTACGTGTACCCACAATTTTTGCTACTGGTATATAGTGCCATTGTCTCACTGGGAATTCAAAGAATATATTGGGGTTATGTGCACCCACAATTTTTGCTACTGCTATATAGTGCCATTGTCTTACTGGGAATTCAAAGAATATATGGGGGTTACGTGCACCCACAATTTTTGCTACTGGTATATAGTGCCATTGTCTCACTGGGAATTCAAAGAATATATTGGGGTCATGTGCACCCACAATTTTTGCTACTGGTATAAAGTGCCATTGTCTCACTGGGAATTCAAAGAATATATGGGGGTTACGTGCACCCACAATTTTTGCTACTGGTATATAGTGCCATTGTCTGACTGGGAATTCAAAGAATATATTGGGGTTATGTGCACCCACAATTTTTGCTACTGGTATATAGTGCCATTGTCTCACTGGGAATTCAAAGAATATATTGGGGTTACGTGCAACCACAATTTTTGCTACTGGTATATAGTGCCATTGTCTCACTGGGAATTCAAAGAATATATTGGGGTTACGTGCACCCACAATTTTTGCTACTGGTATATAGTGCCATTGTCTCACTGGGAATTCAAAGAATATATGGGGGTTACGTGCAGCCACATTTTTTGCTACTGGTATATAGTGCCATTGTCTCACTGGGAATTCAAAGAATATATTGGGGTTATGTGCACCCACAATTTTTGCTACTGGTATATAGTGCCATTGTCTCACTGGGAATTCAAAGAATATATGGGGGTTACGTGCACCCACAATTTTTGCTACTGGTATATAGTGCCATTTTCTGACTGGGAATTCAAAGAATATATTGGGGTTATGTGCACCCACAATTTTTGCTACTGGTATATAGTGCCATTGTCTCACTGGGAATTCAAAGAATATATGGGGGTTACGTGCACCCACAATTATTGCTACTGGTATATAGTGCCATTGTCTCACTGGGAATTCAAAGAATATATTGGGGTTACGTGCACCCACAATTTTTGCTACTGGTATATAGTGCCAGTTTCTGACTGGTAATTCAAAGAGTATATGGGGGTTACGTGCACCCACAATTTTTGCTACTGGTATATAGTGCCATTGTCTGACTGGGAATTCAAAGAATATATTGGGATTACGTGCACCCACAATTTTTGCTACTGCTATATAGTGCCATTGTCTTACTGGGAATTCAAAGAATATATCGGGGTTACGTGCACCCACAATTTTTGCTACTGGTATATAGTGCCATTGTCTCACTGGGAATTCAAAGAATATATTGGGGTCATGTGCACCCACAATTTTTGCTACTGGTATAATGTGCCATTGTCTCACTGGGAATTCAAAGAATATATGGGGGTTACGTGCACCCACAATTTTTGCTAGTGGTATATAGTGCCATTGTCTCACAGGGAATTCAAAGAATATATTGGGGTTATGTGCACCCACAATTTTTGCTACTGGTATATAGTGCCATTGTCTCACTGGGAATTCAAAGAATATATTGGGGTTATGTGCACCCACAATTTTTGCTACTGGTATATAGTGCCAGTTTCTGACTGATAATTCAAAGAATATATTGGGGTTACGTGCACCCACAATTTTTAATACTGGTATATAGTGCCATTGTCTCACTGGGAATTCAAAGAATATATTGGGGTTACGTGCACCCACAATTTTTGCTACTGGTATATAGTGCCATTGTCTCACTGGGAATTCAAAGAATATATGGGGTTACGTGCACCCACAATTTTTGCTACTGGTATATAGTGCCAGTTTCTGACTGGTAATTCAAAGAATATATTGGGGTTACGTGCACCCACAATTTTTGCTACTGGTATTTAGTGCCATTGTCTCACTGGGAATTCAAAGAATATATTGGGGTTACGTGCACCCACAATTTTTGCTACTGGTATATAGTGCCATTGTCTCACTGGGAATTCAAAGAATATATGGGGGTTACATGCACCCACATTTTTTGCTACTGGTATATAGTGCCATTGTCTCACCAAGAATTCAAAGAATATATTGGGGTTATGTGCACCCACAATTTTTGCTACTGGTATATAGTGCCATTGTCTGACTGGGAATTCAAAGAATATATGGGGGTTACGTGAACCCACAATTTTGCCTACTGGTATATAGTGCCATTGTCTCACTGGGAATTCAAAGAATATATTGGGATTACGTGCACTCACAATTTTTGCTACTGGTATATAGTGCCATTGTCTGACTGGGAATTCAAAGAATATATTGGGGTTATGTGCACCCACAATTTTTGCTACTGGTATATAGTGCCATTGTCTCACTGGGAATTCAAAGAATATATGGGGGTTACGTGCACCCACAATTTTTGCTACTGGTATATAGTGCCATTGTCTGACTGGGAATTCAAAGAATATATTAGGGTTATGTGCACCCACAATTTTTACTACTGGTATATAGTGCCATTGTCTCACTGGGAATTCAAAGAATATAAGGGGGTTACGTGCACCCACAATTTTTGCTACTGGTATATAGTGCCATTGTCTGACTGGGAATTCAAAGAATATATTGGGGTTATGTGCACCCACAATTTTTGCTACTGGTATATAGTGCCATTGTCTCACTGGGAATTCAAAGAATATATTGGGGTTATGTGCACCCACAATTTTTGCTACTGGTATATAGTGCCATTGTCTGACTGGGAATTCAAAGAATATATTGGGGTTATGTGCACCCACAATTTTTGCTACTGCTATATAGTGCCAGTTTCTGACTGGTAATTCAAAGAATATATTGGGGTTACGTGCACCCACAATTTTTGCTACTGGTATATAGTTCCATTGTCTCACTGGGAATTCAAAGAATATATTGGGGTTACGTGCACCCACAATTTTTGCTACTGGTATATAGTGCCATTGTCTTACTGGGAATTCAAAGAATATATGGGGGTTACGTGCACCCACAATTGTTGCTACTGGTATATAGTGCCATTGTCTGATTGGGAATTCAAAGAATATATTGGGGTTATGTGCACCCACAATTTTTGCTACTGGTATATAGTGTCATTGTCTCACTGGGAATTCAAAGAATATATGGGGGTTACGTGCACCCACAATTTTTGCTACTGGTATATAGTGCCATTGTCTGACTGGGAATTCAAAGAATATATTGGGGTTATGTGCACCCACAATTTTTGCTACTGGTATATAGTGCCATTGTCTCACTGGGAATTCAAAGAATATATTGGGGTTATGTGCACCCACAATTTTTGCTACTGGTATATAGTGCCATTGTCTGACTGGGAATTCAAAGAATATATTGGGGTTATGTGCACCCACAATTTTTGCTACTGCTATATAGTGCCAGTTTCTGACTGGTAATTCAAAGAATATATTGGGGTTACGTGCACCCACAATTTTTGCTACTGGTATATAGTTCCATTGTCTCACTGGGAATTCAAAGAATATATTGGGGTTACGTGCACCCACAATTTTTGCTACTGGTATATAGTGCCATTGTCTTACTGGGAATTCAAAGAATATATGGGGGTTACGTGCACCCACAATTGTTGCTACTGGTATATAGTGCCATTGTCTGATTAGGAATTCAAAGAATATATTGGGGTTATGTGCACCCACAATTTTTGCTACTGGTATATAGTGTCATTGTCTCACTGGGAATTCAAAGAATATATTGGGGTTACGTGCACCCACAATTTTTGCTACTGGTATATAGTGCCATTGTCTCACTGGGAATTCAAAGAATATATTGGGGTTACGTGCACCCACAATTTTTGCTACTGGTATATAGTGCCATTGTCTCACTGGGAATTCAAAGAATATATTGGGGTTACGTGCACCCACAATTTTTGCTACTGGTATATAGTGCCATTGTCTGACTGGGAATTCAAAGAATATATTGGGGTTATGTGCACCCACAATTTTTGCTACTGTATATAGTTCCATTGTCTCACTGGGAATTCAAAGAATATATTGGGGTTACGTGCACCCACAATTTTTGCTACTGGTATATAGTGCCATTGTCTCACTGGGAATTTAAAGAATATATGGGGGTTACGTGCACCCACAATTTTTGCTACTGGTATATAGTGCCATTGTCTCACTGGGAATTCAAAGAATATATTGGGGTTACGTGCACCCACAATTTTTGCTACTGGTATATAGTGCCATTGTCTCACTGGGAATTCAAAGAATATATTGGGGTTACGTGCACCCACAATTTTTGCTACTGGTATATAGTGCCATTGTCTGACTGGGAATTCAAAGAATATATTGGGGTTACGTGCACCCACAATTTTTGCTACTGTATATAGTGCCATTGTCTCACTGGGAATTCAAAGAATATATTGGGGTTATGTGCACCCACAATTTTTGCTACTGCTATATAGTGCCATTGTCTCACTGGGAATTCAAAGAATATATGGGGGTTACGTGCACCCACAATTTTTGCTACTGGTATATAGTGCCATTGTCTGATTGGGAATTCAAAGAATATATTGGGGTTACGTGCACCCACAATTTTTGCTACTGGTATAAAGTGCCATTGTCTCACTGGGAATTCAAAGAATATATGGGGGTTACGTGCACCCACAATTTTTGCTACTGGTATATAGTGCCATTGTCTCACTGGGAATTCAAAGAATATATTGGGGTTATGTGCACCCACAATTTTTGCTACTGGTATATAGTGCCATTGTCTCACTGGGAATTCAAAGAATATATGGGGGTTACGTGCACCCACAATTATTGCTACTGGTATATAGTGCCATTGTCTGACTGGGAATTCAAAGAATATATTGGGGTTACGTGCACCCACAATTTTTGCTACTGGTATATAGTGCCAGTTTCTGACTGGTAATTCAAAGAATATATTGGGGTTACGTGCACCCACAATTTTTGCTACTGGTATATAGTGCCATTGTCTCACTGGGAATTCAAAGAATATATGGGGGTTACGTGCACCCACAATTTTTGCTACTGGTATATAGTGCCATTGTCTGACTGGGAATTCAAAGAATATATTGGGATTACGTGCACCCACAATTTTTGCTACTGCTATATAGTGCCATTGTCTGACTGGGAATTCAAAGAATATATTGGGATTACGTGCACCCACAATTTTTGCTACTGCTATATAGTGCCATTATCTTACTGGGAATTCAAAGAATATATCGGGGTTACGTGCACCCACAATTTTTGCTACTGGTATATAGTGCCATTGTCTCACTGGGAATTCAAAGAATATATTGGGGTCATGTGCACCCACAATTTTTGCTACTGGTATAAAGTGCCATTGTCTCACTGGGAATTCAAAGAATATATGGGGGTTACGTGCACCCACAATTTTTGCTAGTGGTATATAGTGCCATTGTCTCACAGGGAATTCAAAGAATATATTGGGGTTATGTGCACCCACAATTTTTGCTACTGGTATATAGTGCCATTGTCTCACTGGGAATTCAAAGAATATATTGGGGTTATGTGCACCCACAATTTTTGCTACTAGTATATAGTGCCATTGTCTCACTGTGAATTCAAAGAATATATGGGGGTTACGTGCACCCACAATTTTTGCTACTGGTATATAGTGCCAGTTTCTGACTGATAATTCAAAGAATATATTGGGGTTACGTGCACCCACAATTTTTGCTACTGGTATATAGTGCCATTGTCTCACTGGGAATTCAAAGAATATATTGGGGTTACGTGCACCCACAATTTTTGCTACTGGTATATAGTGCCATTGTCTCACTGGGAATTCAAAGAATATATGGGGTTACGTGCACCCACAATTTTTGCTACTGGTATATAGTGCCAGTTTCTGACTGGTAATTCAAAGAATATATTGGGGTTACGTGCACCCACAATTTTTGCTACTGGTATATAGTGCCATTGTCTCACTGGGAATTCAAAGAATATATTGGGGTTACGTGCACCCACAATTTTTGCTACTGGTATATAGTGCCATTGTCTCACTGGGAATTCAAAGAATATATGGGGGTTACATGCACCCACATTTTTTGCTACTGGTATATAGTGCCATTGTCTCACTAAGAATTCAAAGAATATATTGGGGTTATGTGCACCCACAATTTTTGCTACTGGTATATAGTGCCATTGTCTGACTGGGAATTCAAAGAATATATGGGGGTTACGTGAACCCACAATTTTGCCTACTGGTATATAGTGCCATTGTCTCACTGGGAATTCAAAGAATATATTGGGATTACGTGCACCCACAATTTTTGCTACTGGTATATAGTGCCATTGTCTGACTGGGAATTCAAAGAATATATTGGGTTATGTGCACCCACAATTTTTGCTACTGGTATATAGTGCCATTGTCTGACTGGGAATTCAAAGAATATATGGGGGTTACGTGCACCCACAATTTTTGCTACTGGTATATAGTGCCATTGTCTGACTGGGAATTCAAAGAATATATTGGGGTTATGTGCACCCACAATTTTTACTACTGGTATATAGTGCCATTGTCTCACTGGGAATTCAAAGAATATATGGGGGTTACGTGCACCCACAATTTTTGCTACTGGTATATAGTGCCATTGTCTGACTGGGAATTCAAAGAATATATTGGGGTTATGTGCACCCACAATTTTTGCTACTGCTATATAGTGCCAGTTTCTGACTGGTAATTCAAAGAATATATTGGGGTTACGTGCACCCACAATTTTTGCTACTGGTATATAGTTCCATTGTCTCACTGGGAATTCAAAGAATATATTGGGGTTACGTGCACCCACAATTTTTGCTACTGGTATATAGTGCCATTGTCTTACTGGGAATTCAAAGAATATATGGGGGTTACGTGCACCCACAATTGTTGCTACTGGTATATAGTGCCATTGTCTGATTGGGAATTCAAAGAATATATTGGGGTTATGTGCACCCACAATTTTTGCTACTGGTATATAGTGTCATTGTCTCACTGGGAATTCAAAGAATATATTGGGGTTACGTGCACCCACAATTTTTGCTACTGGTATATAGTGCCATTGTCTCACTGGGAATTCAAAGAATATATTGGGGTTACGTGCACCCACAATTTTTGCTACTGGTATATAGTGCCATTGTCTCACTGGGAATTCAAAGAATATATTGGGGTTACGTGCACCCACAATTTTTGCTACTGGTATATAGTGCCATTGTCTGACTGGGAATTCAAAGAATATATTGGGGTTATGTGCACCCACAATTTTTGCTACTGTATATAGTGCCATTGTCTCACTGGGAATTCAAAGAATATATTGGGGTTACGTGCACCCACAATTTTTGCTACTGGTATATAGTGCCATTGTCTCACTGGGAATTTAAAGAATATATGGGGGTTACGTGCACCCACAATTTTTGCTACTGGTATATAGTGCCATTGTCTCACTGGGAATTCAAAGAATATATTGGGGTTACGTGCACCCACAATTTTTGCTACTGGTATATAGTGCCATTGTCTCACTGGGAATTCAAAGAATATATTGGGGTTACGTGCACCCACAATTTTTGCTACTGGTATATAGTGCCATTGTCTGACTGGGAATTCAAAGAATATATTGGGGTTACGTGCACGCACAATTTTTGCTACTGTATATAGTGCCATTGTCTCACTGGGAATTCAAAGAATATATTGGGGTTACGTGCACCCACAATTTTTGCTACTGCTATATAGTGCCATTGTCTCACTGGGAATTCAAAGAATATATGGGGGTTACGTGCACCCACAATTTTTGCTACTGGTATATAGTGCCATTGTCTGATTGGGAATTCAAAGAATATATTGGGATTACGTGCACCCACAATTTTTGCTACTGCTATGTAGTGCCATTGTCTTACTGGGAATTCAAAGAATATATGGGGGTTACGTGCACCCACAATTTTTGCTACTGTATATAGTGCCATTGTCTCACTGGGAATTCAAAGAATATATTGGGGTTACGTGCACCCACAATTTTTGCTACTGGTATAAAGTGCCATTGTCTCACTGGGAATTCAAAGAATATATGGGGGTTACGTGCACCCACAATTTTTGCTACTGGTATATAGTGCCATTGTCTCACTGGGAATTCAAAGAATATATTGGGGTTATGTGCACCCACAATTTTTGCTACTGGTATATAGTGCCATTGTCTCACTGGGAATTCAAAGAATATATGGGGGTTACGTGCACCCACAATTATTGCTACTGGTATATAGTGCCATTGTCTGACTGGGAATTCAAAGAATATATTGGGGTTACGTGCACCCACAATTTTTGCTACTGGTATATAGTGCCAGTTTCTGACTGGTAATTCAAAGAATATATTGGGGTTACGTGCACCCACAATTTTTGCTACTGGTATATAGTGCCATTGTCTCACTGGGAATTCAAAGAATATATGGGGGTTACGTGCACCCACAATTTTTGCTACTGGTATATAGTGCCATTGTCTGACTGGGAATTCAAAGAATATATTGGGATTACGTGCACCCACAACTTTTGCTACTGCTATATAGTGCCATTGTCTTACTGGGAATTCAAAGAATATATCGGGGTTGCGTGCACCCACAATTTTTGCTACTGGTATATAGTGCCATTGTCTCACTGGGAATTCAAAGAATATATTGGGGTCATGTGCACCCACAATTTTTGCTACTGGTATAAAGTGCATTTGTCTCACTGGGAATTCAAAGAATATATGGGGGTTACGTGCACCCACAATTTTTGCTAGTGGTATATAGTGCCACTGTCTCACTGGGAATTCAAAGAATATATTGGGGTTATGTGCACCCACAATTTTTGCTACTGGTATATAGTGCCATTGTCTCACTGGGAATTCAAAGAATATATGGGGGTTACGTGCACCCACAATTTTTGCTACTGGTATATAGTGCCATTGTCTGACTGGGAATTCAAATAATATATTGGGGTTACGTGCACCCACAATTTTTGCTACTGGTATATAGTGCCATTGTCTCACTGGGAATTCAAAGAATATATTGGGATTACGTGCACCCACAATTTTTGCTACTGCTATATAGTGCCATTGTCTGACTGGGAATTCAAAGAATATATTGGGGTTATGTGCACCCACAATTTTTAATACTGGTATATAGTGCCATTGTCTCACTGGGAATTCAAAGAATATATTGGGGTTACGTGCACCCACAATTTTTGCTACTGGTATATAGTGCCATTGTCTCACTGGGAATTCAAAGAATATATGGGGTTTACGTGCACCCACAATTTTTGCTACTGGTATATAGTGCCATTGTCTGACTGGGAATTCAAAGAATATATTGGGGTTATGTGCACCCACAATTTTTGCTACTGGTATATAGTGCCATTGTCTCACTGGGAATTCAAAGAATATATGGGGGTTACGTGCACCCACAATTTTTGCTACTGGTATATAGTGCCAGTTTCTGACTGGTAATTCAAAGAATATATTGGGGTTACGTGCACCCACAATTTTTGCTACTGGAATATAGTGCCATTGTCTCACTGGGAATTCAAAGAATATATTGGGGTTACGTGCACCCACAATTTTTGCTACTGGTATATAGTGCCATTGTCTCACTGGGAATTCAAAGAATATATAGGGGTTACATGCACCCACATTTTTTGCTACTGGTATATAGTGCCATTGTCTCACTAAGAATTCAAAGAATATATTGGGGTTATGTGCACCCACAATTTTTGCTACTGGTATATAGTGCCATTGTCTGACTGGGAATTCAAAGAATATATGGGGGTTACGTGAACCCACAATTTTGCCTACTGGTATTGCCTACTGCCATTGTCTCACTGGGAATTCAAAGAATATATTGGGATTACGTGCACCCACAATTTTTGCTACTGGTATATAGTGCCATTGTCTCACTAAGAATTCAAAGAATATATTGGGGTTATGTGCACCCACAATTTTTGCTACTGGTATATAGTGCCATTGTCTGACTGGGAATTCAAAGAATATATGGGGGTTACGTGAACCCACAATTTTGCCTACTGGTATATAGTGCCATTGTCTCACTGGGAATTCAAAGAATATATTGGGATTACGTGCACCCACAATTTTTGCTACTGGTATATAGTGCCATTGTCTGACTGGGAATTCAAAGAATATATTGGGGTTATGTGCACCCACAATTTTTGCTACTGGTATATAGTGCCATTGTCTCACTGGGAATTCAAAGAATATATGGGGGTTACGTGCACCCACAATTTTTGCTACTGGTATATAGTGCCATTGTCTGACTGGGAATTCAAAGAATATATTGGGGTTATGTGCACCCACAATTTTTACTACTGGTATATAGTGCCATTGTCTCACTGGGAATTCAAAGAATATATGGGGGTTACGTGCACCCACAATTTTTGCTACTGGTATATAGTGCCATTGTCTGACTGGGAATTCAAAGAATATATTGGGGTTATGTGCACCCACAATTTTTGCTACTGGTATATAGTGCCATTGTCTCACTGGGAATTCAAAGAATATATTGGGGTTATGTGCACCCACAATTTTTGCTACTGGTATATAGTGCCATTGTCTGACTGGGAATTCAAAGAATATATTGGGGTTATGTGCACCCACAATTTTTGCTACTGCTATATAGTGCCAGTTTCTGACTGGTAATTCAAAGAATATATTGGGGTTACGTGCACCCACAATTTTTGCTACTGGTATATAGTTCCATTGTCTCACTGGGAATTCAAAGAATATATGGGGGTTACGTGCACCCACAATTGTTGCTACTGGTATATAGTGCCATTGTCTGATTGGGAATTCAAAGAATATATTGGGGTTATGTGCACCCACAATTTTTGCTACTGGTATATAGTGTCATTGTCTCACTGGGAATTCAAAGAATATATTGGGGTTACGTGCACCCACAATTTTTGCTACTGGTATATAGTGCCATTGTCTCACTGGGAATTCAAAGAATATATTGGGGTTACGTGCACCCACAATTTTTGCTACTGGTATATAGTGCCATTGTCTCACTGGGAATTCAAAGAATATATTGGGGTTACGTGCACCCACAATTTTTGCTACTGGTATATAGTGCCATTGTCTCACTGGGAATTCAAAGAATATATTGGGGTCATGTGCACCCACAATTTCTGCTATTGGTATAAAGTGCCATTGTCTCACTGGGAATTCAAAGAATATATGGAGGTTACGTGCACCCACAATTTTTGCTACTGGTATATAGTGCCATTGTCTGACTGGGAATTCAAAGAATATATTGGGGTTATGTGCACCTACAATTTTTAATACTGGTATATAGTGCCATTGTCTCACTGGGAATTCAAAGAATATATTGGGGTTATGTGCACCCACAATTTTTGCTACTGGTATATAGTGCCATTGTCTCACTGGGAATTCAAAGAATATATGGGGGTTACGTACACCCACAATTTTTGCTACTGGTATATAGTGCCATTGTCTCACTGGGAATTCAAAGAATATATTGGGGTTACGTGCACCCACAATTTTTGCTACTGGTATATAGTGCCATTGTCTCACTGGGAATTCAAAGAATATATGGGGGTTACGTGCACCCACATTTTTTGCTACTGGTATATAGTGCCATTGTCTCACTAAGAATTCAAAGAATATATTGGGGTTATGTCCACCCACAATTTTTGCTACTGGTATATAGTGCCATTGTCTGACTGGGAATTCAAAGAATATATGGGGGTTACGTGCACCCACAATTTTTGCTACTGGTATATAGTGCCATTGTCTGACTGGGAATTCAAAGAATATATTGGGGTTATGTGCACCCACAATTTTTACTACTGGTATATAGTGCCATTGTCTCACTGGGAATTCAAAGAATATATGGGGGTTACGTGCACCCACAATTTTTGCTACTGGTATATAGTGCCATTGTCTGACTGGGAATTCAAAGAATATATTGGGGTTATGTGCACCCACAATTTTTGCTACTGGTATATAGTGCCATTGTCTCACTGGGAATTCAAAGAATATATTGGGGTTATGTGCACCCACAATTTTTGCTACTGGTATATAGTGCCATTGTCTGACTGGGAATTCAAAGAATATATTGGGGTTATGTGCACCCACAATTTTTGCTACTGCTATATAGTGCCAGTTTCTGACTGGTAATTCAAAGAATATATTGGGGTTACGTGCACCCACAATTTTTGCTACTGGTATATAGTTCCATTGTCTCACTGGGAATTCAAAGAATATATGGGGGTTACGTGCACCCACAATTGTTGCTACTGGTATATAGTGCCATTGTCTGATTGGGAATTCAAAGAATATATTGGGGTTATGTGCACCCACAATTTTTGCTACTGGTATATAGTGTCATTGTCTCACTGGGAATTCAAAGAATATATTGGGGTTACGTGCACCCACAATTTTTGCTACTGGTATATAGTGCCATTGTCTCACTGGGAATTCAAAGAATATATTGGGGTTACGTGCACCCACAATTTTTGCTACTGGTATATAGTGCCATTGTCTCACTGGGAATTCAAAGAATATATTGGGGTTACGTGCACCCACAATTTTTGCTACTGGTATATAGTGCCATTGTCTCACTGGGAATTCAAAGAATATATTGGGGTCATGTGCACCCACAATTTCTGCTATTGGTATAAAGTGCCATTGTCTCACTGGGAATTCAAAGAATATATGGAGGTTACGTGCACCCACAATTTTTGCTACTGGTATATAGTGCCATTGTCTGACTGGGAATTCAAAGAATATATTGGGGTTATGTGCACCTACAATTTTTAATACTGGTATATAGTGCCATTGTCTCACTGGGAATTCAAAGAATATATTGGGGTTATGTGCACCCACAATTTTTGCTACTGGTATATAGTGCCATTGTCTCACTGGGAATTCAAAGAATATATGGGGGTTACGTACACCCACAATTTTTGCTACTGGTATATAGTGCCATTGTCTCACTGGGAATTCAAAGAATATATTGGGGTTACGTGCACCCACAATTTTTGCTACTGGTATATAGTGCCATTGTCTCACTGGGAATTCAAAGAATATATGGGGGTTACGTGCACCCACATTTTTTGCTACTGGTATATAGTGCCATTGTCTCACTAAGAATTCAAAGAATATATTGGGGTTATGTCCACCCACAATTTTTGCTACTGGTATATAGTGCCATTGTCTGACTGGGAATTCAAAGAATATATGGGGGTTACGTGCACCCACAATTTTTGCTACTGGTATATAGTGCCATTGTCTGACTGGGAATTCAAAGAATATATTGGGGTTATGTGCACCCACAATTTTTGCTACTGGTATATAGTGCCATTGTCTCACTGGGAATTCAAAGAATATATGGGGGTTACGTGCACCCACAATTTTTGCTACTGGTATATAGTGCCATTGTCTGACTGGGAATTCAAAGAATATATTGGGGTTATGTGCACCCACAATTTTTGCTACTGGTATATAGTGCCATTGTCTCACTGGGAATTCAAAGAATATATGGGGTTTACGTGCACCCACAATTTTTGCTACTGGTATATAGTGCCATTGTCTCACTGGGAATTCAAAGAATATATTGGGGTTACGTGCACCCAAAATTTTTGCTACTGGTATATAGTGCCATTGTCTCACTGGGAATTCAAAGAATATATGGGGGTTACGTGCACCCACAATTTTTGCTACTGGTATATAGTGCCATTGTCTGACTGGGAATTCAAAGAATATATGGGGGTTACGTGCACCCACAATTTTTGCTACTGGTATATAGTGCCATTGTCTCACTGGGAATTCAAAGAATATACTGGGGTTATGTGCACCCACAATTTTTGCTACTGGTATATAGTGCCATTGTCTGACTGGGAATTCAAAGAATATATGGGGTTTACGTGCACCCACAATTTTTGCTACTGGTATATAGTGCCAGTTTCTGATTGGTAATTCAAAGAATATATGGGTTTACGTGCACCCACAATTTTTGCTACTGGTATATATAGTGCCATTGTCTGACTGGGAATTCAAAGAATATATTGGGGTTATGTGCACCCACAATTTTTGCTACTGGCATATAGTGCCATTGTCTCACTGGGAATTCAAAGAATATATGGGGGTTACGTGCACCCACAATTATTGCTACTGGTATATAGTGCCATTGTCTCACTGGGAATTTAAAGAATATATTGGGGTTACGTGCACCCACAATTTTTGCTACTGGTATATAGTGCCAGTTTCTGACTGGTAATTCAAAGAATATATTGGGGTTACGTGCACCCACAATTTTTGCTACTGGTATATAGTGCCATTGTCTCACTGGGAATTCAAAGAATATATTGGGGTTACGTGCACCCACAATTTTTGCTACTGGTATATAGTGCCTTTGTCTCACTGGGAATTCAAAGAATATATGGGGGTTACGTGCACCCACAATTTTTGCTACTGGTATATAGTGCCATTGTCTCACTAAGAATTCAAAGAATATATTGGGGTTATGTGCACCCACAATTTTTGCTACTGGTATATAGTGCCAGTTTCTGACTGGTAATTCAAAGAATATATTGGGGTTACGTGCACCCACAATTTTTGCTACTGGTATATAGTGCCATTGTCTCACTGGGAATTCAAAGAATATATTGGGGTCATGTGCACCCACAATTTCTGCTATTGGTATAAAGTGCCATTGTCTCACTGGGAATTCAAAGAATATATGGAGGTTACGTGCACCCACAATTTTTGCTACTGGTATATAGTGCCATTGTCTGACTGGGAATTCAAAGAATATATTGGGGTTATGTGCACCTACAATTTTTAATACTGGTATATAGTGCCATTGTCTCACTGGGAATTCAAAGAATATATTGGGGTTATGTGCACCCACAATTTTTGCTACTGGTATATAGTGCCATTGTCTCACTGGGAATTCAAAGAATATATGGGGGTTACGTACACCCACAATTTTTGCTACTGGTATATAGTGCCATTGTCTCACTGGGAATTCAAAGAATATATTGGGGTTACGTGCACCCACAATTTTTGCTACTGGTATATAGTGCCATTGTCTCACTGGGAATTCAAAGAATATATGGGGGTTACGTGCACCCACATTTTTTGCTACTGGTATATAGTGCCATTGTCTCACTAAGAATTCAAAGAATATATTGGGGTTATGTCCACCCACAATTTTTGCTACTGGTATATAGTGCCATTGTCTGACTGGGAATTCAAAGTATATATGGGGGTTACGTGCACCCACAATTTTTGCTACTGGTATATAGTGCCATTGTCTGACTGGGAATTCAAAGAATATATTGGGGTTATGTGCACCCACAATTTTTGCTACTGGTATATAGTGCCATTGTCTCACTGGGAATTCAAAGAATATATGGGGGTTACGTGCACCCACAATTTTTGCTACTGGTATATAGTGCCATTGTCTGACTGGGAATTCAAAGAATATATTGGGGTTATGTGCACCCACAATTTTTACTACTGGTATATAGTGCCATTGTCTCACTGGGAATTCAAAGAATATATTGGGGTTACGTGCACCCACAATTTTTGCTACTGGTATAAAGTTCCAGTTTCTGACTGGTAATTCAAAGAATATATTGGGGTTACGTGCACCCACAATTTTTGCTACTGGTATATAGTGCCATTGTCTGACTGGGAATTCAAAGAATATATTGGGGTTATGTGCACCCACAATTTTTGCTACTGGTATATAGTGCCATTGTCTCACTGGGAATTCAAAGAATATATGGGGGTTACGTGCACCCACAATTTTTGCTACTGGTATATAGTGCCCTTGTCTGACTGGGAATTCAAAGAATATATTGGGGTTATGTGCACCCACAATTTTTACTACTGGTATATAGTGCCATTGTCTCACTGGGAATTCAAAGAATATATGGGGGTTACGTGCACCCACAATTTTTGCTACTGGTATATAGTGCCATTGTCTCACTGGGAATTCAAAGAATATATTGGGGTTACGTGCACCCACAATTTTTGCTACTGGTATATAGTTCCAGTTTCTGACTGGCAATTCAAAGAATATATTGGGGTTACGTGTACCCACAATTTTTGCTACTGGTATATAGTGCCATTGTCTCACTGGGAATTCAAAGAATATATTGGGGTTATGTGCACCCACAATTTTTGCTACTGCTATATAGTGCCATTGTCTTACTGGGAATTCAAAGAATATATGGGGGTTACGTGCACCCACAATTTTTGCTACTGGTATATAGTGCCATTGTCTCACTGGGAATTCAAAGAATATATTGGGGTCATGTGCACCCACAATTTTTGCTACTGGTATAAAGTGCCATTGTCTCACTGGGAATTCAAAGAATATATGGGGGTTACGTGCACCCACAATTTTTGCTACTGGTATATAGTGCCATTGTCTGACTGGGAATTCAAAGAATATATTGGGGTTATGTGCACCCACAATTTTTGCTACTGGTATATAGTGCCATTGTCTCACTGGGAATTCAAAGAATATATTGGGGTTACGTGCACCCACAATTTTTGCTACTGGTATATAGTGCCATTGTCTCACTGGGAATTCAAAGAATATATTGGGGTTACGTGCACCCACAATTTTTGCTACTGGTATATAGTGCCATTGTCTCACTGGGAATTCAAAGAATATATGGGGGTTACGTGCAGCCACATTTTTTGCTACTGGTATATAGTGCCATTGTCTCACTGGGAATTCAAAGAATATATTGGGGTTATGTGCACCCACAATTTTTGCTACTGGTATATAGTGCCATTGTCTCACTGGGAATTCAAAGAATATATGGGGGTTACGTGCACCCACAATTATTGCTACTGGTATATAGTGCCATTGTCTCACTGGGAATTCAAAGAATATATTGGGGTTACGTGCACCCACAATTTTTGCTACTGGTATATAGTGCCAGTTTCTGACTGGTAATTCAAAGAGTATATGGGGGTTACGTGCACCCACAATTTTTGCTACTGGTATATAGTGCCATTGTCTGACTGGGAATTCAAAGAATATATTGGGATTACGTGCACCCACAATTTTTGCTACTGCTATATAGTGCCATTGTCTTACTGGGAATTCAAAGAATATATCGGGGTTACGTGCACCCACAATTTTTGCTACTGGTATATAGTGCCATTGTCTCACTGGGAATTCAAAGAATATATTGGGGTCATGTGCACCCACAATTTTTGCTACTGGTATAATGTGCCATTGTCTCACTGGGAATTCAAAGAATATATGGGGGTTACGTGCACCCACAATTTTTGCTAGTGGTATATAGTGCCATTGTCTCACAGGGAATTCAAAGAATATATTGGGGTTATGTGCACCCACAATTTTTGCTACTGGTATATAGTGCCATTGTCTCACTGGGAATTCAAAGAATATATTGGGGTTATGTGCACCCACAATTTTTGCTACTGGTATATAGTGCCAGTTTCTGACTGATAATTCAAAGAATATATTGGGGTTACGTGCACCCACAATTTTTAATACTGGTATATAGTGCCATTGTCTCACTGGGAATTCAAAGAATATATTGGGGTTACGTGCACCCACAATTTTTGCTACTGGTATATAGTGCCATTGTCTCACTGGGAATTCAAAGAATATATGGGGTTACGTGCACCCACAATTTTTGCTACTGGTATATAGTGCCAGTTTCTGACTGGTAATTCAAAGAATATATTGGGGTTACGTGCACCCACAATTTTTGCTACTGGTATTTAGTGCCATTGTCTCACTGGGAATTCAAAGAATATATTGGGGTTACGTGCACCCACAATTTTTGCTACTGGTATATAGTGCCATTGTCTCACTGGGAATTCAAAGAATATATGGGGGTTACATGCACCCACATTTTTTGCTACTGGTATATAGTGCCATTGTCTCACCAAGAATTCAAAGAATATATTGGGGTTATGTGCACCCACAATTTTTGCTACTGGTATATAGTGCCATTGTCTGACTGGGAATTCAAAGAATATATGGGGGTTACGTGAACCCACAATTTTGCCTACTGGTATATAGTGCCATTGTCTCACTGGGAATTCAAAGAATATATTGGGATTACGTGCACTCACAATTTTTGCTACTGGTATATAGTGCCATTGTCTGACTGGGAATTCAAAGAATATATTGGGGTTATGTGCACCCACAATTTTTGCTACTGGTATATAGTGCCATTGTCTCACTGGGAATTCAAAGAATATATGGGGGTTACGTGCACCCACAATTTTTGCTACTGGTATATAGTGCCATTGTCTGACTGGGAATTCAAAGAATATATTAGGGTTATGTGCACCCACAATTTTTACTACTGGTATATAGTGCCATTGTCTCACTGGGAATTCAAAGAATATAAGGGGGTTACGTGCACCCACAATTTTTGCTACTGGTATATAGTGCCATTGTCTGACTGGGAATTCAAAGAATATATTGGGGTTATGTGCACCCACAATTTTTGCTACTGGTATATAGTGCCATTGTCTCACTGGGAATTCAAAGAATATATTGGGGTTATGTGCACCCACAATTTTTGCTACTGGTATATAGTGCCATTGTCTGACTGGGAATTCAAAGAATATATTGGGGTTATGTGCACCCACAATTTTTGCTACTGCTATATAGTGCCAGTTTCTGACTGGTAATTCAAAGAATATATTGGGGTTACGTGCACCCACAATTTTTGCTACTGGTATATAGTTCCATTGTCTCACTGGGAATTCAAAGAATATATTGGGGTTACGTGCACCCACAATTTTTGCTACTGGTATATAGTGCCATTGTCTTACTGGGAATTCAAAGAATATATGGGGGTTACGTGCACCCACAATTGTTGCTACTGGTATATAGTGCCATTGTCTGATTGGGAATTCAAAGAATATATTGGGGTTATGTGCACCCACAATTTTTGCTACTGGTATATAGTGTCATTGTCTCACTGGGAATTCAAAGAATATATGGGGGTTACGTGCACCCACAATTTTTGCTACTGGTATATAGTGCCATTGTCTGACTGGGAATTCAAAGAATATATTGGGGTTATGTGCACCCACAATTTTTGCTACTGGTATATAGTGCCATTGTCTCACTGGGAATTCAAAGAATATATTGGGGTTATGTGCACCCACAATTTTTGCTACTGGTATATAGTGCCATTGTCTGACTGGGAATTCAAAGAATATATTGGGGTTATGTGCACCCACAATTTTTGCTACTGCTATATAGTGCCAGTTTCTGACTGGTAATTCAAAGAATATATTGGGGTTACGTGCACCCACAATTTTTGCTACTGGTATATAGTTCCATTGTCTCACTGGGAATTCAAAGAATATATTGGGGTTACGTGCACCCACAATTTTTGCTACTGGTATATAGTGCCATTGTCTTACTGGGAATTCAAAGAATATATGGGGGTTACGTGCACCCACAATTGTTGCTACTGGTATATAGTGCCATTGTCTGATTGGGAATTCAAAGAATATATTGGGGTTATGTGCACCCACAATTTTTGCTACTGGTATATAGTGTCATTGTCTCACTGGGAATTCAAAGAATATATTGGGGTTACGTGCACCCACAATTTTTGCTACTGGTATATAGTGCCATTGTCTCACTGGGAATTCAAAGAATATATTGGGGTTACGTGCACCCACAATTTTTGCTACTGGTATATAGTGCCATTGTCTCACTGGGAATTCAAAGAATATATTGGGGTTACGTGCACCCACAATTTTTGCTACTGGTATATAGTGCCATTGTCTGACTGGGAATTCAAAGAATATATTGGGGTTATGTGCACCCACAATTTTTGCTACTGTATATAGTGCCATTGTCTCACTGGGAATTCAAAGAATATATTGGGGTTACGTGCACCCACAATTTTTGCTACTGGTATATAGTGCCATTGTCTCACTGGGAATTTAAAGAATATATGGGGGTTACGTGCACCCACAATTTTTGCTACTGGTATATAGTGCCATTGTCTCACTGGGAATTCAAAGAATATATTGGGGTTACGTGCACCCACAATTTTTGCTACTGGTATATAGTGCCATTGTCTCACTGGGAATTCAAAGAATATATTGGGGTTACGTGCACCCACAATTTTTGCTACTGGTATATAGTGCCATTGTCTGACTGGGAATTCAAAGAATATATTGGGGTTACGTGCACCCACAATTTTTGCTACTGTATATAGTGCCATTGTCTCACTGGGAATTCAAAGAATATATTGGGGTTATGTGCACCCACAATTTTTGCTACTGCTATATAGTGCCATTGTCTCACTGGGAATTCAAAGAATATATGGGGGTTACGTGCACCCACAATTTTTGCTACTGGTATATAGTGCCATTGTCTGATTGGGAATTCAAAGAATATATTGGGGTTACGTGCACCCACAATTTTTGCTACTGGTATAAAGTGCCATTGTCTCACTGGGAATTCAAAGAATATATGGGGGTTACGTGCACCCACAATTTTTGCTACTGGTATATAGTGCCATTGTCTCACTGGGAATTCAAAGAATATATTGGGGTTATGTGCACCCACAATTTTTGCTACTGGTATATAGTGCCATTGTCTCACTGGGAATTCAAAGAATATATGGGGGTTACGTGCACCCACAATTATTGCTACTGGTATATAGTGCCATTGTCTGACTGGGAATTCAAAGAATATATTGGGGTTACGTGCACCCACAATTTTTGCTACTGGTATATAGTGCCAGTTTCTGACTGGTAATTCAAAGAATATATTGGGGTTACGTGCACCCACAATTTTTGCTACTGGTATATAGTGCCATTGTCTCACTGGGAATTCAAAGAATATATGGGGGTTACGTGCACCCACAATTTTTGCTACTGGTATATAGTGCCATTGTCTGACTGGGAATTCAAAGAATATATTGGGATTACGTGCACCCACAATTTTTGCTACTGCTATATAGTGCCATTGTCTGACTGGGAATTCAAAGAATATATTGGGATTACGTGCACCCACAATTTTTGCTACTGCTATATAGTGCCATTGTCTTACTGGGAATTCAAAGAATATATCGGGGTTACGTGCACCCACAATTTTTGCTACTGGTATATAGTGCCATTGTCTCACTGGGAATTCAAAGAATATATTGGGGTCATGTGCACCCACAATTTTTGCTACTGGTATAAAGTGCCATTGTCTCACTGGGAATTCAAAGAATATATGGGGGTTACGTGCACCCACAATTTTTGCTAGTGGTATATAGTGCCATTGTCTCACAGGGAATTCAAAGAATATATTGGGGTTATGTGCACCCACAATTTTTGCTACTGGTATATAGTGCCATTGTCTCACTGGGAATTCAAAGAATATATTGGGGTTATGTGCACCCACAATTTTTGCTACTAGTATATAGTGCCATTGTCTCACTGTGAATTCAAAGAATATATGGGGGTTACGTGCACCCACAATTTTTGCTACTGGTATATAGTGCCAGTTTCTGACTGATAATTCAAAGAATATATTGGGGTTACGTGCACCCACAATTTTTGCTACTGGTATATAGTGCCATTGTCTCACTGGGAATTCAAAGAATATATTGGGGTTACGTGCACCCACAATTTTTGCTACTGGTATATAGTGCCATTGTCTCACTGGGAATTCAAAGAATATATGGGGTTACGTGCACCCACAATTTTTGCTACTGGTATATAGTGCCAGTTTCTGACTGGTAATTCAAAGAATATATTGGGGTTACGTGCACCCACAATTTTTGCTACTGGTATATAGTGCCATTGTCTCACTGGGAATTCAAAGAATATATTGGGGTTACGTGCACCCACAATTTTTGCTACTGGTATATAGTGCCATTGTCTCACTGGGAATTCAAAGAATATATGGGGGTTACATGCACCCACATTTTTTGCTACTGGTATATAGTGCCATTGTCTCACTAAGAATTCAAAGAATATATTGGGGTTATGTGCACCCACAATTTTTGCTACTGGTATATAGTGCCATTGTCTGACTGGGAATTCAAAGAATATATGGGGGTTACGTGAACCCACAATTTTGCCTACTGGTATATAGTGCCATTGTCTCACTGGGAATTCAAAGAATATATTGGGATTACGTGCACCCACAATTTTTGCTACTGGTATATAGTGCCATTGTCTGACTGGGAATTCAAAGAATATATTGGGGTTATGTGCACCCACAATTTTTGCTACTGGTATATAGTGCCATTGTCTGACTGGGAATTCAAAGAATATATGGGGGTTACGTGCACCCACAATTTTTGCTACTGGTATATAGTGCCATTGTCTGACTGGGAATTCAAAGAATATATTGGGGTTATGTGCACCCACAATTTTTACTACTGGTATATAGTGCCATTGTCTCACTGGGAATTCAAAGAATATATGGGGGTTACGTGCACCCACAATTTTTGCTACTGGTATATAGTGCCATTGTCTGACTGGGAATTCAAAGAATATATTGGGGTTATGTGCACCCACAATTTTTGCTACTGCTATATAGTGCCAGTTTCTGACTGGTAATTCAAAGAATATATTGGGGTTACGTGCACCCACAATTTTTGCTACTGGTATATAGTTCCATTGTCTCACTGGGAATTCAAAGAATATATTGGGGTTACGTGCACCCACAATTTTTGCTACTGGTATATAGTGCCATTGTCTTACTGGGAATTCAAAGAATATATGGGGGTTACGTGCACCCACAATTGTTGCTACTGGTATATAGTGCCATTGTCTGATTGGGAATTCAAAGAATATATTGGGGTTATGTGCACCCACAATTTTTGCTACTGGTATATAGTGTCATTGTCTCACTGGGAATTCAAAGAATATATTGGGGTTACGTGCACCCACAATTTTTGCTACTGGTATATAGTGCCATTGTCTCACTGGGAATTCAAAGAATATATTGGGGTTACGTGCACCCACAATTTTTGCTACTGGTATATAGTGCCATTGTCTCACTGGGAATTCAAAGAATATATTGGGGTTACGTGCACCCACAATTTTTGCTACTGGTATATAGTGCCATTGTCTGACTGGGAATTCAAAGAATATATTGGGGTTATGTGCACCCACAATTTTTGCTACTGTATATAGTGCCATTGTCTCACTGGGAATTCAAAGAATATATTGGGGTTACGTGCACCCACAATTTTTGCTACTGGTATATAGTGCCATTGTCTCACTGGGAATTTAAAGAATATATGGGGGTTACGTGCACCCACAATTTTTGCTACTGGTATATAGTGCCATTGTCTCACTGGGAATTCAAAGAATATATTGGGGTTACGTGCACCCACAATTTTTGCTACTGGTATATAGTGCCATTGTCTCACTGGGAATTCAAAGAATATATTGGGGTTACGTGCACCCACAATTTTTGCTACTGGTATATAGTGCCATTGTCTGACTGGGAATTCAAAGAATATATTGGGGTTACGTGCACGCACAATTTTTGCTACTGTATATAGTGCCATTGTCTCACTGGGAATTCAAAGAATATATTGGGGTTACGTGCACCCACAATTTTTGCTACTGCTATATAGTGCCATTGTCTCACTGGGAATTCAAAGAATATATGGGGGTTACGTGCACCCACAATTTTTGCTACTGGTATATAGTGCCATTGTCTGATTGGGAATTCAAAGAATATATTGGGATTACGTGCACCCACAATTTTTGCTACTGCTATGTAGTGCCATTGTCTTACTGGGAATTCAAAGAATATATGGGGGTTACGTGCACCCACAATTTTTGCTACTGTATATAGTGCCATTGTCTCACTGGGAATTCAAAGAATATATTGGGGTTACGTGCACCCACAATTTTTGCTACTGGTATAAAGTGCCATTGTCTCACTGGGAATTCAAAGAATATATGGGGGTTACGTGCACCCACAATTTTTGCTACTGGTATATAGTGCCATTGTCTCACTGGGAATTCAAAGAATATATTGGGGTTATGTGCACCCACAATTTTTGCTACTGGTATATAGTGCCATTGTCTCACTGGGAATTCAAAGAATATATGGGGGTTACGTGCACCCACAATTATTGCTACTGGTATATAGTGCCATTGTCTGACTGGGAATTCAAAGAATATATTGGGGTTACGTGCACCCACAATTTTTGCTACTGGTATATAGTGCCAGTTTCTGACTGGTAATTCAAAGAATATATTGGGGTTACGTGCACCCACAATTTTTGCTACTGGTATATAGTGCCATTGTCTCACTGGGAATTCAAAGAATATATGGGGGTTACGTGCACCCACAATTTTTGCTACTGGTATATAGTGCCATTGTCTGACTGGGAATTCAAAGAATATATTGGGATTACGTGCACCCACAACTTTTGCTACTGCTATATAGTGCCATTGTCTTACTGGGAATTCAAAGAATATATCGGGGTTGCGTGCACCCACAATTTTTGCTACTGGTATATAGTGCCATTGTCTCACTGGGAATTCAAAGAATATATTGGGGTCATGTGCACCCACAATTTTTGCTACTGGTATAAAGTGCATTTGTCTCACTGGGAATTCAAAGAATATATGGGGGTTACGTGCACCCACAATTTTTGCTAGTGGTATATAGTGCCACTGTCTCACTGGGAATTCAAAGAATATATTGGGGTTATGTGCACCCACAATTTTTGCTACTGGTATATAGTGCCATTGTCTCACTGGGAATTCAAAGAATATATGGGGGTTACGTGCACCCACAATTTTTGCTACTGGTATATAGTGCCATTGTCTGACTGGGAATTCAAATAATATATTGGGGTTACGTGCACCCACAATTTTTGCTACTGGTATATAGTGCCATTGTCTCACTGGGAATTCAAAGAATATATTGGGATTACGTGCACCCACAATTTTTGCTACTGCTATATAGTGCCATTGTCTGACTGGGAATTCAAAGAATATATTGGGGTTATGTGCACCCACAATTTTTAATACTGGTATATAGTGCCATTGTCTCACTGGGAATTCAAAGAATATATTGGGGTTACGTGCACCCACAATTTTTGCTACTGGTATATAGTGCCATTGTCTCACTGGGAATTCAAAGAATATATGGGGTTTACGTGCACCCACAATTTTTGCTACTGGTATATAGTGCCATTGTCTGACTGGGAATTCAAAGAATATATTGGGGTTATGTGCACCCACAATTTTTGCTACTGGTATATAGTGCCATTGTCTCACTGGGAATTCAAAGAATATATGGGGGTTACGTGCACCCACAATTTTTGCTACTGGTATATAGTGCCAGTTTCTGACTGGTAATTCAAAGAATATATTGGGGTTACGTGCACCCACAATTTTTGCTACTGGAATATAGTGCCATTGTCTCACTGGGAATTCAAAGAATATATTGGGGTTACGTGCACCCACAATTTTTGCTACTGGTATATAGTGCCATTGTCTCACTGGGAATTCAAAGAATATATAGGGGTTACATGCACCCACATTTTTTGCTACTGGTATATAGTGCCATTGTCTCACTAAGAATTCAAAGAATATATTGGGGTTATGTGCACCCACAATTTTTGCTACTGGTATATAGTGCCATTGTCTGACTGGGAATTCAAAGAATATATGGGGGTTACGTGAACCCACAATTTTGCCTACTGGTATTGCCTACTGCCATTGTCTCACTGGGAATTCAAAGAATATATTGGGATTACGTGCACCCACAATTTTTGCTACTGGTATATAGTGCCATTGTCTCACTAAGAATTCAAAGAATATATTGGGGTTATGTGCACCCACAATTTTTGCTACTGGTATATAGTGCCATTGTCTGACTGGGAATTCAAAGAATATATGGGGGTTACGTGAACCCACAATTTTGCCTACTGGTATATAGTGCCATTGTCTCACTGGGAATTCAAAGAATATATTGGGATTACGTGCACCCACAATTTTTGCTACTGGTATATAGTGCCATTGTCTGACTGGGAATTCAAAGAATATATTGGGGTTATGTGCACCCACAATTTTTGCTACTGGTATATAGTGCCATTGTCTCACTGGGAATTCAAAGAATATATGGGGGTTACGTGCACCCACAATTTTTGCTACTGGTATATAGTGCCATTGTCTGACTGGGAATTCAAAGAATATATTGGGGTTATGTGCACCCACAATTTTTGCTACTGGTATATAGTGCCATTGTCTCACTGGGAATTCAAAGAATATATTGGGGTTATGTGCACCCACAATTTTTGCTACTGGTATATAGTGCCATTGTCTGACTGGGAATTCAAAGAATATATTGGGGTTATGTGCACCCACAATTTTTGCTACTGCTATATAGTGCCAGTTTCTGACTGGTAATTCAAAGAATATATTGGGGTTACGTGCACCCACAATTTTTGCTACTGGTATATAGTTCCATTGTCTCACTGGGAATTCAAAGAATATATTGGGGTTACGTGCACCCACAATTTTTGCTACTGGTATATAGTGCCATTGTCTTACTGGGAATTCAAAGAATATATGGGGGTTACGTGCACCCACAATTGTTGCTACTGGTATATAGTGCCATTGTCTGATTGGGAATTCAAAGAATATATTGGGGTTATGTGCACCCACAATTTTTGCTACTGGTATATAGTGTCATTGTCTCACTGGGAATTCAAAGAATATATTGGGGTTACGTGCACCCACAATTTTTGCTACTGGTATATAGTGCCATTGTCTCACTGGGAATTCAAAGAATATATTGGGGTTACGTGCACCCACAATTTTTGCTACTGGTATATAGTGCCATTGTCTCACTGGGAATTCAAAGAATATATTGGGGTTACGTGCACCCACAATTTTTGCTACTGGTATATAGTGCCATTGTCTGACTGGGAATTCAAAGAATATATTGGGGTTATGTGCACCCACAATTTTTGCTACTGTATATAGTGCCATTGTCTCACTGGGAATTCAAAGAATATATTGGGGTTACGTGCACCCACAATTTTTGCTACTGGTATATAGTGCCATTGTCTCACTGGGAATTTAAAGAATATATGGGGGTTACGTGCACCCACAATTTTTGCTACTGGTATATAGTGCCATTGTCTCACTGGGAATTCAAAGATTATATTGGGGTTACGTGCACCCACAATTTTTGCTACTGGTATATAGTGCCATTGTCTCACTGGGAATTCAAAGAATATATTGGGGTTACGTGCACCCACAATTTTTGCTACTGGTATATAGTGCCATTGTCTGACTGGGAATTCAAAGAATATATTGGGGTTACGTGCACCCACAATTTTTGCTACTGTATATAGTGCCATTGTCTCACTGGGAATTCAAAGAATATATTGGGGTTACGTGCACCCACAATTTTTGCTACTGCTATATAGTGCCATTGTCTCACTGGGAATTCAAAGAATATATGGGGGTTACGTGCACCCACAATTTTTGCTACTGGAATATAGTGCCATTGTCTGATTGGGAATTCAAAGAATATATTGGGATTACGTGCACCCACAATTTTTGCTACTGCTATGTAGTGCCATTGTCTTACTGGGAATTCAAAGAATATATGGGGGTTACGTGCACCCACAATTTTTGCTACTGTATATAGTGCCATTGTCTCACTGGGAATTCAAAGAATATATTGGGGTTACGTGCACCCACAATTTTTGCTACTGGTATAAAGTGCCATTGTCTCACTGGGAATTCAAAGAATATATGGGGGTTACGTGCACCCACAATTTTTGCTACTGGTATATAGTGCCATTGTCTCACTGGGAATTCAAAGAATATATTGGGGTTATGTGCACCCACAATTTTTGCTACTGGTATATAGTACCATTGTCTCACTGGGAATTCAAAGAATATATGGGGGTTACGTGCACCCACAATTATTGCTACTGGTATATAGTGCCATTGTCTGACTGGGAATTCAAAGAATATATTGGGGTTACGTGCACCCACAATTTTTGCTACTGGTATATAGTGCCAGTTTCTGACTGGTAATTCAAAGAATATATTGGGGTTACGTGCACCCACAATTTTTGCTACTGGTATATAGTGCCATTGTCTCACTGGGAATTCAAAGAATATATGGGGGTTACGTGCACCCACAATTTTTGCTACTGGTATATAGTGCCATTGTCTGACTGGGAATTCAAAGAATATATTGGGATTACGTGCACCCACAATTTTTGCTACTGCTATATAGTGCCATTGTCTTACTGGGAATTCAAAGAATATATCGGGGTTGCGTGCACCCACAATTTTTGCTACTGGTATATAGTGCCATTGTCTCACTGGGAATTCAAAGAATATATTGGGGTCATGTGCACCCACAATTTTTGCTACTGGTATAAAGTGCATTTGTCTCACTGGGAATTCAAAGAATATATGGGGGTTACGTGCACCCACAATTTTTGCTAGTGGTATATAGTGCCATTGTCTCACTGGGAATTCAAAGAATATATTGGGGTTATGTGCACCCACAATTTTTGCTACTGGTATATAGTGCCATTGTCTCACTGGGAATTCAAAGAATATATGGGGGTTACCTGCACCCACAATTTTTGCTACTGGTATATAGTGCCATTGTCTGACTGGGAATTCAAATAATATATTGGGGTTACGTGCACCCACAATTTTTGCTACTGGTATATAGTGCCATTGTCTCACTGGGAATTCAAAGAATATATGGGGGTTACGTGCACCCACAATTTTTGCTACTGGTATATAGTGCCAGTTTCTGACTGGTAATTCAAAGAATATATTGGGGTTACGTGCACCCACAATTTTTGCTACTGGTATATAGTGCCATTGTCTCACTGGGAATTCAAAGAATATATTGGGGTTACATGCACCCACATTTTTTGCTACTGGTATATAGTGCCATTGTCTCACTAAGAATTCAAAGAATATATTGGGGTTATGTGCACCCACAATTTTTGCTACTGGTATATAGTGCCATTGTCTGACTGGGAATTCAAAGAATATATGGGGGTTACGTGAACCCACAATTTTGCCTACTGGTATTGCCTACTGCCTTTGTCTCACTGGGAATTCAAAGAATATATTGGGATTACGTGCACCCACAAGTTTTGCTACTGGTATATAGTGCCATTGTCTGACTGGGAATTCAAAGAATATATTGGGTTTATGTGCACCCACAATTTTTGCTACTGGTATATAGTGCCATTGTCTCACTGGGAATTCAAAGAATATATGGGGGTTACGTGCACCCACAATTTTTGCTACTGGTATATAGTGCCATTGTCTGACTGGGAATTCAAAGAATATATTGGGGTTATGTGCACCCACAATTTTTACTACTGGTATATAGTGCCATTGTCTTACTGGGAATTCAAAGAATATATGGGGGTTACGTGCACCCACAATTTTTGCTACTGGTATATAGTGCCATTGTCTCACTGGGAATTCAAAGAATATATTGGGGTTACGTGCACCCACAATTTTTGCTACTGGTATATAGTTCCAGTTTCTGACTGGTAATTCAAAGAATATATTGGGGTTACGTGAACCCACAATTTTTGCTACTGGTATATAGTGCCATTGTCTCACTGGGAATTCAAAGAATATATTGGGGTTACGTGCACCCACAATTTTTGCTACTGGTATATAGTGCCATTGTCTCACTGGGAATTTAAAGAATATATGGGGGTTACGTGCACCCACAATTTTTGCTACTGGTATATAGTGCCATTGTCTCACTGGGAATTCAAAGAATATATTGGGGTCATGTGCACCCACAATTTTTGCTACTGGTATATAGTGCCATTGTCTCACTGGGAATTCAAAGAATATATGGGGGTTATGTGCACCCACAATTTTTGCTACTGGTATATAGTGCCATTGTCTGACTGGGAATTCAAAGAATATATTGGGGTTATGTGCACCCACAATTTTTGCTACTGGTATATAGTGCCATTGTCTCACTGGGAATTCAAAGAATATATGGGGTTTACGTGCACCCACAATTTTTGCTACTGGTATATAGTGCCATTGTCTCACTGGGAATTCAAAGAATATATTGGGGTTACGTGCACCCAAAATTTTTGCTACTGGTATATAGTGCCATTGTCTCACTGGGAATTCAAAGAATATATGGGGGTTACGTGCACCCACAATTTTTGCTACTGGTATATAGTGCCATTGTCTGACTGGGAATTCAAAGAATATATTGGGGTTATGTGCACCCACAATTTTTGCTACTGGTATATAGTGCCATTGTCTGACTGGGAATTCAAAGAATATATGGGGGTTACGTGCACCCACAATTATTGCTACTGGTATATAGTGCCATTGTCTGACTGGGAATTCAAAGAATATATTGGGGTCATGTGCACCCACAATTTTTGCTATTGGTATAAAGTGCCATTGTCTCACTGGGAATTCAAAGAATATATGGAGGTTACGTGCACCCACAATTTTTGCTACTGGTATATAGTGCCATTGTCTGACTGGGAATTCAAGGAATATATTGGGGTTATGTGCACCTACAATTTTTAATACTGGTATATAGTGCCATTGTCTCACTGGGAATTCAAAGAATATACTGGGGTTATGTGCACCCACAATTTTTGCTACTGGTATATAGTGCCATTGTCTGACTGGGAATTCAAAGAATATATGGGGTTTACGTGCACCCACAATTTTTGCTACTGGTATATAGTGCCAGTTTCTGATTGGTAATTCAAAGAATATATGGGTTTACGTGCACCCACAATTTTTGCTACTGGTATATATAGTGCCATTGTCTGACTGGGAATTCAAAGAATATATTGGGGTTATGTGCACCCACAATTTTTGCTACTGGCATATAGTGCCATTGTCTCACTGGGAATTCAAAGAATATATGGGGGTTACGTGCACCCACAATTATTGCTACTGGTATATAGTGCCATTGTCTCACTGGGAATTCAAAGAATATATTGGGGTTACGTGCACCCACAATTTTTGCTACTGGTATATAGTGCCAGTTTCTGACTGGTAATTCAAAGAATATATTGGGGTTACGTGCACCCACAATTTTTGCTACTGGTATATAGTGCCATTGTCTGACTGGGAATTCAAAGAATATATTGGGGTTACGTGCACCCACAATTTTTGCTACTGGTATATAGTGCCTTTGTCTCACTGGGAATTCAAAGAATATATGGGGGTTACGTGCACCCACAATTTTTGCTACTGGTATATAGTGCCATTGTCTCACTAAGAATTCAAAGAATATATTGGGGTTATGTGCACCCACAATTTTTGCTACTGGTATATAGTGCCATTGTCTCACTGGGAATTCAAAGAATATATTGGGGTCATGTGCACCCACAATTTCTGCTATTGGTATAAAGTGCCATTGTCTCACTGGGAATTCAAAGAATATATGGAGGTTACGTGCACCCATAATTTTTGCTACTGGTATATAGTGCCATTGTCTGACTGGGAATTCAAAGAATATATGGGGTTTACGTGCACCCACAATTTTTGCTACTGGTATATAGTGCCATTGTCTGACTGGGAATTCAAAGAATATATTGGGGTCATGTGCACCCACAATTTTTGCTACTGGTATATAGTGCCATTGTTTCACTGGGAATTCAAAGAATATATGGGGGTTACGTACACCCACAATTTTTGCTACTGGTATATAGTGCCATTGTCTCACTGGGAATTCAAAGAATATATTGGGGTTACGTGCACCCACAATTTTTGCTACTGGTATATAGTGCCATTGTCTCACTGGGAATTCAAAGAATATATGGGGGTTACGTGCACCCACATTTTTTGCTACTGGTATATAGTGCCATTGTCTCACTAAGAATTCAAAGAATATATTGGGGTTATGTGCACCCACAATTTTTGCTACTGGTATATAGTGCCATTATCTGACTGGGAATTCAAAGAATATATGGGGGTTACGTGCACCCACAATTTTTGCTACTGGTATATAGTGCCATTGTCTGACTGGGAATTCAAAGAATATATTGGGGTTATGTGCACCCACAATTTTTGCTACTGGTATATAGTGCCATTGTCTCACTGGGAATTCAAAGAATATATGGGGGTTACGTGCACCCACAATTTTTGCTACTGGTATATAGTGCCATTGTCTGACTGGGAATTCAAAGAATATATTGGGGTTATGTGCACCCACAATTTTTACTACTGGTATATAGTGCCATTGTCTCACTGGGAATTCAAAGAATATATTGGGGTTACGTGCACCCACAATTTTTGCTACTGGTATAAAGTTCCAGTTTCTGACTGGTAATTCAAAGAATATATTGGGGTTACGTGCACCCACAATTTTTGCTACTGGTATATAGTGCCATTGTCTGACTGGGAATTCAAAGAATATATTGGGGTTATGTGCACCCACAATTTTTGCTACTGGTATATAGTGCCATTGTCTCACTGGGAATTCAAAGAATATATGGGGGTTACGTGCACCCACAATTTTTGCTACTGGTATATAGTGCCCTTGTCTGACTGGGAATTCAAAGAATATATTGGGGTTATGTGCACCCACAATTTTTACTACTGGTATATAGTTCCATTGTCTCACTGGGAATTCAAAGAATATATGGGGGTTACGTGCACCCACAATTTTTGCTACTGGTATATAGTGCCATTGTCTCACTGGGAATTCAAAGAATATATTGGGGTTACGTTCACCCACAATTTTTGCTACTGGTATATAGTTCCAGTTTCTGACTGGCAATTCAAAGAATATATTGGGGTTACGTGTACCCACAATTTTTGCTACTGGTATATAGTGCCATTGTCTCACTGGGAATTCAAAGAATATATTGGGGTTATGTGCACCCACAATTTTTGCTACTGCTATATAGTGCCATTGTCTTACTGGGAATTCAAAGAATATATGGGGGTTACATGCACCCACAATTTTTGCTACTGGTATATAGTGCCATTGTCTCACTGGGAATTCAAAGAATATATTGGGGTCATGTGCACCCACAATTTTTGCTACTGGTATAAAGTGCCATTGTCTCACTGGGAATTCAAAGAATATATGGGGGTTACGTGCACCCACAATTTTTGCTACTGGTATATAGTGCCATTGTCTGACTGGGAATTCAAAGAATATATTGGGGTTATGTGCACCCACAATTGTTGCTACTGGTATATAGTGCCATTGTCTCACTGGGAATTCAAAGAATATATGGGGTTTACGTGCACCCACAATTATTGCTACTGGTATATAGTGCCATTGTCTCACTGGGAATTCAAAGAATATATTGGGGTTACGTGCACCCACAATTTTTGCTACTGGTATATAGTGCCATTGTCTCACTGGGAATTCAAAGAATATATGGGGGTTACGTGCAGCCACATTTTTTGCTACTGGTATATAGTGCCATTGTCTCACTGGGAATTCAAAGAATATATTGGGGTTATGTGCACCCACAATTTTTGCTACTGATATATAGTGCCATTGTCTCACTGGGAATTCAAAGAATATATTGGGGTTACGTGCACCCACAATTTTTGCTACTGGTATATAGTGCCATTGTCTCACTGGGAATTCAAAGAATATATGGGGTTACGTGCACCCACAATTTTTGCTACTGGTATATAGTGCCAGTTTCTGACTGGTAATTCAAAGAATATATTGGGGTTACGTGCACCCACAATTTTTGCTACTGGTATATAGTGCCATTGTCTCACTGGGAATTCAAAGAATATATTGGGGTTACGTGCACCCACAATTTTTGCTACTGGTATATAGTGCCATTGTCTCACTGGGAATTCAAAGAATATATGGGGGTTACATGCACCCACATTTTTTGCTACTGATATATAGTGCCATTGTCTCACTAAGAATTCAAAGAATATATTGGGGTTATGTGCACCCACAATTTTTGCTACTGGTATATAGTGCCATTGTCTGACTGGGAATTCAAGGAATATATGGGGGTTACGTGAACCCACAATTTTGCCTACTGGTATATAGTGCCATTGTCTCACTGGGAATTCAAAGAATATATTGGGATTACGTGCACCCACAATTTTTGCTACTGGTATATAGTGCCATTGTCTGACTGGGAATTCAAAGAATATATTGGGGTTATGTGCACCCACAATTTTTGCTACTGGTATATAGTGCCATTGTCTCACTGGGAATTCAAAGAATATATGGGGGTTACGTGCACCCACAATTTTTGCTACTGGTATATAGTGCCATTGTCTGACTGGGAATTCAAAGAATATATTGGGGTTATGTGCACCCACAATTTTTACTACTGGTATATAGTGCCATTGTCTCACTGGGAATTCAAAGAATATATGGGGGTTACGTGCACCCACAATTTTTGCTACTGGTATATAGTGCCATTGTCTGACTGGGAATTCAAAGAATATATTGGGGTTATGTGCACCCACAATTTTTGCTACTGGTATATAGTGCCATTGTCTCACTGGGAATTCAAAGAATATATTGGGGTTATGTGCACCCACAATTTTTGCTACTGGTATATAGTGCCATTGTCTGACTGGGAATTCAAAGAATATATTGGGGTTATGTGCACCCACAATTTTTGCTACTGCTATATAGTGCCAGTTTCTGACTGGTAATTCAAAGAATATATTGGGGTTACGTGCACCCACAATTTTTGCTACTGGTATATAGTTCCATTGTATCACTGGGAATTCAAAGAATATATTGGGGTTACGTGCACCCACAATTTTTGCTACTGGTATATAGTGCCATTGTCTTACTGGGAATTCAAAGAATATATGGGGGTTACGTGCACCCACAATTGTTGCTACTGGTATATAGTGCCATTGTCTGATTGGGAATTCAAAGAATATATTGGGGTTATGTGCACCCACAATTTTTGCTACTGGTATATAGTGTCATTGTCTCACTGGGAATTCAAAGAATATATTGGGGTTACGTGCACCCACAATTTTTGCTACTGGTATATAGTGCCATTGTCTCACTGGGAATTCAAAGAATATATTGGGGTTACGTGCACCCACAATTTTTGCTACTGGTATATAGTGCCATTGTCTCACTGGGAATTCAAAGAATATATTGGGGTTACGTGCACCCACAATTTTTGCTACTGGTATATAGTGCCATTGTCTGACTGGGAATTCAAAGAATATATTGGGGTTATGTGCACCCACAATTTTTGCTACTGTATATAGTGCCATTGTCTCACTGGGAATTCAAAGAATATATTGGGGTTACGTGCACCCACAATTTTTGCTACTGGTATATAGTGCCATTGTCTCACTGGGAATTTAAAGAATATATGGGGGTTACGTGCACCCACAATTTTTGCTACTGGTATATAGTGCCATTGTCTCACTGGGAATTCAAAGAATATATTGGGGTTACGTGCACCCACAATTTTTGCTACTGGTATATAGTGCCATTGTCTCACTGGGAATTCAAAGAATATATTGGGGTTACGTGCACCCACAATTTTTGCTACTGGTATATAGTGCCATTGTCTGACTGGGAATTCAAAGAATATATTGGGGTTACGTGCACCCACAATTTTTGCTACTGTATATAGTGCCATTGTCTCACTGGGAATTCAAAGAATATATTGGGGTTACGTGCACCCACAATTTTTGCTACTGGTATATAGTGCCATTGTCTCACTGGGAATTCAAAGAATATATGGGGGTTACGTGCACCCACAATTTTTGCTACTGGTATATAGTGCCATTGTCTGATTGGGAATTCAAAGAATATATTGGGATTACGTGCACCCACAATTTTTGCTACTGCTATGTAGTGCCATTGTCTTACTGGGAATTCAAAGAATATATGGGGGTTACGTGCACCCACAATTTTTGCTACTGTATATAGTGCCATTGTCTCACTGGGAATTCAAAGAATATATTGGGGTTACGTGCACCCACAATTTTTGCTACTGGTATAAAGTGCCATTGTCTCACTGGGAATTCAAAGAATATATGGGGGTTACGTGCACCCACAATTTTTGCTACTGGTATATAGTGCCATTGTCTCACTGGGAATTCAAAGAATATATTGGGGTTATGTGCACCCACAATTTTTGCTACTGGTATATAGTGCCATTGTCTCACTGGGAATTCAAAGAATATATGGGGGTTACGTGCACCCACAATTATTGCTACTGGTATATAGTGCCATTGTCTGACTGGGAATTCAAAGAATATATTGGGGTTACGTGCACCCACAATTTTTGCTACTGGTATATAGTGCCAGTTTCTGACTGGTAATTCAAAGAATATATTGGGGTTACGTGCACCCACAATTTTTGCTACTGGTATATAGTGCCATTGTCTCACTGGGAATTCAAAGAATATATGGGGGTTACGTGCACCCACAATTTTTGCTACTGGTATATAGTGCCATTGTCTGACTGGGAATTCAAAGAATATATTGGGATTACGTGCACCCACAATTTTTGCTACTGCTATATAGTGCCATTGTCTTACTGGGAATTCAAAGAATATATCGGGGTTACGTGCACCCACAATTTTTGCTACTGGTATATAGTGCCATTGTCTCACTGGGAATTCAAAGAATATATTGGGGTCATGTGCACCCACAATTTTTGCTACTGGTATAAAGTGCCATTGTCTCACTGGGAATTCAAAGAATATATGGGGGTTACGTGCACCCACAATTTTTGCTAGTGGTATATAGTGCCATTGTCTCACTGGGAATTCAAAGAATATATTGGGGTTATGTGCACCCACAATTTTTGCTACTGGTATATAGTGCCATTGTCTCACTGGGAATTCAAAGAATATATGGGGGTTACGTGCACCCACAATTTTTGCTACTGGTATATAGTGCCATTGTCTGACTGGGAATTCAAATAATATATTGGGGTTACGTGCACCCACAATTTTTGCTACTGGTATATAGTGCCATTGTCTCACTGGGAATTCAAAGAATATATTGGGATTACGTGCACCCACAATTTTTGCTTCTGCTATATAGTGCCATTGTCTGACTGGGAATTCAAAGAATATACGGGGGTTACGTGCACCCACAATTTTTGCTACTGGTATATAGTGCCATTGTCTGACTGGGAATTCAAAGAATATATTGGGGTTATGTGCACCCACAATTTTTAATACTGGTATATAGTGCCATTGTCTCACTGGGAATTCAAAGAATATATTGGGGTTACGTGCACCCACAATTTTTGCTACTGGTATATAGTGCCATTGTCTCACTGGGAATTCAAAGAATATATGGGGTTTACGTGCACCCACAATTTTTGCTACTGGTATATAGTGCCATTGTCTGACTGGGAATTCAAAGAATATATGGGGGTTACGTGCACCCACAATTTTTGCTACTGGTATATAGTGCCATTGTCTCACTGGGAATTCAAAGAATATATGGGGGTTACGTGCACCCACAATTTTTGCTACTGGTATATAGTGCCAGTTTCTGACTGGTAATTCAAAGAATATATTGGGGTTACGTGCACCCACAATTTTTGCTACTGGTATATAGTGCCATTGTCTCACTGGGAATTCAAAGAATATATTGGGGTTACGTGCGCCCACAATTTTTGCTACTGGTATATAGTGCCATTGTCTCACTGGGAATTCAAAGAATATATGGGGGTTACATGCACCCACATTTTTTGCTACTGGTATATAGTGACATTGTCTCACTAAGAATTCAAAGAATATATTGGGGTTATGTGCACCCACAATTTTTGCTACTGGTATATAGTGCCATTGTCTGACTGGGAATTCAAAGAATATATTGGGTTTATGTGCACCCACAATTTTTGCTACTGGTATATAGTGCCATTGTCTCACTGGGAATTCAAAGAATATATGGGGGTTACGTGCACCCACAATTTTTGCTACTGGTATATAGTGCCATTGTCTGACTGGGAATTCAAAGAATATATTGGGTTTATGTGCACCCACAATTTTTGCTACTGGTATATAGTGCCATTGTCTCACTGGGAATTCAAAGAATATATGGGGGTTACGTGCACCCACAATTTTTGCTACTGGTATATAGTGCCATTGTCTGACTGGGAATTCAAAGAATATATTGGGGTTATGTGGACCCACAATTTTTACTACTGGTATATAGTGCCATTGTCTTACTGGGAATTCAAAGAATATATGGGGGTTACGTGCACCCACAATTTTTGCTACTGGTATATAGTGCCATTGTCTCACTGGGAATTCAAAGAATATATTGGGGTTACGTGCACCCACAATTTTTGCTACTGGTATATAGTTCCAGTTTCTGACTGGTAATTCAAAGAATATATTGGGGTTACGTGAACCCACAATTTTTGCTACTGGTATATAGTGCCATTGTCTCACTGGGAATTCAAAGAATATATTGGGGTTATGTGCACCCACAATTTTTGCTACTGGTATATAGTGCCATTGTCTCACTGGGAATTCAAAGAATATATTGGGGTTATGTGCACCCACAATTTTTGCTACTGGTATATAGTGCCATTGTCTCACTGGGAATTCAAAGAATATATTGGGGTTACGTGCACCCACAATTTTTGCTACTGGTATATAGTGCCATTGTCTCACTGGGAATTCAAAGAATATATGGGGGTTACATGCACCCACATTTTTTGCTACTGGTATATAGTGCCATTGTCTCACTAAGAATTCAAAGAATATATTGGGGTTATGTGCACCCACAATTTTTGCTACTGGTATATAGTGCCATTGTCTGACTGGGAATTCAAAGAATATATGGGGGTTACGTGAACCCACAATTTTGCCTACTGGTATATAGTGCCATTGTCTCACTGGGAATTCAAAGAATATATTGGGATTACGTGCACCCACAATTTTTGCTACTGGTATATAGTGCCATTGTCTGACTGGGAATTCAAAGAATATATTGGGGTTATGTGCACCCACAATTTTTGCTACTGGTATATAGTGCCATTGTCTCACTGGGAATTCAAAGAATATATGGGGGTTACGTGCACCCACAATTTTTGCTACTGGTATATAGTGCCATTGTCTCACTGGGAATTCAAAGAATATATGGGGGTTACGTGCACCCACAATTTTTGCTACTGGTATATAGTGCCATTGTCTGACTGGGAATTCAAAGAATATATTGGGGTTATGTGCACCCACAATTTTTGCTACTGGTATATAGTGCCATTGTCTCACTGGGAATTCAAAGAATATATTGGGGTTATGTGCACCCACAATTTTTGCTACTGGTATATAGTGCCATTGTCTGACTGGGAATTCAAAGAATATATTGGGGTTATGTGCACCCACAATTTTTGCTACTGCTATATAGTGCCAGTTTCTGACTGGTAATTCAAAGAATATATTGGGGTTACGTGCACCCACAATTTTTGCTACTGGTATATAGTTCCATTGTCTCACTGGGAATTCAAAGAATATATTGGGGTTACGTGCACCCACAATTTTTGCTACTGGTATATAGTGCCATTGTCTCACTGGGAATTCAAAGAATATATTGGGGTTATGTGCACCCACAATTTTTGCTACTGGTATATAGTGCCATTGTCTCACTGGGAATTCAGAGAATATATGGGGGTTACGTGCACCCACAATTATTGCTACTGGTATATAGTGCCATTGTCTGACTGGGAATTCAAAGAATATATTGGGGTTACGTGCACCCACAATTTTTGCTACTGGTATATAGTGCCAGTTTCTGACTGGTAATTCAAAGAATATATTGGGGTTACGTGCACCCACAATTTTTGCTACTGGTATATAGTGCCATTGTCTCACTGGGAATTCAAAGAATATATGGGGGTTACGTGCACCCACAATTTTTGCTACTGGTATATAGTGCCAGTTTCTGACTGGTAATTCAAAGAATATATTGGGGTTACGTGCAACCACAATTTTTGCTACTGGTATATAGTGCCATTGTCTCACTGGGAATTCAAAGAATATATGGGGGTTACGTGCACCCACAATTTTTGCTACTGGTATATAGTGCCAGTTTCTGACTGGTAATTCAAAGAATATATTGGGGTTACGTGCACCCACAATTTTTGCTACTGGTATATAGTGCCATTGTCTCACTGGGAATTCAAAGAATATATTGGGGTTACGTGCACCCACAATTTTTGCTACTGGTATATAGTGCCATTGTCTCACTGGGAATTCAAAGAATATATAGGGGTTACATGCACCCACATTTTTTGCTACTGGTATATAGTGCCATTGTCTCACTAAGAATTCAAAGAATATATTGGGGTTATGTGCACCCACAATTTTTGCTACTGGTATATAGTGCCATTGTCTGACTGGGAATTCAAAGAATATATGGGGGTTACGTGAACCCACAATTTTGCCTACTGGTATTGCCTACTGCCATTGTCTCACTGGGAATTCAAAGAATATATTGGGATTACGTGCACCCACAATTTTTGCTACTGGTATATAGTGCCATTGTCTGACTGGGAATTCAAAGAATATATTGGGTTTATGTGCACCCACAATTTTTGCTACTGGTATATAGTGCCATTGTCTCACTGGGAATTCAAAGAATATATGGGGGTTACGTGCACCCACAATTTTTGCTACTGGTATATAGTGCCATTGTCTTACTGGGAATTCAAAGAATATATCGGGGTTACGTGCACCCACAATTTTTGCTACTGGTATATAGTGCCATTGTCTCACTGGGAATTCAAAGAATATATTGGGGTTATGTGCACCCACAATTTTTGCTAGTGGTATATAGTGCCATTGTCTCACAGGGAATTCAAAGAATATATTGGGGTTATGTGCACCCACAATTTTTGCTACTGGTATATAGTGCCATTGTCTCACTGGGAATTCAAAGAATATATTGGGGTTATGTGCACCCACAATTTTTGCTACTGGTATATAGTGCCATTGTCTCACTGTGAATTCAAAGAATATATGGGGGTTACGTGCACCCACAATTTTTGCTACTGGTATATAGTGCCAGTTTCTGACTGATAATTCAAAGAATATATTGGGGTTACGTGCACCCACAATTTTTAATACTGGTATATAGTGCCATTGTCTCACTGGGAATTCAAAGAATATATTGGGGTTACGTGCACCCACAATTTTTGCTACTGGTATATAGTGCCATTGTCTCACTGGGAATTCAAAGAATATATGGGGTTACGTGCACCCACAATTTTTGCTACTGGTATATAGTGCCAGTTTCTGACTGGTAATTCAAAGAATATATTGGGGTTACGTGCACCCACAATTTTTGCTACTGGTATATAGTGCCATTGTCTCACTGGGAATTCAAAGAATATATTGGGGTTACGTGCACCCACATTTTTTGCTACTGGTATATAGTGCCATTGTCTCACTAAGAATTCAAAGAATATATTGGGGTTATGTGCACCCACAATTTTTGCTACTGGTATATAGTGCCATTGTCTGACTGGGAATTCAAAGAATATATGGGGGTTACGTGAACCCACAATTTTGCCTACTGGTATATAGTGCCATTGTCTCACTGGGAATTCAAAGAATATATTGGGATTACGTGCACCCACAATTTTTGCTACTGGTATATAGTGCCATTGTCTGACTGGGAATTCAAAGAATATATTGGGGTTATGTGCACCCACAATGTTTGCTACTGGTATATAGTGCCATTGTCTCACTGGGAATTCAAAGAATATATGGGGGTTACGTGCACCCACAATTTTTGCTACTGGTATATAGTGCCATTGTCTGACTGGGAATTCAAAGAATATATTGGGGTTATGTGCACCCACAATTTTTACTACTGGTATATAGTGCCATTGTCTCACTGGGAATTCAAAGAATATATGGGGGTTACGTGCACCCACAATTTTTGCTACTGGTATATAGTGCCATTGTCTGACTGGGAATTCAAAGAATATATTGGGGTTATGTGCACCCACAATTTTTGCTACTGGTATATAGTGCCATTGTCTCACTGGGAATTCAAAGAATATATTGGGGTTATGTGCACCCACAATTTTTGCTACTGGTATATAGTGCCATTGTCTGACTGGGAATTCAAAGAATATATTGGGGTTATGTGCACCCACAATTTTTGCTACTGCTATATAGTGCCAGTTTCTGACTGGTAATTCAAAGAATATATTGGGGTTACGTGCACCCACAATTTTTGCTACTGGTATATAGTTCCATTGTCTCACTGGGAATTCAAAGAATATATTGGGGTTACGTGCACCCACAATTTTTGCTACTGGTATATAGTGCCATTGTCTTACTGGGAATTCAAAGAATATATGGGGGTTACGTGCACCCACAATTGTTGCTACTGGTATATAGTGCCATTGTCTGATTGGGAATTCAAAGAATATATTGGGGTTATGTGCACCCACAATTTTTGCTACTGGTATATAGTGTCATTGTCTCACTGGGAATTCAAAGAATATATTGGGGTTACGTGCACCCACAATTTTTGCTACTGGTATATAGTGCCATTGTCTCACTGGGAATTCAAAGAATATATTGGGGTTACGTGCACCCACAATTTTTGCTACTGGTATATAGTGCCATTGTCTCACTGGGAATTCAAAGAATATATTGGGGTTACGTGCACCCACAATTTTTGCTACTGGTATATAGTGCCATTGTCTGACTGGGAATTCAAAGAATATATTGGGGTTATGTGCACCCACAATTTTTGCTACTGTATATAGTGCCATTGTCTCACTGGGAATTCAAAGAATATATTGGGGTTACGTGCACCCACAATTTTTGCTACTGGTATATAGTGCCATTGTCTCACTGGGAATTTAAAGAATATATGGGGGTTACGTGCACCCACAATTTTTGCTACTGGTATATAGTGGCATTGTCTCACTGGGAATTCAAAGAATATATTGGGGTTACGTGCACCCACAATTTTTGCTACTGGTATATAGTGCCATTGTCTCACTGGGAAATCAAAGAATATATTGGGGTTACGTGCACCCACAATTTTTGCTACTGGTATATAGTGCCATTGTCTGACTGGGAATTCAAAGAATATATTGGGGTTACGTGCACCCACAATTTTTGCTACTGTATATAGTGCCATTGTCTCACTGGGAATTCAAAGAATATATTGGGGTTACGTGCACCCACAATTTTTGCTACTGCTATATAGTGCCATTGTCTCACTGGGAATTCAAAGAATATATGGGGGTTACGTGCACCCACAATTTTTGCTACTGGTATATAGTGCCATTGTCTGATTGGGAATTCAAAGAATATATTGGGATTACGTGCACCCACAATTTTTGCTACTGCTATGTAGTGCCATTGTCTTACTGGGAATTCAAAGAATATATGGGGGTTACGTGCACCCACAATTTTTGCTACTGTATATAGTGCCATTGTCTCACTGGGAATTCAAAGAATATATTGGGGTTACGTGCACCCACAATTTTTGCTACTGGTATAAAGTGCCATTGTCTCACTGGGAATTCAAAGAATATATGGGGGTTACGTGCACCCACAATTTTTGCTACTGGTATATAGTGCCATTGTCTCACTGGGAATTCAAAGAATATATTGGGGTTATGTGCACCCACAATTTTTGCTACTGGTATATAGTGCCATTGTCTCACTGGGAATTCAAAGAATATATGGGGGTTACGTGCACCCACAATTATTGCTACTGGTATATAGTGCCATTGTTTGACTGGGAATTCAAAGAATATATTGGGGTTACGTGCACCCACAATTTTTGCTACTGGTATATAGTGCCAGTTTCTGACTGGTAATTCAAAGAATATATTGGGGTTACGTGCACCCACAATTTTTGCTACTGGTATATAGTGCCAGTTTCTGACTGGTAATTCAAAGAATATATTGGGGTTACGTGCACCCACAATTTTTGCTACTGGTATATAGTGCCATTGTCTCACTGGGAATTCAAAGAATATATCGGGGTTGCGTGCACCCACAATTTTTGCTACTGGTATATAGTGCCATTGTCTCACTGGGAATTCAAAGAATATATTGGGGTCATGTGCACCCACAATTTTTGCTACTGGTATAAAGTGCATTTGTCTCACTGGGAATTCAAAGAATATATGGGGGTTACGTGCACCCACAATTTTTGCTAGTGGTATATAGTGCCATTGTCTCACTGGGAATTCAAAGAATATATTGGGGTTATGTGCACCCACAATTTTTGCTACTGGTATATAGTGCCATTGTCTCACTGGGAATTCAAAGAATATATGGGGGTTACGTGCACCCACAATTTTTGCTACTGGTATATAGTGCCATTGTCTGACTGGGAATTCAAATAATATATTGGGGTTACGTGCACCCACAATTTTTGCTACTGGTATATAGTGCCATTGTCTCACTGGGAATTCAAAGAATATATTGGGATTACGTGCACCCACAATTTTTGCTACTGCTATATAGTGCCATTGTCTGACTGGGAATTCAAAGAATATATTGGGGTTATGTGCACCCACAATTTTTAATACTGGTATATAGTGCCATTGTCTCACTGGGAATTCAAAGAATATATTGGGGTTACGTGCACCCACAATTTTTGCTACTGGTATATAGTGCCATTGTCTCACTGGGAATTCAAAGAATATATGGGGTTTACGTGCACCCACAATTTTTGCTACTGGTATATAGTGCCATTGTCTGACTGGGAATTCAAAGAATATATTGGGGTTATGTGCACCCACAATTTTTGCTACTGGTATATAGTGCCATTGTCTCACTGGGAATTCAAAGAATATATGGGGGTTACGTGCACCCACAATTTTTGCTACTGGTATATAGTGCCAGTTTCTGACTGGTAATTCAAAGAATATATTGGGGTTACGTGCACCCACAATTTTTGCTACTGGTATATAGTGCCATTGTCTCACTGGGAATTCAAAGAATATATTGGGGTTACATGCACCCACATTTTTTGCTACTGGTATATAGTGCCATTGTCTCACTAAGAATTCAAAGAATATATTGGGGTTATGTGCACCCACAATTTTTGCTACTGGTATATAGTGCCATTGTCTGACTGGGAATTCAAAGAATATATGGGGGTTACGTGAACCCACAATTTTGCCTACTGGTATTGCCTACTGCCATTGTCTCACTGGGAATTCAAAGAATATATTGGGATTACGTGCACCCACAATTTTTGCTACTGGTATATAGTGCCATTGTCTGACTGGGAATTCAAAGAATATATTGGGTTTATGTGCACCCACAATTTTTGCTACTGGTATATAGTGCCATTGTCTCACTGGGAATTCAAAGAATATATGGGGGTTACGTGCACCCACAATTTTTGCTACTGGTATATAGTGCCATTGTCTGACTGGGAATTCAAAGAATATATTGGGGTTATGTGCACCCACAATTTTTACTACTGGTATATAGTGCCATTGTCTTACTGGGAATTCAAAGAATATATGGGGGTTACGTGCACCCACAATTTTTGCTACTGGTATATAGTGCCATTGTCTCACTGGGAATTCAAAGAATATATTGGGGTTACGTGCACCCACAATTTTTGCTACTGGTATATAGTTCCAGTTTCTGACTGGTAATTCAAAGAATATATTGGGGTTACGTGAACCCACAATTTTTGCTACTGCTATATAGTGCCATTGTCTCACTGGGAATTCAAAGAATATATTGGGGTTACGTGCACCCACAATTTTTGCTACTGGTATATAGTGCCATTGTCTCACTGGGAATTTAAAGAATATATGGGGGTTACGTGCACCCACAATTTTTGCTACTGGTATATAGTGCCATTGTCTCACTGGGAATTCAAAGAATATATTGGGGTCATGTGCACCCACAATTTTTGCTACTGGTATAAAGTGCCATTGTCTCACTGGGAATTCAAAGAATATATGGGGGTTATGTGCACCCACAATTTTTGCTACTGGTATATAGTGCCATTGTCTGACTGGGAATTCAAAGAATATATTGGGGTTATGTGCACCCACAATTTTTGCTACTGGTATATAGTGCCATTGTCTCACTGGGAATTCAAAGAATATATGGGGTTTACGTGCACCCACAATTTTTGCTACTGGTATATAGTGCCATTGTCTCACTGGGAATTCAAAGAATATATGGGGGTTACGTGCACCCAAAATTTTTGCTACTGGTATATAGTGCCATTGTCTCACTGGGAATTCAAAGAATATATGGGGGTTACGTGCACCCACAATTTTTGCTACTGGTATATAGTGCCATTGTCTGACTGGGAATTCAAAGAATATATTGGGGTTATGTGCACCCACAATTTTTGCTACTAGTATATAGTGCCATTGTCTGACTGGGAATTCAAAGAATATATGGGGGTTACGTGCACCCACAATTATTGCTACTGGTATATAGTGCCATTGTCTGACTGGGAATTCAAAGAATATATTGGGGTCATGTGCACCCACAATTTTTGCTATTGGTATAAAGTGCCATTGTCTCACTGGGAATTCAAAGAATATATGGAGGTTACGTGAACCCACAATTTTTGCTACTGGTATATAGTGCCATTGTCTGACTGGGAATTCAAAGAATATATTGGGGTTATGTGCACCTACAATTTTTAATACTGGTATATAGTGCCATTGTCTCACTGGGAATTCAAAGAATATACTGGGGTTATGTGCACCCACAATTTTTGCTACTGGTATATAGTGCCATTGTCTGACTGGGAATTCAAAGAATATATGGGGTTTACGTGCACCCACAATTTTTGCTACTGGTATATAGTGCCAGTTTCTGATTGGTAAGTCAAAGAATATATGGGTTTACGTGCACCCACAATTTTTGCTACTGGTATATATAGTGCCATTGTCTGACTGGGAATTCAAAGAATATATTGGGGTTATGTGCACCCACAATTTTTGCTACTGGCATATAGTGCCATTGTCTCACTGGAAATTCAAAGAATATATGGGGGTTACGTGCACCCACAATTATTGCTACTGGTATATAGTGCCATTGTCTGACTGGGAATTCAAAGAATATATTGGGGTTACGTGCACCCACAATTTTTGCTACTGGTATATAGTGCCTTTGTCTCACTGGGAATTCAAAGAATATATGGGGGTTACGTGCACCCACAATTTTTGCTACTGGTATATAGTGCCATTGTCTCACTAAGAATTCAAAGAATATATTGGGGTTATGTGCACCCACAATTTTTGCTACTGGTATATAGTGCCATTGTCTCACTGGGAATTCAAAGAATATATTGGGGTCATGTGCACCCACAATTTCTGCTATTGGTATAAAGTGCCATTGTCTCACTGGGAATTCAAAGAATATATGGAGGTTACGTGCACCCACAATTTTTGCTACTGGTATATAGTGCCATTGTCTGACTGGGAATTCAAAGAATATATGGGGTTTACGTGCACCCACAATTTTTGCTACTGGTATATAGTGCCATTGTCTGACTGGGAATTCAAAGAATATATTGGGGTTATGTGCACCCACAATTTTTGCTACTGGTATATAGTGCCATTGTTTCACTGGGAAATCAAAGAATATATGGGGGTTACGTACACCCACAATTTTTGCTACTGGTATATAGTGCCATTGTCTCACTGGGAATTCAAAGAATATATTGGGGTTACGTGCACCCACAATTTTTGCTACTGGTATATAGTGCCATTGTCTCACTGGGAATTCAAAGAATATATGGGGGTTACGTGCACCCACATTTTTTGCTACTGGTATATAGTGCCATTGTCTCACTAAGAATTCAAAGAATATATTGGGGTTATGTGCACCCACAATTTTTGCTACTGGTATATAGTGCCATTGTCTGACTGGGAATTCAAAGAATATATGGGGGTTACGTGCACCCACAATTTTTGCTACTGGTATATAGTGCCATTGTCTGACTGGGAATTCAAAGAATATATTGGGGTTATGTGCACCCACAATTTTTGCTACTGGTATATAGTGCCATTGTCTGACTGGGAATTCAAAGAATATATTGGGGTTATGTGCACCCACAATTTTTACTACTGGTATATAGTGCCATTGTCTCACTGGGAATTCAAAGAATATATTGGGGTTACGTGCACCCACAATTTTTGCTACTGGTATAAAGTTCCAGTTTCTGACTGGTAATTCAAAGAATATATTGGGGTTACGTGCACCCACAATTTTTGCTACTGGTATATAGTGCCATTGTCTGACTGGGAATTCAAAGAATATATTGGGGTTATGTGCACCCACAATTTTTACTACTGGTATATAGTTCCATTGTCTCACTGGGAATTCAAAGAATATATGGGGGTTACGTGCACCCACAATTTTTGCTACTGGTATATAGTGCCATTGTCTCACTGGGAATTCAAAGAATATATTGGGGTTACGTGCACCCACAATTTTTGCTACTGGTATATAGTTCCAGTTTCTGACTGGCAATTCAAAGAATATATTGGGGTTACGTGTACCCACAATTTTTGCTACTGGTATATAGTGCCATTGTCTCACTGGGAATTCAAAGAATATATTGGGGTTATGTGCACCCACAATTTTTGCTACTGGTATATAGTGCCATTGTCTCACTGGGAATTCAAAGAATATATGGGGGTTACGTGCACCCACAATTATTGCTACTGGTATATAGTGCCATTGTTTGACTGGGAATTCAAAGAATATATTGGGGTTACGTGCACCCACAATTTTTGCTACTGGTATATAGTGCCAGTTTCTGACTGGTAATTCAAAGAATATATTGGGGTTACGTGCACCCACAATTTTTGCTACTGGTATATAGTGCCATTGTCTCACTGGGAATTCAAAGAATATATGGGGGTTACGTGCACCCACAATTTTTGCTACTGGTATATAGTGCCATTGTCTGACTGGGAATTCAAAGAATATATTGGGATTACGTGCACCCACAATTTTTGCTACTGCTATATAGTGCCATTGTCTTACTGGGAATTCAAAGAATATATCGGGGTTGCGTGCACCCACAATTTTTGCTACTGGTATATAGTGCCATTGTCTCACTGGGAATTCAAAGAATATATTGGGGTCATGTGCACCCACAATTTTTGCTACTGGTATAAAGTGCATTTGTCTCACTGGGAATTCAAAGAATATATGGGGGTTACGTGCACCCACAATTTTTGCTAGTGGTATATAGTGCCATTGTCTCACTGGGAATTCAAAGAATATATTGGGGTTATGTGCACCCACAATTTTTGCTACTGGTATATAGTGCCATTGTCTCACTGGGAATTCAAAGAATATATGGGGGTTACGTGCACCCACAATTTTTGCTACTGGTATATAGTGCCATTGTCTGACTGGGAATTCAAATAATATATTGGGGTTACGTGCACCCACAATTTTTGCTACTGGTATATAGTGCCATTGTCTCACTGGGAATTCAAAGAATATATTGGGATTACGTGCACCCACAATTTTTGCTACTGCTATATAGTGCCATTGTCTGACTGGGAATTCAAAGAATATATTGGGGTTATGTGCACCCACAATTTTTAATACTGGTATATAGTGCCATTGTCTCACTGGGAATTCAAAGAATATATTGGGGTTACGTGCACCCACAATTTTTGCTACTGGTATATAGTGCCATTGTCTCACTGGGAATTCAAAGAATATATGGGGTTTACGTGCACCCACAATTTTTGCTACTGGTATATAGTGCCATTGTCTGACTGGGAATTCAAAGAATATATTGGGGTTATGTGCACCCACAATTTTTGCTACTGGTATATAGTGCCATTGTCTCACTGGGAATTCAAAGAATATATGGGGGTTACGTGCACCCACAATTTTTGCTACTGGTATATAGTGCCAGTTTCTGACTGGTAATTCAAAGAATATATTGGGGTTACGTGCACCCACAATTTTTGCTACTGGTATATAGTGCCATTGTCTCACTGGGAATTCAAAGAATATATTGGGGTTACATGCACCCACATTTTTTGCTACTGGTATATAGTGCCATTGTCTCACTAAGAATTCAAAGAATATATTGGGGTTATGTGCACCCACAATTTTTGCTACTGGTATATAGTGCCATTGTCTGACTGGGAATTCAAAGAATATATGGGGGTTACGTGAACCCACAATTTTGCCTACTGGTATTGCCTACTGCCATTGTCTCACTGGGAATTCAAAGAATATATTGGGATTACGTGCACCCACAATTTTTGCTACTGGTATATAGTGCCATTGTCTGACTGGGAATTCAAAGAATATATTGGGTTTATGTGCACCCACAATTTTTGCTACTGGTATATAGTGCCATTGTCTCACTGGGAATTCAAAGAATATATGGGGGTTACGTGCACCCACAATTTTTGCTACTGGTATATAGTGCCATTGTCTGACTGGGAATTCAAAGAATATATTGGGGTTATGTGCACCCACAATTTTTACTACTGGTATATAGTGCCATTGTCTTACTGGGAATTCAAAGAATATATGGGGGTTACGTGCACCCACAATTTTTGCTACTGGTATATAGTGCCATTGTCTCACTGGGAATTCAAAGAATATATTGGGGTTACGTGCACCCACAATTTTTGCTACTGGTATATAGTTCCAGTTTCTGACTGGTAATTCAAAGAATATATTGGGGTTACGTGAACCCACAATTTTTGCTACTGGTATATAGTGCCATTGTCTCACTGGGAATTCAAAGAATATATTGGGGTTACGTGCACCCACAATTTTTGCTACTGGTATATAGTGCCATTGTCTCACTGGGAATTTAAAGAATATATGGGGGTTACGTGCACCCACAATTTTTGCTACTGGTATATAGTGCCATTGTCTCACTGGGAATTCAAAGAATATATTGGGGTCATGTGCACCCACAATTTTTGCTACTGGTATAAAGTGCCATTGTCTCACTGGGAATTCAAAGAATATATGGGGGTTATGTGCACCCACAATTTTTGCTACTGGTATATAGTGCCATTGTCTGACTGGGAATTCAAAGAATATATTGGGGTTATGTGCACCCACAATTTTTGCTACTGGTATATAGTGCCATTGTCTCACTGGGAATTCAAAGAATATATGGGGTTTACGTGCACCCACAATTTTTGCTACTGGTATATAGTGCCATTGTCTCACTGGGAATTCAAAGAATATATGGGGGTTACGTGCACCCAAAATTTTTGCTACTGGTATATAGTGCCATTGTCTCACTGGGAATTCAAAGAATATATGGGGGTTACGTGCACCCACAATTTTTGCTACTGGTATATAGTGCCATTGTCTGACTGGGAATTCAAAGAATATATTGGGGTTATGTGCACCCACAATTTTTGCTACTAGTATATAGTGCCATTGTCTGACTGGGAATTCAAAGAATATATGGGGGTTACGTGCACCCACAATTATTGCTACTGGTATATAGTGCCATTGTCTGACTGGGAATTCAAAGAATATATTGGGGTCATGTGCACCCACAATTTTTGCTATTGGTATAAAGTGCCATTGTCTCACTGGGAATTCAAAGAATATATGGAGGTTACGTGAACCCACAATTTTTGCTACTGGTATATAGTGCCATTGTCTGACTGGGAATTCAAAGAATATATTGGGGTTATGTGCACCTACAATTTTTAATACTGGTATATAGTGCCATTGTCTCACTGGGAATTCAAAGAATATACTGGGGTTATGTGCACCCACAATTTTTGCTACTGCTATATAGTGCCATTGTCTGACTGGGAATTCAAAGAATATATGGGGTTTACGTGCACCCACAATTTTTGCTACTGGTATATAGTGCCAGTTTCTGATTGGTAATTCAAAGAATATATGGGTTTACGTGCACCCACAATTTTTGCTACTGGTATATATAGTGCCATTGTCTGACTGGGAATTCAAAGAATATATTGGGGTTATGTGCACCCACAATTTTTGCTACTGGCATATAGTGCCATTGTCTCACTGGGAATTCAAAGAATATATGGGGGTTACGTGCACCCACAATTATTGCTACTGGTATATAGTGCCATTGTCTGACTGGGAATTCAAAGAATATATTGGGGTTATGTGCACCCACAATTTTTGCTACTGGTATATAGTGCCATTGTCTCACTGGGAATTCAAAGAATATATTGGGGTCATGTGCACCCACAATTTCTGCTATTGGTATAAAGTGCCATTGTCTCACTGGGAATTCAAAGAATATATGGAGGTTACGTGCACCCACAATTTTTGCTACTGGTATATAGTGCCATTGTCTGACTGGGAATTCAAAGAATATATGGGGTTTACGTGCACCCACAATTTTTGCTACTGGTATATAGTGCCATTGTCTGACTGGGAATTCAAAGAATATATTGGGGTTATGTGCACCCACAATTTTTGCTACTGGTATATAGTGCCATTGTTTCACTGGGAAATCAAAGAATATATGGGGGTTACGTACACCCACAATTTTTGCTACTGGTATATAGTGCCATTGTCTCACTGGGAATTCAAAGAATATATTGGGGTTACGTGCACCCACAATTTTTGCTACTGGTATATAGTGCCATTGTCTCACTGGGAATTCAAAGAATATATGGGGGTTACGTGCACCCACATTTTTTGCTACTGGTATATAGTGCCATTGTCTCACTAAGAATTCAAAGAATATATTGGGGTTATGTGCACCCACAATTTTTGCTACTGGTATATAGTGCCATTGTCTGACTGGGAATTCAAAGAATATATGGGGGTTACGTGCACCCACAATTTTTGCTACTGGTATATAGTGCCATTGTCTGACTGGGAATTCAAAGAATATATTGGGGTTATGTGCACCCACAATTTTTGCTACTGGTATATAGTGCCATTGTCTGACTGGGAATTCAAAGAATATATTGGGGTTATGTGCACCCACAATTTTTACTACTGGTATATAGTGCCATTGTCTCACTGGGAATTCAAAGAATATATTGGGGTTACGTGCACCCACAATTTTTGCTACTGGTATAAAGTTCCAGTTTCTGACTGGTAATTCAAAGAATATATTGGGGTTACGTGCACCCACAATTTTTGCTACTGGTATATAGTGCCATTGTCTGACTGGGAATTCAAAGAATATATTGGGGTTATGTGCACCCACAATTTTTACTACTGGTATATAGTTCCATTGTCTCACTGGGAATTCAAAGAATATATGGGGGTTACGTGCACCCACAATTTTTGCTACTGGTATATAGTGCCATTGTCTCACTGGGAATTCAAAGAATATATTGGGGTTACGTGCACCCACAATTTTTGCTACTGGTATATAGTTCCAGTTTCTGACTGGCAATTCAAAGAATATATTGGGGTTACGTGTACCCACAATTTTTGCTACTGGTATATAGTGCCATTGTCTCACTGGGAATTCAAAGAATATATTGGGGTTATGTGCACCCACAATTTTTGCTACTGCTATATAGTGCCATTGTCTTACTGGGAATTCAAAGAATATATGGGGGTTACGTGCACCCACAATTTTTGCTACTGGTATATAGTGCCATTGTCTCACTGGGAATTCAAAGAATATATTGGGGTCATGTGCACCCACAATTTTTGCTACTGGTATAAAGTGCCATTGTCTCACTGGGAATTCAAAGAATATATGGGGGTTACGTGCACCCACAATTTTTGCTACTGGTATATAGTGCCATTGTCTGACTGGGAATTCAAAGAATATATTGGGGTTATGTGCACCCACAATTGTTGCTACTGGTATATAGTGCCATTGTCTCACTGGGAATTCAAAGAATATATGGGGTTTACGTGCACCCACAATTATTGCTACTGGTATATAGTGCCATTGTCTCACTGGGAATTCAAAGAATATATTGGGGTTACGTGCACCCACAATTTTTGCTACTGGTATATAGTGCCATTGTCTCACTGGGAATTCAAAGAATATATGGGGGTTACGTGCAGCCACATTTTTTGCTACTGGTATATAGTGCCATTGTCTCACTGGGAATTCAAAGAATATATTGGGGTTACGTGCACCCACAATTTTTGCTACTGATATATAGTGCCATTGTCTCACTGGGAATTCAAAGAATATATTGGGGTTACGTGCACCCACAATTTTTGCTACTGGTATATAGTGCCATTGTCTCACTGGGAATTCAAAGAATATATGGGGTTACGTGCACCCACAATTTTTGCTACTGGTATATAGTGCCAGTTTCTGACTGGTAATTCAAAGAATATATTGGGGTTACGTGCACCCACAATTTTTGCTACTGGTATATAGTGCCATTGTCTCACTGGGAATTCAAAGAATATATTGGGGTTACGTGCACCCACAATTTTTGCTACTGGTATATAGTGCCATTGTCTCACTGGGAATTCAAAGAATATATGGGGGTTACATGCACCCACATTTTTTGCTACTGGTATATAGTGCCATTGTCTCACTAAGAATTCAAAGAATATATTGGGGTTATGTGCACCCACAATTTTTGCTACTGGTATATAGTGCCATTGTCTGACTGGGAATTCAAAGAATATATGGGGGTTACGTGAACCCACAATTTTGCCTACTGGTATATAGTGCCATTGTCTCACTGGGAATTCAAAGAATATATTGGGATTACGTGCACCCACAATTTTTGCTAGTGGTATATAGTGCCATTGTCTGACTGGGAATTCAAAGAATATATTGGGGTTATGTGCACCCACAATTTTTGCTACTGGTATATAGTGCCATTGTCTCACTGGGAATTCAAAGAATATATGGGGGTTACGTGCACCCACAATTTTTGCTACTGGTATATAGTGCCATTGTCTGACTGGGAATTCAAAGAATATATTGGGGTTATGTGCACCCACAATTTTTACTACTGGTATATAGTGCCATTGTCTCACTGGGAATTCAAAGAATATATGGGGGTTACGTGCACCCACAATTTTTGCTACTGGTATATAGTGCCATTGTCTGACTGGGAATTCAAAGAATATATTGGGGTTATGTGCACCCACAATTTTTGCTACTGGTATATAGTGCCATTGTCTCACTGGGAATTCAAAGAATATATTGGGGTTATGTGCACCCACAATTTTTGCTACTGGTATATAGTGCCATTGTCTGACTGGGAATTCAAAGAATATATTGGGGTTATGTGCACCCACAATTTTTGCTACTGCTATATAGTGCCAGTTTCTGACTGGTAATTCAAAGAATATATTGGGGTTACGTGCACCCACAATTTTTGCTACTGGTATATAGTTCCATTGTCTCACTGGGAATTCAAAGAATATATTGGGGTTACGTGCACCCACAATTTTTGCTACTGGTATATAGTGCCATTGTCTTACTGGGAATTCAAAGAATATATGGGGGTTACGTGCACCCACAATTGTTGCTACTGGTATATAGTGCCATTGTCTGATTGGGAATTCAAAGAATATATTGGGGTTATGTGCACCCACAATTTTTGCTACTGGTATATAGTGTCATTGTCTCACTGGGAATTCAAAGAATATATTGGGGTTACGTGCACCCACAATTTTTGCTACTGGTATATAGTGCCATTGTCTCACTGGGAATTCAAAGAATATATTGGGGTTACGTGCACCCACAATTTTTGCTACTGGTATATAGTGCCATTGTCTCACTGGGAATTCAAAGAATATATTGGGGTTACGTGCACCCACAATTTTTGCTACTGGTATATAGTGCCATTGTCTGACTGGGAATTCAAAGAATATATTGGGGTTATGTGCACCCACAATTTTTGCTACTGTATATAGTGCCATTGTCTCACTGGGAATTCAAAGAATATATTGGGGTTACGTGCACCCACAATTTTTGCTACTGGTATATAGTGCCATTGTCTCACTGGGAATTCAAAGAATATATGGGGGTTACGTGCAGCCACATTTTTTGCTACTGGTATATAGTGCCATTGTCTCACTGGGAATTCAAAGAATATATTGGGGTTATGTGCACCCACAATTTTTGCTACTGATATATAGTGCCATTGTCTCACTGGGAATTCAAAGAATATATTGGGGTTACGTGCACCCACAATTTTTGCTACTGGTATATAGTGCCATTGTCTCACTGGGAATTCAAAGAATATATGGGGTTACGTGCACCCACAATTTTTGCTACTGGTATATAGTGCCAGTTTCTGACTGGTAATTCAAAGAATATATTGGGGTTACGTGCACCCACAATTTTTGCTACTGGTATATAGTGCCATTGTCTCACTGGGAATTCAAAGAATATATTGGGGTTACGTGCACCCACAATTTTTGCTACTGGTATATAGTGCCATTGTCTCACTGGGAATTCAAAGAATATATGGGGGTTACATGCACCCACATTTTTTGCTACTGGTATATAGTGCCATTGTCTCACTAAGAATTCAAAGAATATATTGGGGTTATGTGCACCCACAATTTTTGCTACTGGTATATAGTGCCATTGTCTCACTGGGAATTCAAAGAATATATTGGGGTTACGTGCACCCACAATTTTTGCTACTGGTATATAGTGCCATTGTCTGACTGGGAATTCAAAGAATATATGGGGGTTACGTGAACCCACAATTTTGCCTACTGGTATATAGTGCCATTGTCTCACTGGGAATTCAAAGAATATATTGGGATTACGTGCACCCACAATTTTTGCTAGTGGTATATAGTGCCATTGTCTGACTGGGAATTCAAAGAATATATTGGGGTTATGTGCACCCACAATTTTTGCTACTGGTATATAGTGCCATTGTCTCACTGGGAATTCAAAGAATATATGGGGGTTACGTGCACCCACAATTTTTGCTACTGGTATATAGTGCCATTGTCTGACTGGGAATTCAAAGAATATATTGGGGTTATGTGCACCCACAATTTTTACTACTGGTATATAGTGCCATTGTCTCACTGGGAATTCAAAGAATATATGGGGGTTACGTGCACCCACAATTTTTGCTACTGGTATATAGTGCCATTGTCTGACTGGGAATTCAAAGAATATATTGGGGTTATGTGCACCCACAATTTTTGCTACTGGTATATAGTGCCATTGTCTCACTGGGAATTCAAAGAATATATTGGGGTTATGTGCACCCACAATTTTTGCTACTGGTATATAGTGCCATTGTCTGACTGGGAATTCAAAGAATATATTGGGGTTATGTGCACCCACAATTTTTGCTACTGCTATATAGTGCCAGTTTCTGACTGGTAATTCAAAGAATATATTGGGGTTACGTGCACCCACAATTTTTGCTACTGGTATATAGTTCCATTGTCTCACTGGGAATTCAAAGAATATATTGGGGTTACGTGCACCCACAATTTTTGCTACTGGTATATAGTGCCATTGTCTTACTGGGAATTCAAAGAATATATGGGGGTTACGTGCACCCACAATTGTTGCTACTGGTATATAGTGCCATTGTCTGATTGGGAATTCAAAGAATATATTGGGGTTATGTGCACCCACAATTTTTGCTACTGGTATATAGTGTCATTGTCTCACTGGGAATTCAAAGAATATATTGGGGTTACGTGCACCCACAATTTTTGCTACTGGTATATAGTGCCATTGTCTCACTGGGAATTCAAAGAATATATTGGGGTTACGTGCACCCACAATTTTTGCTACTGGTATATAGTGCCATTGTCTCACTGGGAATTCAAAGAATATATTGGGGTTACGTGCACCCACAATTTTTGCTACTGGTATATAGTGCCATTGTCTGACTGGGAATTCAAAGAATATATTGGGGTTATGTGCACCCACAATTTTTGCTACTGTATATAGTGCCATTGTCTCACTGGGAATTCAAAGAATATATTGGGGTTACGTGCACCCACAATTTTTGCTACTGGTATATAGTGCCATTGTCTCACTGGGAATTTAAAGAATATATGGGGGTTACGTGCACCCACAATTTTTGCTACTGGTATATAGTGCCATTGTCTCACTGGGAATTCAAAGAATATATTGGGGTTACGTGCACCCACAATTTTTGCTACTGGTATATAGTGCCATTGTCTCACTGGGAATTCAAAGAATATATTGGGGTTACGTGCACCCACAATTTTTGCTAGTGGTATATAGTGCCATTGTCTGACTGGGAATTCAAAGAATATATTGGGGTTACGTGCACCCACAATTTTTGCTACTGTATATAGTGCCATTGTCTCACTGGGAATTCAAAGAATATATTGGGGTTACGTGCACCCACAATTTTTGCTACTGGTATATAGTGCCATTGTCTCACTGGGAATTCAAAGAATATATGGGGGTTACGTGCACCCACAATTTTTGCTACTGGTATAAAGTGCCATTGTCTCACTGGGAATTCAAAGAATATATGGGGGTTACGTGCACCCACAATTTTTGCTACTGGTATATAGTGCCATTGTCTCACTGGGAATTCAAAGAATATATTGGGGTTATGTGCACCCACAATTTTTGCTACTGGTATATAGTGCCATTGTCTCACTGGGAATTCAAAGAATATATGGGGGTTACGTGCACCCACAATTATTGCTACTGGTATATAGTGCCATTGTCTGACTGGGAATTCAAAGAATATATTGGGGTTACGTGCACCCACAATTTTTGCTACTGGTATATAGTGCCAGTTTCTGACTGGTAATTCAAAGAATATATTGGGGTTACGTGCACCCACAATTTTTGCTACTGGTATATAGTGCCATTGTCTCACTGGGAATTCAAAGAATATATGGGGGTTACGTGCACCCACAATTTTTGCTACTGGTATATAGTGCCATTTACTGACTGGGAATTCAAAGAATATATTGGGATTACGTGCACCCACAATTTTTGCTACTGCTATATAGTGCCATTGTCTTACTGGGAATTCAAAGAATATATCGGGGTTACGTGCACCCACAATTTTTGCTACTGGTATATAGTGCCATTGTCTCACTGGGAATTCAAAGAATATATTGGGGTCATGTGCACCCACAATTTTTGCTACTGGTATAAAGTGCCATTGTCTCACTGGGAATTCAAAGAATATATGGGGGTTACGTGCACCCACAATTTTTGCTAGTGGTATATAGTGCCATTGTCTCACTGGGAATTCAAAGAATATATTGGGGTTATGTGCACCCACAATTTTTGCTACTGGTATATAGTGCCATTGTCTCACTGGGAATTCAAAGAATATATGGGGGTTACGTGCACCCACAATTTTTGCTACTGGTATATAGTGCCATTGTCTGACTGGGAATTCAAATAATATATTGGGGTTACGTGCACCCACAATTTTTGCTACTGGTATATAGTGCCATTGTCTCACTGGGAATTCAAAGAATATATTGGGATTACGTGCACCCACAATTTTTGCTACTGCTATATAGTGCCATTGTCTGACTGGGAATTCAAAGAATATACGGGGGTTACCTGCACCCACAATTTTTGCTACTGGTATATAGTGCCATTGTCTCACTGGGAATTCAAAGAATATATTGGGGTTACGTGCACCCACAATTTTTGCTACTGGTATATAGTGCCATTGTCTCACTGGGAATTCAAAGAATATATGGGGTTTACGTGCACCCACAATTTTTGCTACTGGTATATAGTGCCATTGTCTGACTGGGAATTCAAAGAATATATGGGGGTTACGTGCACCCACAATTTTTGCTACTGGTATATAGTGCCATTGTCTCACTGGGAATTCAAAGAATATATGGGGGTTACGTGCACCCACAATTTTTGCTACTGGTATATAGTGCCAGTTTCTGACTGGTAATTCAAAGAATATATTGGGGTTACGTGCACCCACAATTTTTGCTACTGGTATATAGTGCCATTGTCTCACTGGGAATTCAAAGAATATATTGGGGTTACGTGCACCCACAATTTTTGCTACTGGTATATAGTGCCATTGTCTCACTGGGAATTCAAAGAATATATGGGGGTTACATGCACCCACATTTTTTGCTACTGGTATATAGTGACATTGTCTCACTAAGAATTCAAAGAATATATTGGGGTTATGTGCACCCACAATTTTTGCTACTGGTATATAGTGCCATTGTCTGACTGGGAATTCAAAGAATATATTGGGTTTATGTGCACCCACAATTTTTGCTACTGGTATATAGTGCCATTGTCTCACTGGGAATTCAAAGAATATATGGGGGTTACGTGCACCCACAATTTTTGCTACTGGTATATAGTGCCATTGTCTGACTGGGAATTCAAAGAATATATTGGGTTTATGTGCACCCACAATTTTTGCTACTGGTATATAGTGCCATTGTCTCACTGGGAATTCAAAGAATATATGGGGGTTACGTGCACCCACAATTTTTGCTACTGGTATATAGTGCCATTGTCTGACTGGGAATTCAAAGAATATATTGGGGTTATGTGCACCCACAATTTTTACTACTGGTATATAGTGCCATTGTCTTACTGGGAATTCAAAGAATATATGGGGGTTACGTGCACCCACAATTTTTGCTACTGGTATATAGTGCCATTGTCTCACTGGGAATTCAAAGAATATATTGGGGTTACGTGCACCCACAATTTTTGCTACTGGTATATAGTTCCAGTTTCTGACTGGTAATTCAAAGAATATATTGGGGTTACGTGAACCCACAATTTTTGCTACTGGTATATAGTGCCATTGTCTCACTGGGAATTCAAAGAATATATTGGGGTTACGTGCACCCACAATTTTTGCTACTCGTATATAGTGCCATTGTCTCACTGGGAATTTAAAGAATATATGGGGGTTACGTGCACCCACAATTTTTGCTACTGGTATATAGTGCCATTGTCTCACTGGGAATTCAAAGAATATATTGGGGTTATGTGCACCCACAATTTTTGCTACTGCTATATAGTGCCATTGTCTTACTGGGAATTCAAAGAATATATGGGGGTTACGTGCACCCACAATTTTTGCTACTGGTATATAGTGCCATTGTCTCACTGGGAATTCAAAGAATATATTGGGGTCATGTGCACCCACAATTTTTGCTACTGGTATAAAGTGCCATTGTCTCACTGGGAATTCAAAGAATATATGGGGGTTATGTGCACCCACAATTTTTGCTACTGGTATATAGTGCCATTGTCTGACTGGGAATTCAAAGAATATATTGGGGTTATGTGCACCCACAATTTTTGCTACTGGTATATAGTGCCATTGTCTCACTGGGAATTCAAAGAATATATGGGGTTTACGTGCACCCACAATTTTTGCTACTGGTATATAGTGCCATTGTCTCACTGGGAATTCAAAGAATATATGGGGGTTACGTGCACCCACAATTTTTGCTACTGGTATATAGTGCCATTGTCTGACTGGGAATTCAAAGAATATATTGGGGTTATGTGCACCCACAATTTTTGCTACTGGTATATAGTGCCATTGTCTGACTGGGAATTCAAAGAATATATGGGGGTTACGTGCACCCACAATTATTGCTACTGGTATATAGTGCCATTGTCTGACTGGGAATTCAAAGAATATATTGGGGTCATGTGCACCCACAATTTTTGCTATTGGTATAAAGTGCCATTGTCTCACTGGGAATTCAAAGAATATATGGAGGTTACGTGCACCCACAATTTTTGCTACTGGTATATAGTGCCATTGTCTGACTGGGAATTCAAAGAATATATTGGGGTTATGTGCACCTACAATTTTTAATACTGGTATATAGTGCCGTTGTCTCACTGGGAATTCAAAGAATATACTGGGGTTATGTGCACCCACAATTTTTGCTACTGGTATATAGTGCCATTGTCTGACTGGGAATTCAAAGAATATATGGGGTTTACGTGCACCCACAATTTTTGCTACTGGTATATAGTGCCAGTTTCTGATTGGTAATTCAAAGAATATATGGGTTTACGTGCACCCACAATTTTTGCTACTGGTATATATAGTGCCATTGTCTGACTGGGAATTCAAAGAATATATTGGGGTTATGTGCACCCACAATTTTTGCTACTGGTATATAGTGCCATTGTCTCACTGGGAATTCAAAGAATATATGGGGGTTACGTGCACCCACAATTATTGCTACTGGTATATAGTGCCATTGTCTCACTGGGAATTCAAAGAATATATTGGGGTTACGTGCACCCACAATTTTTGCTACTGGTATATAGTGCCAGTTTCTGACTGGTAATTCAAAGAATATATTGGGGTTACGTGCACCCACAATTTTTGCTACTGGTATATAGTGCCATTGTCTCACTGGGAATTCAAAGAATATATTGGGGTTACGTGCACCCACAATTTTTGCTACTGGTATATAGTGCCTTTGTCTCACTGGGAATTCAAAGAATATATGGGGGTTACGTGCACCCACAATTTTTGCTACTGGTATATAGTGCCATTGTCTCACTAAGAATTCAAAGAATATATTGGGGTTATGTGCACCCACAATTTTTGCTACTGGTATATAGTGCCATTGTCTCACTGGGAATTCAAAGAATATATTGGGGTCATGTGCACCCACAATTTCTGCTATTGGTATAAAGTGTCATTGTCTCACTGGGAATTCAAAGAATATATGGAGGTTACGTGCACCCACAATTTTTGCTACTGGTATATATTGCCATTGTCTGACTGGGAATTCAAAGAATATATTGGGGTTATGTGCACCTACAATTTTTAATACTGGTATATAGTGCCATTGTCTCACTGGGAATTCAAAGAATATATTGGGGTTATGTGCACCCACAATTTTTGCTACTGGTATATAGTGCCATTGTCTGACTGGGAATTCAAAGAATATATGGGGTTTACGTGCACCCACAATTTTTGCTACTGGTATATAGTGCCATTGTCTGACTGGGAATTCAAAGAAAATATTGGGGTTATGTGCACTCACAATTTTTGCTACTGGTATATAGTGCCATTGTCTCACTGGGAATTCAAAGAATATATTGGGATTACGTGCACCCACAATTTTTGCTACTGCTATATAGTGCCATTGTCTGACTGGGAATTCAAAGAATATATTGGGGTTATGTGCACCCACAATTTTTAATACTGGTATATAGTGCCATTGTCTCACTGGGAATTCAAAGAATATATTGGGGTTACGTGCACCCACAATTTTTGCTACTGGTATATAGTGCCATTGTCTCACTGGGAATTCAAAGAATATATGGGGTTTACGTGCACCCACAATTTTTGCTACTGGTATATAGTGCCATTGTCTGACTGGGAATTCAAAGAATATATTGGGGTTATGTGCACCCACAATTTTTGCTACTGGTATATAGTGCCATTGTCTCACTGGGAATTCAAAGAATATATGGGGGTTACGTGCACCCACAATTTTTGCTACTGGTATATAGTGCCAGTTTCTGACTGGTAATTCAAAGAATATATTGGGGTTACGTGCACCCACAATTTTTGCTACTGGTATATAGTGCCATTGTCTCACTGGGAATTCAAAGAATATATTGGGGTTACATGCACCCACATTTTTTGCTACTGGTATATAGTGCCATTGTCTCACTAAGAATTCAAAGAATATATTGGGGTTATGTGCACCCACAATTTTTGCTACTGGTATATAGTGCCATTGTCTGACTGGGAATTCAAAGAATATATGGGGGTTACGTGAACCCACAATTTTGCCTACTGGTATTGCCTACTGCCATTGTCTCACTGGGAATTCAAAGAATATATTGGGATTACGTGCACCCACAATTTTTGCTACTGGTATATAGTGCCATTGTCTGACTGGGAATTCAAAGAATATATTGGGTTTATGTGCACCCACAATTTTTGCTACTGGTATATAGTGCCATTGTCTCACTGGGAATTCAAAGAATATATGGGGGTTACGTGCACCCACAATTTTTGCTACTGGTATATAGTGCCATTGTCTGACTGGGAATTCAAAGAATATATTGGGGTTATGTGCACCCACAATTTTTACTACTGGTATATAGTGCCATTGTCTTACTGGGAATTCAAAGAATATATGGGGGTTACGTGCACCCACAATTTTTGCTACTGGTATATAGTGCCATTGTCTCACTGGGAATTCAAAGAATATATTGGGGTTACGTGCACCCACAATTTTTGCTACTGGTATATAGTTCCAGTTTCTGACTGGTAATTCAAAGAATATATTGGGGTTACGTGAACCCACAATTTTTGCTACTGGTATATAGTGCCATTGTCTCACTGGGAATTCAAAGAATATATTGGGGTTACGTGCACCCACAATTTTTGCTACTGGTATATAGTGCCATTGTCTCACTGGGAATTTAAAGAATATATGGGGGTTACGTGCACCCACAATTTTTGCTACTGGTATATAGTGCCATTGTCTCACTGGGAATTCAAAGAATATATTGGGGTCATGTGCACCCACAATTTTTGCTACTGGTATAAAGTGCCATTGTCTCACTGGGAATTCAAAGAATATATGGGGGTTATGTGCACCCACAATTTTTGCTACTGGTATATAGTGCCATTGTCTGACTGGGAATTCAAAGAATATATTGGGGTTATGTGCACCCACAATTTTTGCTACTGGTATATAGTGCCATTGTCTCACTGGGAATTCAAAGAATATATGGGGTTTACGTGCACCCACAATTTTTGCTACTGGTATATAGTGCCATTGTCTCACTGGGAATTCAAAGAATATATGGGGGTTACGTGCACCCAAAATTTTTGCTACTGGTATATAGTGCCATTGTCTCACTGGGAATTCAAAGAATATATGGGGGTTACGTGCACCCACAATTTTTGCTACTGGTATATAGTGCCATTGTCTGACTGGGAATTCAAAGAATATATTGGGGTTATGTGCACCCACAATTTTTGCTACTAGTATATAGTGCCATTGTCTGACTGGGAATTCAAAGAATATATGGGGGTTACGTGCACCCACAATTATTGCTACTGGTATATAGTGCCATTGTCTGACTGGGAATTCAAAGAATATATTGGGGTCATGTGCACCCACAATTTTTGCTATTGGTATAAAGTGCCATTGTCTCACTGGGAATTCAAAGAATATATGGAGGTTACGTGAACCCACAATTTTTGCTACTGGTATATAGTGCCATTGTCTGACTGGGAATTCAAAGAATATATTGGGGTTATGTGCACCTACAATTTTTAATACTGGTATATAGTGCCATTGTCTCACTGGGAATTCAAAGAATATACTGGGGTTATGTGCACCCACAATTTTTGCTACTGGTATATAGTGCCATTGTCTGACTGGGAATTCAAAGAATATATGGGGTTTACGTGCACCCACAATTTTTGCTACTGGTATATAGTGCCAGTTTCTGATTGGTAATTCAAAGAATATATGGGTTTACGTGCACCCACAATTTTTGCTACTGGTATATATAGTGCCATTGTCTGACTGGGAATTCAAAGAATATATTGGGGTTATGTGCACCCACAATTTTTGCTACTGGCATATAGTGCCATTGTCTCACTGGGAATTCAAAGAATATATGGGGGTTACGTGCACCCACAATTATTGCTACTGGTATATAGTGCCATTGTCTGACTGGGAATTCAAAGAATATATTGGGGTTACGTGCACCCACAATTTTTGCTACTGGTATATAGTGCCTTTGTCTCACTGGGAATTCAAAGAATATATGGGGGTTACGTGCACCCACAATTTTTGCTACTGGTATATAGTGCCATTGTCTCACTAAGAATTCAAAGAATATATTGGGGTTATGTGCACCCACAATTTTTGCTACTGGTATATAGTGCCATTGTCTCACTGGGAATTCAAAGAATATATTGGGGTCATGTGCACCCACAATTTCTGCTATTGGTATAAAGTGCCATTGTCTCACTGGGAATTCAAAGAATATATGGAGGTTACGTGCACCCACAATTTTTGCTACTGGTATATAGTGCCATTGTCTGACTGGGAATTCAAAGAATATATGGGGTTTACGTGCACCCACAATTTTTGCTACTGGTATATAGTGCCATTGTCTGACTGGGAATTCAAAGAATATATTGGGGTTATGTGCACCCACAATTTTTGCTACTGGTATATAGTGCCATTGTTTCACTGGGAAATCAAAGAATATATGGGGGTTACGTACACCCACAATTTTTGCTACTGGTATATAGTGCCATTGTCTCACTGGGAATTCAAAGAATATATTGGGGTTACGTGCACCCACAATTTTTGCTACTGGTATATAGTGCCATTGTCTCACTGGGAATTCAAAGAATATATGGGGGTTACGTGCACCCACATTTTTTGCTACTGGTATATAGTGCCATTGTCTGACTGGGAATTCAAAGAATATATGGGGGTTACGTGCACCCACAATTTTTGCTACTGGTATATAGTGCCATTGTCTGACTGGGAATTCAAAGAATATATTGGGGTTATGTGCACCCACAATTTTTGCTACTGGTATATAGTGCCATTGTCTGACTGGGAATTCAAAGAATATATTGGGGTTATGTGCACCCACAATTTTTACTACTGGTATATAGTGCCATTGTCTCACTGGGAATTCAAAGAATATATTGGGGTTACGTGCACCCACAATTTTTGCTACTGGTATAAAGTTCCAGTTTCTGACTGGTAATTCAAAGAATATATTGGGGTTACGTGCACCCACAATTTTTGCTACTGGTATATAGTGCCATTGTCTGACTGGGAATTCAAAGAATATATTGGGGTTATGTGCACCCACAATTTTTAATACTGGTATATAGTTCCATTGTCTCACTGGGAATTCAAAGAATATATGGGGGTTACGTGCACCCACAATTTTTGCTACTGGTATATAGTGCCATTGTCTCACTGGGAATTCAAAGAATATATTGGGGTTACGTGCACCCACAATTTTTGCTACTGGTATATAGTTCCAGTTTCTGACTGGCAATTCAAAGAATATATTGGGGTTACGTGTACCCACAATTTTTGCTACTGGTATATAGTGCCATTGTCTCACTGGGAATTCAAAGAATATATTGGGGTTATGTGCACCCACAATTTTTGCTACTGCTATATAGTGCCATTGTCTTACTGGGAATTCAAAGAATATATGGGGGTTACGTGCACCCACAATTTTTGCTACTGGTATATAGTGCCATTGTCTCACTGGGAATTCAAAGAATATATTGGGGTCATGTGCACCCACAATTTTTGCTACTGGTATAAAGTGCCATTGTCTCACTGGGAATTCAAAGAATATATGGGGGTTACGTGCACCCACAATTTTTGCTACTGGTATATAGTGCCATTGTCTGACTGGGAATTCAAAGAATATATTGGGGTTATGTGCACCCACAATTGTTGCTACTGGTATATAGTGCCATTGTCTCACTGGGAATTCAAAGAATATATGGGGTTTACGTGCACCCACAATTATTGCTACTGGTATATAGTGCCATTGTCTCACTGGGAATTCAAAGAATATATTGGGGTTACGTGCACCCACAATTTTTGCTACTGGTATATAGTGCCATTGTCTCACTGGGAATTCAAAGAATATATGGGGGTTACGTGCAGCCACATTTTTTGCTACTGGTATATAGTGCCATTGTCTCACTGGGAATTCAAAGAATATATTGGGGTTATGTGCACCCACAATTTTTGCTACTGATATATAGTGCCATTGTCTCACTGGGAATTCAAAGAATATATTGGGGTTACGTGCACCCACAATTTTTGCTACTGGTATATAGTGCCATTGTCTCACTGGGAATTCAAAGAATATATGGGGTTACGTGCACCCACAATTTTTGCTACTGGTATATAGTGCCAGTTTCTGACTGGTAATTCAAAGAATATATTGGGGTTACGTGCACCCACAATTTTTGCTACTGGTATATAGTGCCATTGTCTCACTGGGAATTCAAAGAATATATTGGGGTTACGTGCACCCACAATTTTTGCTACTGGTATATAGTGCCATTGTCTCACTGGGAATTCAAAGAATATATGGGGGTTACATGCACCCACATTTTTTGCTACTGGTATATAGTGCCATTGTCTCACTAAGAATTCAAAGAATATATTGGGGTTATGTGCACCCACAATTTTTGCTACTGGTATATAGTGCCATTGTCTGACTGGGAATTCAAAGAATATATGGGGGTTACGTGAACCCACAATTTTGCCTACTGGTATATAGTGCCATTGTCTCACTGGGAATTCAAAGAATATATTGGGATTACGTGCACCCACAATTTTTGCTAGTGGTATATAGTGCCATTGTCTGACTGGGAATTCAAAGAATATATTGGGGTTATGTGCACCCACAATTTTTGCTACTGGTATATAGTGCCATTGTCTCACTGGGAATTCAAAGAATATATGGGGGTTACGTGCACCCACAATTTTTGCTACTGGTATATAGTGCCATTGTCTGACTGGGAATTCAAAGAATATATTGGGGTTATGTGCACCCACAATTTTTACTACTGGTATATAGTGCCATTGTCTCACTGGGAATTCAAAGAATATATGGGGGTTACGTGCACCCACAATTTTTGCTACTGGTATATAGTGCCATTGTCTGACTGGGAATTCAAAGAATATATTGGGGTTATGTGCACCCACAATTTTTGCTACTGGTATATAGTGCCATTGTCTCACTGGGAATTCAAAGAATATATTGGGGTTATGTGCACCCACAATTTTTGCTACTGGTATATAGTGCCATTGTCTGACTGGGAATTCAAAGAATATATTGGGGTTATGTGCACCCACAATTTTTGCTACTGCTATATAGTGCCAGTTTCTGACTGGTAATTCAAAGAATATATTGGGGTTACGTGCACCCACAATTTTTGCTACTGGTATATAGTTCCATTGTCTCACTGGGAATTCAAAGAATATATTGGGGTTACGTGCACCCACAATTTTTGCTACTGGTATATAGTGCCATTGTCTTACTGGGAATTCAAAGAATATATGGGGGTTACGTGCACCCACAATTGTTGCTACTGGTATATAGTGCCATTGTCTGATTGGGAATTCAAAGAATATATTGGGGTTATGTGCACCCACAATTTTTGCTACTGGTATATAGTGTCATTGTCTCACTGGGAATTCAAAGAATATATTGGGGTTACGTGCACCCACAATTTTTGCTACTGGTATATAGTGCCATTGTCTCACTGGGAATTCAAAGAATATATTGGGGTTACGTGCACCCACAATTTTTGCTACTGGTATATAGTGCCATTGTCTCACTGGGAATTCAAAGAATATATTGGGGTTACGTGCACCCACAATTTTTGCTACTGGTATATAGTGCCATTGTCTGACTGGGAATTCAAAGAATATATTGGGGTTATGTGCACCCACAATTTTTGCTACTGTATATAGTGCCATTGTCTCACTGGGAATTCAAAGAATATATTGGGGTTACGTGCACCCACAATTTTTGCTACTGGTATATAGTGCCATTGTCTCACTGGGAATTCAAAGAATATATGGGGGTTACGTGCAGCCACATTTTTTGCTACTGGTATATAGTGCCATTGTCTCACTGGGAATTCAAAGAATATATTGGGGTTATGTGCACCCACAATTTTTGCTACTGATATATAGTGCCATTGTCTCACTGGGAATTCAAAGAATATATTGGGGTTACGTGCACCCACAATTTTTGCTACTGGTATATAGTGCCATTGTCTCACTGGGAATTCAAAGAATATATGGGGTTACGTGCACCCACAATTTTTGCTACTGGTATATAGTGCCAGTTTCTGACTGGTAATTCAAAGAATATATTGGGGTTACGTGCACCCACAATTTTTGCTACTGGTATATAGTGCCATTGTCTCACTGGGAATTCAAAGAATATATTGGGGTTACGTGCACCCACAATTTTTGCTACTGGTATATAGTGCCATTGTCTCACTGGGAATTCAAAGAATATATGGGGGTTACATGCACCCACATTTTTTGCTACTGGTATATAGTGCCATTGTCTCACTAAGAATTCAAAGAATATATTGGGGTTATGTGCACCCACAATTTTTGCTACTGGTATATAGTGCCATTGTCTGACTGGGAATTCAAAGAATATATGGGGGTTACGTGAACCCACAATTTTGCCTACTGGTATATAGTGCCATTGTCTCACTGGGAATTCAAAGAATATATTGGGATTACGTGCACCCACAATTTTTGCTAGTGGTATATAGTGCCATTGTCTGACTGGGAATTCAAAGAATATATTGGGGTTATGTGCACCCACAATTTTTGCTACTGGTATATAGTGCCATTGTCTCACTGGGAATTCAAAGAATATATGGGGGTTACGTGCACCCACAATTTTTGCTACTGGTATATAGTGCCATTGTCTGACTGGGAATTCAAAGAATATATTGGGGTTATGTGCACCCACAATTTTTACTACTGGTATATAGTGCCATTGTCTCACTGGGAATTCAAAGAATATATGGGGGTTACGTGCACCCACAATTTTTGCTACTGGTATATAGTGCCATTGTCTGACTGGGAATTCAAAGAATATATTGGGGTTATGTGCACCCACAATTTTTGCTACTGGTATATAGTGCCATTGTCTCACTGGGAATTCAAAGAATATATTGGGGTTATGTGCACCCACAATTTTTGCTACTGGTATATAGTGCCATTGTCTGACTGGGAATTCAAAGAATATATTGGGGTTATGTGCACCCACAATTTTTGCTACTGCTATATAGTGCCAGTTTCTGACTGGTAATTCAAAGAATATATTGGGGTTACGTGCACCCACAATTTTTGCTACTGGTATATAGTTCCATTGTCTCACTGGGAATTCAAAGAATATATTGGGGTTACGTGCACCCACAATTTTTGCTACTGGTATATAGTGCCATTGTCTTACTGGGAATTCAAAGAATATATGGGGGTTACGTGCACCCACAATTGTTGCTACTGGTATATAGTGCCATTGTCTGATTGGGAATTCAAAGAATATATTGGGGTTATGTGCACCCACAATTTTTGCTACTGGTATATAGTGTCATTGTCTCACTGGGAATTCAAAGAATATATTGGGGTTACGTGCACCCACAATTTTTGCTACTGGTATATAGTGCCATTGTCTCACTGGGAATTCAAAGAATATATTGGGGTTACGTGCACCCACAATTTTTGCTACTGGTATATAGTGCCATTGTCTGACTGGGAATTCAAAGAATATATTGGGGTTATGTGCACCCACAATTTTTGCTACTGTATATAGTGCCATTGTCTCACTGGGAATTCAAAGAATATATTGGGGTTACGTGCACCCACAATTTTTGCTACTGGTATATAGTGCCATTGTCTCACTGGGAATTTAAAGAATATATGGGGGTTACGTGCACCCACAATTTTTGCTACTGTATATAGTGCCATTGTCTCACTGGGAATTCAAAGAATATATTGGGGTTACGTGCACCCACAATTTTTGCTACTGGTATATAGTGCCATTGTCTCACTGGGAATTCAAAGAATATATGGGGGTTACGTGCACCCACAATTTTTGCTACTGGTATAAAGTGCCATTGTCTCACTGGGAATTCAAAGAATATATGGGGGTTACGTGCACCCACAATTTTTGCTACTGGTATATAGTGCCATTGTCTCACTGGGAATTCAAAGAATATATTGGGGTTATGTGCACCCACAATTTTTGCTACTGGTATATAGTGCCATTGTCTCACTGGGAATTCAAAGAATATATGGGGGTTACGTGCACCCACAATTATTGCTACTGGTATATAGTGCCATTGTCTGACTGGGAATTCAAAGAATATATTGGGGTTACGTGCACCCACAATTTTTGCTACTGGTATATAGTGCCAGTTTCTGACTGGTAATTCAAAGAATATATTGGGGTTACGTGCACCCACAATTTTTGCTACTGGTATATAGTGCCATTGTCTCACTGGGAATTCAAAGAATATATGGGGGTTACGTGCACCCACAATTTTTGCTACTGGTATATAGTGCCATTGTCTGACTGGGAATTCAAAGAATATATTGGGATTACGTGCACCCACAATTTTTGCTACTGCTATATAGTGCCATTGTCTTACTGGGAATTCAAAGAATATATCGGGGTTACGTGCACCCACAATTTTTGCTACTGGTATATAGTGCCATTGTCTCACTGGGAATTCAAAGAATATATTGGGGTCATGTGCACCCACAATTTTTGCTACTGGTATAAAGTGCCATTGTCTCACTGGGAATTCAAAGAATATATGGGGGTTACGTGCACCCACAATTTTTGCTAGTGGTATATAGTGCCATTGTCTCACTGGGAATTCAAAGAATATATTGGGGTTATGTGCACCCACAATTTTTGCTACTGGTATATAGTGCCATTGTCTCACTGGGAATTCAAAGAATATATGGGGGTTACGTGCACCCACAATTTTTGCTACTGGTATATAGTGCCATTGTCTGACTGGGAATTCAAATAATATATTGGGGTTACGTGCACCCACAATTTTTGCTACTGGTATATAGTGCCATTGTCTCACTGGGAATTCAAAGAATATATTGGGATTACGTGCACCCACAATTTTTGCTACTGCTATATAGTGCCATTGTCTGACTGGGAATTCAAAGAATATACGGGGGTTACCTGCACCCACAATTTTTGCTACTGGTATATAGTGCCATTGTCTCACTGGGAATTCAAAGAATATATTGGGGTTACGTGCACCCACAATTTTTGCTACTGGTATATAGTGCCATTGTCTCACTGGGAATTCAAAGAATATATGGGGTTTACGTGCACCCACAATTTTTGCTACTGGTATATAGTGCCATTGTCTGACTGGGAATTCAAAGAATATATGGGGGTTACGTGCACCCACAATTTTTGCTACTGGTATATAGTGCCATTGTCTCACTGGGAATTCAAAGAATATATGGGGGTTACGTGCACCCACAATTTTTGCTACTGGTATATAGTGCCAGTTTCTGACTGGTAATTCAAAGAATATATTGGGGTTACGTGCACCCACAATTTTTGCTACTGGTATATAGTGCCATTGTCTCACTGGGAATTCAAAGAATATATTGGGGTTACGTGCACCCACAATTTTTGCTACTGGTATATAGTGCCATTGTCTCACTGGGAATTCAAAGAATATATGGGGGTTACATGCACCCACATTTTTTGCTACTGGTATATAGTGACATTGTCTCACTAAGAATTCAAAGAATATATTGGGGTTATGTGCACCCACAATTTTTGCTACTGGTATATAGTGCCATTGTCTGACTGGGAATTCAAAGAATATATTGGGTTTATGTGCACCCACAATTTTTGCTACTGGTATATAGTGCCATTGTCTCACTGGGAATTCAAAGAATATATGGGGGTTACGTGCACCCACAATTATTGCTACTGGTATATAGTGCCATTGTCTGACTGGGAATTCAAAGAATATATTGGGTTTATGTGCACCCACAATTTTTGCTACTGGTATATAGTGCCATTGTCTCACTGGGAATTCAAAGAATATATGGGGGTTACGTGCACCCACAATTTTTGCTACTGGTATATAGTGCCATTGTCTGACTGGGAATTCAAAGAATATATTGGGGTTATGTGCACCCACAATTTTTACTACTGGTATATAGTGCCATTGTCTTACTGGGAATTCAAAGAATATATGGGGGTTACGTGCACCCACAATTTTTGCTACTGGTATATAGTGCCATTGTCTCACTGGGAATTCAAAGAATATATTGGGGTTACGTGCACCCACAATTTTTGCTACTGGTATATAGTTCCAGTTTCTGACTGGTAATTCAAAGAATATATTGGGGTTACGTGAACCCACAATTTTTGCTACTGGTATATAGTGCCATTGTCTCACTGGGAATTCAAAGAATATATTGGGGTTACGTGCACCCACAATTTTTGCTACTGGTATATAGTGCCATTGTCTCACTGGGAATTTAAAGAATATATGGGGGTTACGTGCACCCACAATTTTTGCTACTGGTATATAGTGCCATTGTCTCACTGGGAATTCAAAGAATATATTGGGGTTATGTGCACCCACAATTTTTGCTACTGCTATATAGTGCCATTGTCTTACTGGGAATTCAAAGAATATATGGGGGTTACGTGCACCCACAATTTTTGCTACTGGTATATAGTGCCATTGTCTCACTGGGAATTCAAAGAATATATTGGGGTCATGTGCACCCACAATTTTTGCTACTGGTATAAAGTGCCATTGTCTCACTGGGAATTCAAAGAATATATGGGGGTTATGTGCACCCACAATTTTTGCTACTGGTATATAGTGCCATTGTCTGACTGGGAATTCAAAGAATATATTGGGGTTATGTGCACCCACAATTTTTGCTACTGGTATATAGTGCCATTGTCTCACTGGGAATTCAAAGAATATATGGGGTTTACGTGCACTCACAATTTTGCTACTGGTATATAGTGCCATTGTCTCACTGGGAATTCAAAGAATATATGGGGGTTACGTGCACCCACAATTTTTGCTACTGGTATATAGTGCCATTGTCTGACTGGGAATTCAAAGAATATATTGGGGTTATGTGCACCCACAATTTTTGCTACTGGTATATAGTGCCATTGTCTGACTGGGAATTCAAAGAATATATGGGGGTTACGTGCACCCACAATTATTGCTACTGGTATATAGTGCCATTGTCTGACTGGGAATTCAAAGAATATATTGGGGTCATGTGCACCCACAATTTTTGCTATTGGTATAAAGTGCCATTGTCTCACTGGGAATTCAAAGAATATATGGAGGTTACGTGCACCCACAATTTTTGCTACTGGTATATAGTGCCATTGTCTGACTGGGAATTCAAAGAATATATTGGGGTTATGTGCACCTACAATTTTTAATACTGGTATATAGTGCCGTTGTCTCACTGGGAATTCAAAGAATATACTGGGGTTATGTGCACCCACAATTTTTGCTACTGGTATATAGTGCCATTGTCTGACTGGGAATTCAAAGAATATATGGGGTTTACGTGCACCCACAATTTTTGCTACTGGTATATAGTGCCAGTTTCTGATTGGTAATTCAAAGAATATATGGGTTTACGTGCACCCACAATTTTTGCTACTGGTATATATAGTGCCATTGTCTGACTGGGAATTCAAAGAATATATTGGGGTTATGTGCACCCACAATTTTTGCTACTGGTATATAGTGCCATTGTCTCACTGGGAATTCAAAGAATATATGGGGGTTACGTGCACCCACAATTATTGCTACTGGTATATAGTGCCATTGTCTCACTGGGAATTCAAAGAATATATTGGGGTTACGTGCACCCACAATTTTTGCTACTGGTATATAGTGCCAGTTTCTGACTGGTAATTCAAAGAATATATTGGGGTTACGTGCACCCACAATTTTTGCTACTGGTATATAGTGCCATTGTCTCACTGGGAATTCAAAGAATATATTGGGGTTACGTGCACCCACAATTTTTGCTACTGGTATATAGTGCCTTTGTCTCACTGGGAATTCAAAGAATATATGGGGGTTACGTGCACCCACAATTTTTGCTACTGGTATATAGTGCCATTGTCTCACTAAGAATTCAAAGAATATATTGGGGTTATGTGCACCCACAATTTTTGCTACTGGTATATAGTGCCATTGTCTCACTGGGAATTCAAAGAATATATTGGGGTCATGTGCACCCACAATTTCTGCTATTGGTATAAAGTGTCATTGTCTCACTGGGAATTCAAAGAATATATGGAGGTTACGTGCACCCACAATTTTTGCTACTGGTATATATTGCCATTGTCTGACTGGGAATTCAAAGAATATATTGGGGTTATGTGCACCTACAATTTTTAATACTGGTATATAGTGCCATTGTCTCACTGGGAATTCAAAGAATATATTGGGGTTATGTGCACCCACAATTTTTGCTACTGGTATATAGTGCCATTGTCTGACTGGGAATTCAAAGAATATATGGGGTTTACGTGCACCCACAATTTTTGCTACTGGTATATAGTGCCATTGTCTGACTGGGAATTCAAAGAAAATATTGGGGTTATGTGCACCCACAATTTTTGCTACTGGTATATAGTGCCATTGTCTCACTGGGAATTCAAAGAATATATGGGGGTTACGTACACCCACAATTTTTGCTACTGGTATATAGTGCCATTGTCTCACTGGGAATTCAAAGAATATATTAGGGTTACGTGCACCCACAATTTTTGCTACTGGTATATAGTGCCATTGTCTCACTGGGAATTCAAAGAATATATGGGGGTTACGTGCACCCACATTTTTTGCTACTGGTATATAGTGCCATTGTCTCACTAAGAATTCAAAGAATATATTGGGGTTATGTGCACCCACAATTTTTGCTACTGGTATATAGTGCCATTGTCTGACTGGGAATTCAAAGAGTATATGGGGGTTACGTGCACCCACAATTTTTGCTACTGGTATATAGTGCCATTGTCTGACTGGGAATTCAAAGAATATATTGGGGTTATGTGCACCCACAATTTTTGCTACTGGTATATAGTGCCATTGTCTCACTGGGAATTCAAAGAATATATGGGGGTTACGTGCACCCACAATTTTTGCTACTGGTATATAGTGCCATTGTCTGACTGGGAATTCAAAGAATATATTGGGGTTATGTGCACCCACAATTTTTACTACTGGTATATAGTGCCATTGTCTCACTGGGAATTCAAAGAATATATTGGGGTTACGTGCACCCACAATTTTTGCTACTGGTATAAAGTTCCAGTTTCTGACTGGTAATTCAAAGAATATATTGGGGTTACGTGCACCCACAATTTTTGCTACTGGTATATAGTGCCATTGTCTGACTGGGAATTCAAAGAATATATTGGGGTTATGTGCACCCACAATTTTTGCTACTGGTATATAGTGCCATTGTCTCACTGGGAATTCAAAGAATATATGGGGGTTACGTGCACCCACAATTTTTGCTACTGGTATATAGTGCCCTTGTCTGACTGGGAATTCAAAGAATATATTGGGGTTATGTGCACCCACAATTTTTACTACTGGTATATAGTGCCATTGTCTCACTGGGAATTCAAAGAATATATGGGGGTTATGTGCACCCACAATTTTTGCTACTGGTATATAGTGCCATTGTCTCACTGGGAATTCAAAGAATATATTGGGGTTACGTGCACCCACAATTTTTGCTACTGGTATATAGTTCCAGTTTCTGACTGGTAATTCAAAGAATATATTGGGGTTACGTGTACCCACAATTTTTGCTACTGGTATGTAGTGCCATTGTCTCACTGGGAATTCAAAGAATATATTGGGGTTATGTGCACCCACAATTTTTGCTACTGCTATATAGTGCCATTGTCTTACTGGGAATTCAAAGAATATATGGGGGTTACGTGCACCCACAATTTTTGCTACTGGTATATAGTGCCATTGTCTCACTGGGAATTCAAAGAATATATTGGGGTCATGTGCACCCACAATTTTTGAAACTGGTATAAAGTGCCATTGTCTCACTGGGAATTCAAAGAATATATGGGGGTTACGTGCACCCACAATTTTTGCTACTGGTATATAGTGCCATTGTCTGACTGGGAATTCAAAGAATATATTGGGGTTATGTGCACCCACAATTTTTTCTACTGGTATATAGTGCCATTGTCTCACTGGGAATTCAAAGAATATATGGGGTTTACGTGCACCCACAATTATTGCTACTGGTATATAGTGCCATTGTCTCACTGGGAATTCAAAGAATATATTGGGGTTACGTGCACCCACAATTTTTGCTACTGGTATATAGTGCCATTGTCTCACTGGGAATTCAAAGAATATATGGGGGTTACGTGCACCCACATTTTTTGCTACTGGTATATAGTGCCATTGTCTCACTGGGAATTCAAAGAATATATTGGGGTTATGTGCACCCACAATTTTTGCTACTGGTATATAGTGCCATTGTCTCACTGGGAATTCAAAGAATATATGGGGGTTACGTGCACCCACATTTTTTGCTACTGGTATATAGTGCCATTGTCTCACTGGGAATTCAAAGAATATATTGGGGTTACGTGCACCCACAATTATTGCTACTGGTATATAGTGCCATTGTCTCACTGGGAATTCAAAGAATATATTGGGGTTACGTGTAGAGATGAGCGAACAGTGTTCTATCGAACACATGTTCGATCGGATATCAGGGTGTTCGCCATGTTCGAATCGAATCGAACACCACGTGGTAAAGTGCGCCAAAATTCGATTCCCCTCCCACCTTCCCTGGCGCCTTTTTTGCACCAATAACAGCGCAGGGGAGGTGGGACAGGAACTACGACACTGGGGGCATTGAAAAAAATTGGAAAAAGTCATTGGCTGCCGAAATCAGGTGACCCCCATTTTAGACGAATAGTGGATTTCAAATCCGGGTCATATGAGAATGTGAACTTTGTGACTATGAGACAGGGATAGCTGTACAGGCAGGGATAGCTAGGGATAACCTTTATTTAGGGGGGAATGTTATTAAAAATAACTTTTTGGGGCTCTATCGGGTGTGTAATTGTGATTTTTGTGAGATAAACTTTTTCCCATAGGGATGCATTGGCCAGCGCTGATTGGCCGAATTCCGTACTCTGGCCAATCAGTGCTGGCCAATGCATTCTATTAGCTTGATGAAGCAGAGTGTGCACAAGGGTTCAAGTGCACCCTCGGCTCTCCTACATCAGAGCCGAGGGTACGCTTGAACCCTTGTGCAGCCTCGGCTCTGCTACATCAGAGCCGAGGGTGCGCTTGAACCCTTGTGCACACTCTGCTTCATCAAGCTAATAGAATGCATTGGCCAGCACTGATTGGCCAGAGTACGGAATTCGGCCAATCAGCGCTGGCCAATGCATTCTATTAGCCCGATGAAGTAGAGCTGAATGTGTGTGCTAAGCACACACATTCAGCACTGCTTCATCACGCCAATACAATGCATTAGCCAGTGCTGATTGGCCAGAGTACGGAATTCGGCCAATCAGCGCTGGCTCTGCTGGAGGAGGCGGAGTCTAAGATCGCTCCACACCAGTCTCCATTCAGGTCCGACCTTAGACTCCGCCTCCTCCAGCAGAGCCAGCGCTGATTGGCCGAATTCCGTACTCTGGCCAATCAGCACTGGCTAATGCATTGTATTGGCTTGATGAAGCAGTGCTGAATGTGTGTGCTTAGCACACACATTCAGCTCTACTTCATCGGGCTAATAGAATGCATTGGCCAATCAGCGCTGGCCAATGCATTCTATTAGCGTGAACTGAGTTTGCACAGGGGTTCTAGTGCACCCTCGGCTCTGCTACATCAGATTGCTACATCTGATGTAGCAGTGCCGAGTGTGCATCAGATGTGTAGTTGAGCAAAACTGACTCAGCACTGCTAAGTCTGCATTCGCATAGGAATGCATTGGCCAGCCTTCGGCCAATCAGCGCTGGCTCTGCCGGAGGAGGCGGAGTCTAAGGTCGGACCTGAATGGAGACTGGTGTGGAGCTATCTTAGACTCCGCCTCCTCCAGCAGAGCCAGCGCTGATTGGTCGAGTTCCGTACTCTGGCCAATCAGCACTGGCCAATGCATTTCTATGGGGAAAAGTTAGCTTGCGAAAATCGCAAACTGACAGGGATTTCCATGAAATAAAGTGACTTTTATGCCCCCAGACATGCTTCCCCTGCTGTCCCAGTGTCATTCCAGGGTGTTGGTATCATTTCCTGGGGTGTCATAGTGGACTTGGTGACCCTCCAGACACGAATTTGGGTTTCCCCCTTAACGAGTTTATGTTCCCCATAGACTATAATGGGGTTCGAAACCCATTCGAACACTCGAACAGTGAGCGGCTGTTCGAATCGAATTTCGAACCTCGAACATTTTAGTGTTCGCTCATCTCTAGTTACGTGCACCCACAATTTTTGCTACTGGTATATAGTGCCAGTTTCTGACTGGTAATTCAAAGAGTATATGGGGGTTACGTGCACCCACAATTTTTGCTACTGGTATATAGTGCCATTGTCTGACTGGGAATTCAAAGAATATATTGGGGTTATGTGCACCCACAATTTTTGCTACTGGTATATAGTGCCATTGTCTCACTGGGAATTCAAAGAATATATGGGGGTTACGTGCACCCACAATTATTGCTACTGGTATATAGTGCCATTGTCTCACTGGGAATTCAAAGAATATATTGGGGTTACGTGCACCCACAATTTTTGCTACTGGTATATAGTGCCAGTTTCTGACTGGTAATTCAAAGAATATATTGGGGTTACGTGCACCCACAATTTTTGCAACTGGTATATAGTGCCATTGTCTCACTGGGAATTCAAAGAATATATTGGGGTTACGTGCACCCACAATTTTTGCTACTGGTATATAGTGCCATTGTCTCACTGGGAATTCAAAGAATATATGGGGGTTACGTGCACCCACAATTTTTGCTACTGGTATATAGTGCCATTGTCTCACTAAGAATTCAAAGAATATATTGGGGTTATGTGCACCCACAATTTTTGCTACTGGTATATAGTGCCATTGTCTGACTGGGAATTCAAAGAATATATGGGGGTTACGTGCACCCACAATTTTTGCTACTGGTATATAGTGCCATTGTCTCACTGGGAATTCAAAGAATATATTGGGATTACGTGCACCCACAATTTTTGCTACTGCTATATAGTGCCATTGTCTGACTGGGAATTCAAAGATTATGTGGGGTTTACGTGCACCCACAATTTTTGCTACTGGTATATAGTGCCATTGTCTCACTGGGAATTCAAAGAATATATTGGGGTTACGTGCACCCACAATTTTTGCTACTGGTATAAAGTTCCAGTTTCTGACTGGTAATTCAAAGAATATATTGGGGTTACGTGCACCCACAATTTTTGCTACTGGTATATAGTGCCATTGTCTGACTGGGAATTCAAAGAATATATTGGGGTTATGTGCACCCACAATTTTTGCTACTGGTATATAGTGCCATTGTCTCACTGGGAATTCAAAGAATATATGGGGGTTACGTGCACCCACAATTTTTGCTACTGGTATATAGTGCCCTTGTCTGACTGGGAATTCAAAGAATATATGGGGGTTACGTGCACCCACAATTTTTACTACTGGTATATAGTGCCATTGTCTTACTGGGAATTCAAAGAATATATGGGGGTTACGTGCACCCACAATTTTTGCTACTGGTATATAGTGCCATTGTCTCACTGGGAATTCAAAGAATATATTGGGGTTACGTGCACCCACAATTTTTGCTACTGGTATATAGTTCCAGTTTCTGACTGGTAATTCAAAGAATATATTGGGGTTACGTGTACCCACAATTTTTGCTACTGGTATATAGTGCCATTGTCTCACTGGGAATTCAAAGAATATATTGGGGTTACGTGCACCCACAATTTTTGCAACTGGTATATAGTGCCATTGTCTCACTGGGAATTCAAAGAATATATTGGGGTTACGTGCACCCACAATTTTTGCTACTGGTATATAGTGCCATTGTCTCACTGGGAATTCAAAGAATATATGGGGGTTACGTGCACCCACAATTTTTGCTACTGGTATATAGTGCCATTGTCTCACTAAGAATTCAAAGAATATATTGGGGTTATGTGCACCCACAATTTTTGCTACTGGTATATAGTGCCATTGTCTGACTGGGAATTCAAAGAATATATGGGGGTTACGTGCACCCACAATTTTTGCTACTGGTATATAGTGCCATTGTCTCACTGGGAATTCAAAGAATATATTGGGATTACGTGCACCCACAATTTTTGCTACTGGTATATAGTGCCATTGTCTGACTGGGAATTCAAAGATTATGTGGGGTTTACGTGCACCCACAATTTTTGCTACTGGTATATAGTGCCATTGTCTCACTGGGAATTCAAAGAATATATTGGGGTTACGTGCACCCACAATTTTTGCTACTGGTATAAAGTTCCAGTTTCTGACTGGTAATTCAAAGAATATATTGGGGTTACGTGCACCCACAATTTTTGCTACTGGTATATAGTGCCATTGTCTGACTGGGAATTCAAAGAATATATTGGGGTTATGTGCACCCACAATTTTTGCTACTGGTATATAGTGCCATTGTCTGACTGGGAATTCAAAGAGTATATGGGGGTTACGTGCACCCACAATTTTTGCTACTGGTATATAGTGCCATTGTCTGACTGGGAATTCAAAGAATATATTGGGGTTATGTGCACCCACAATTTTTGCTACTGGTATATAGTGCCATTGTCTCACTGGGAATTCAAAGAATATATGGGGGTTACGTGCACCCACAATTTTTGCTACTGGTATATAGTGCCATTGTCTGACTGGGAATTCAAAGAATATATTGGGGTTATGTGCACCCACAATTTTTACTACTGGTATATAGTGCCATTGTCTCACTGGGAATTCAAAGAATATATTGGGGTTACGTGCACCCACAATTTTTGCTACTGGTATAAAGTTCCAGTTTCTGACTGGTAATTCAAAGAATATATTGGGGTTACGTGCACCCACAATTTTTGCTACTGGTATATAGTGCCATTGTCTGACTGGGAATTCAAAGAATATATTGGGGTTATGTGCACCCACAATTTTTGCTACTGGTATATAGTGCCATTGTCTCACTGGGAATTCAAAGAATATATGGGGGTTACGTGCACCCACAATTTTTGCTACTGGTATATAGTGCCCTTGTCTGACTGGGAATTCAAAGAATATATTGGGGTTATGTGCACCCACAATTTTTACTACTGGTATATAGTGCCATTGTCTCACTGGGAATTCAAAGAATATATGGGGGTTATGTGCACCCACAATTTTTGCTACTGGTATATAGTGCCATTGTCTCACTGGGAATTCAAAGAATATATTGGGGTTACGTGCACCCACAATTTTTGCTACTGGTATATAGTTCCAGTTTCTGACTGGTAATTCAAAGAATATATTGGGGTTACGTGTACCCACAATTTTTGCTACTGGTATGTAGTGCCATTGTCTCACTGGGAATTCAAAGAATATATTGGGGTTATGTGCACCCACAATTTTTGCTACTGCTATATAGTGCCATTGTCTTACTGGGAATTCAAAGAATATATGGGGGTTACGTGCACCCACAATTTTTGCTACTGGTATATAGTGCCATTGTCTCACTGGGAATTCAAAGAATATATTGGGGTCATGTGCACCCACAATTTTTGAAACTGGTATAAAGTGCCATTGTCTCACTGGGAATTCAAAGAATATATGGGGGTTACGTGCACCCACAATTTTTGCTACTGGTATATAGTGCCATTGTCTGACTGGGAATTCAAAGAATATATTGGGGTTATGTGCACCCACAATTTTTTCTACTGGTATATAGTGCCATTGTCTCACTGGGAATTCAAAGAATATATGGGGTTTACGTGCACCCACAATTATTGCTACTGGTATATAGTGCCATTGTCTCACTGGGAATTCAAAGAATATATTGGGGTTACGTGCACCCACAATTTTTGCTACTGGTATATAGTGCCATTGTCTCACTGGGAATTCAAAGAATATATGGGGGTTACGTGCACCCACATTTTTTGCTACTGGTATATAGTGCCATTGTCTCACTGGGAATTCAAAGAATATATTGGGGTTATGTGCACCCACAATTTTTGCTACTGGTATATAGTGCCATTGTCTCACTGGGAATTCAAAGAATATATGGGGGTTACGTGCACCCACATTTTTTGCTACTGGTATATAGTGCCATTGTCTCACTGGGAATTCAAAGAATATATTGGGGTTACGTGCACCCACAATTATTGCTACTGGTATATAGTGCCATTGTCTCACTGGGAATTCAAAGAATATATTGGGGTTACGTGTAGAGATGAGCGAACAGTGTTCTATCGAACACATGTTCGATCGGATATCAGGGTGTTCGCCATGTTCGAATCGAATCGAACACCACGTGGTAAAGTGCGCCAAAATTCGATTCCCCTCCCACCTTCCCTGGCGCCTTTTTTGCACCAATAACAGCGCAGGGGAGGTGGGACAGGAACTACGACACTGGGGGCATTGAAAAAAATTGGAAAAAGTCATTGGCTGCCGAAATCAGGTGACCTCCATTTTAGACGAATAGTGGATTTCAAATCCGGGTCATATGAGAATGTGAACTTTGTGACTATGAGACAGGGATAGCTGTACAGGCAGGGATAGCTAGGGATAACCTTTATTTAGGGGGGAATGTTATTAAAAATAACTTTTTGGGGCTCTATCGGGTGTGTAATTGTGATTTTTGTGAGATAAACTTTTTCCCATAGGGATGCATTGGCCAGCGCTGATTGGCCGAATTCCGTACTCTGGCCAATCAGTGCTGGCCAATGCATTCTATTAGCTTGATGAAGCAGAGTGTGCACAAGGGTTCAAGTGCACCCTCGGCTCTCCTACATCAGAGCCGAGGGTACGCTTGAACCCTTGTGCAGCCTCGGCTCTGCTACATCAGAGCCGAGGGTGCGCTTGAACCCTTGTGCACACTCTGCTTCATCAAGCTAATAGAATGCATTGGCCAGCACTGATTGGCCAGAGTACGGAATTCGGCCAATCAGCGCTGGCCAATGCATTCTATTAGCCCGATGAAGTAGAGCTGAATGTGTGTGCTAAGCACACACATTCAGCACTGCTTCATCACGCCAATACAATGCATTAGCCAGTGCTGATTGGCCAGAGTACGGAATTCGGCCAATCAGCGCTGGCTCTGCTGGAGGAGGCGGAGTCTAAGATCGCTCCACACCAGTCTCCATTCAGGTCCGACCTTAGACTCCGCCTCCTCCAGCAGAGCCAGCGCTGATTGGCCGAATTCCGTACTCTGGCCAATCAGCACTGGCTAATGCATTGTATTGGCTTGATGAAGCAGTGCTGAATGTGTGTGCTTAGCACACACATTCAGCTCTACTTCATCGGGCTAATAGAATGCATTGGCCAATCAGCGCTGGCCAATGCATTCTATTAGCGTGAACTGAGTTTGCACAGGGGTTCTAGTGCACCCTCGGCTCTGCTACATCAGATTGCTACATCTGATGTAGCAGTGCCGAGTGTGCATCAGATGTGTAGTTGAGCAAAACTGACTCAGCACTGCTAAGTCTGCATTCGCATAGGAATGCATTGGCCAGCCTTCGGCCAATCAGCGCTGGCTCTGCCGGAGGAGGCGGAGTCTAAGGTCGGACCTGAATGGAGACTGGTGTGGAGCTATCTTAGACTCCGCCTCCTCCAGCAGAGCCAGCGCTGATTGGTCGAGTTCCGTACTCTGGCCAATCAGCACTGGCCAATGCATTTCTATGGGGAAAAGTTAGCTTGCGAAAATCGCAAACTGACAGGGATTTCCATGAAATAAAGTGACTTTTATGCCCCCAGACATGCTTCCCCTGCTGTCCCAGTGTCATTCCAGGGTGTTGGTATCATTTCCTGGGGTGTCATAGTGGACTTGGTGACCCTCCAGAAACGAATTTGGGTTTCCCCCTTAACGAGTTTATGTTCCCCATAGACTATAATGGGGTTCGAAACCCATTCGAACACTCGAACAGTGAGCGGCTGTTCGAATCGAATTTCGAACCTCGAACATTTTAGTGTTCGCTCATCTCTAGTTACGTGCACCCACAATTTTTGCTACTGGTATATAGTGCCAGTTTCTGACTGGTAATTCAAAGAGTATATGGGGGTTACGTGCACCCACAATTTTTGCTACTGGTATATAGTGCCATTGTCTGACTGGGAATTCAAAGAATATATTGGGGTTATGTGCACCCACAATTTTTGCTACTGGTATATAGTGCCATTGTCTCACTGGGAATTCAAAGAATATATGGGGGTTACGTGCACCCACAATTATTGCTACTGGTATATAGTGCCATTGTCTCACTGGGAATTCAAAGAATATATTGGGGTTACGTGCACCCACAATTTTTGCTACTGGTATATAGTGCCAGTTTCTGACTGGTAATTCAAAGAATATATTGGGGTTACGTGCACCCACAATTTTTGCAACTGGTATATAGTGCCATTGTCTCACTGGGAATTCAAAGAATATATTGGGGTTACGTGCACCCACAATTTTTGCTACTGGTATATAGTGCCATTGTCTCACTGGGAATTCAAAGAATATATGGGGGTTACGTGCACCCACAATTTTTGCTACTGGTATATAGTGCCATTGTCTCACTAAGAATTCAAAGAATATATTGGGGTTATGTGCACCCACAATTTTTGCTACTGGTATATAGTGCCATTGTCTGACTGGGAATTCAAAGAATATATGGGGGTTACGTGCACCCACAATTTTTGCTACTGGTATATAGTGCCATTGTCTCACTGGGAATTCAAAGAATATATTGGGATTACGTGCACCCACAATTTTTGCTACTGCTATATAGTGCCATTGTCTGACTGGGAATTCAAAGATTATGTGGGGTTTACGTGCACCCACAATTTTTGCTACTGGTATATAGTGCCATTGTCTCACTGGGAATTCAAAGAATATATTGGGGTTACGTGCACCCACAATTTTTGCTACTGGTATAAAGTTCCAGTTTCTGACTGGTAATTCAAAGAATATATTGGGGTTACGTGCACCCACAATTTTTGCTACTGGTATATAGTGCCATTGTCTGACTGGGAATTCAAAGAATATATTGGGGTTATGTGCACCCACAATTTTTGCTACTGGTATATAGTGCCATTGTCTCACTGGGAATTCAAAGAATATATGGGGGTTACGTGCACCCACAATTTTTGCTACTGGTATATAGTGCCCTTGTCTGACTGGGAATTCAAAGAATATATGGGGGTTACGTGCACCCACAATTTTTACTACTGGTATATAGTGCCATTGTCTTACTGGGAATTCAAAGAATATATGGGGGTTACGTGCACCCACAATTTTTGCTACTGGTATATAGTGCCATTGTCTCACTGGGAATTCAAAGAATATATTGGGGTTACGTGCACCCACAATTTTTGCTACTGGTATATAGTTCCAGTTTCTGACTGGTAATTCAAAGAATATATTGGGGTTACGTGTACCCACAATTTTTGCTACTGGTATATAGTGCCATTGTCTCACTGGGAATTCAAAGAATATATTGGGGTTACGTGCACCCACAATTTTTGCAACTGGTATATAGTGCCATTGTCTCACTGGGAATTCAAAGAATATATTGGGGTTACGTGCACCCACAATTTTTGCTACTGGTATATAGTGCCATTGTCTCACTGGGAATTCAAAGAATATATGGGGGTTACGTGCACCCACAATTTTTGCTACTGGTATATAGTGCCATTGTCTCACTAAGAATTCAAAGAATATATTGGGGTTATGTGCACCCACAATTTTTGCTACTGGTATATAGTGCCATTGTCTGACTGGGAATTCAAAGAATATATGGGGGTTACGTGCACCCACAATTTTTGCTACTGGTATATAGTGCCATTGTCTCACTGGGAATTCAAAGAATATATTGGGATTACGTGCACCCACAATTTTTGCTACTGCTATATAGTGCCATTGTCTGACTGGGAATTCAAAGATTATGTGGGGTTTACGTGCACCCACAATTTTTGCTACTGGTATATAGTGCCATTGTCTCACTGGGAATTCAAAGAATATATTGGGGTTACGTGCACCCACAATTTTTGCTACTGGTATAAAGTTCCAGTTTCTGACTGGTAATTCAAAGAATATATTGGGGTTACGTGCACCCACAATTTTTGCTACTGGTATATAGTGCCATTGTCTGACTGGGAATTCAAAGAATATATTGGGGTTATGTGCACCCACAATTTTTGCTACTGGTATATAGTGCCATTGTCTCACTGGGAATTCAAAGAATATATGGGGGTTACGTGCACCCACAATTTTTGCTACTGGTATATAGTGCCCTTGTCTGACTGGGAATTCAAAGAATATATGGGGGTTACGTGCACCCACAATTTTTACTACTGGTATATAGTGCCATTGTCTTACTGGGAATTCAAAGAATATATGGGGGTTACGTGCACCCACAATTTTTGCTACTGGTATATAGTGCCATTGTCTCACTGGGAATTCAAAGAATATATTGGGGTTACGTGCACCCACAATTTTTGCTACTGGTATATAGTTCCAGTTTCTGACTGGTAATTCAAAGAATATATTGGGGTTACGTGTACCCACAATTTTTGCTACTGGTATATAGTGCCATTGTCTCACTGGGAATTCAAAGAATATATTGGGGTTATGTGCACCCACAATTTTTGCTACTGCTATATAGTGCCATTGTCTTACTGGGAATTCAAAGAATATATGGGGGTTACGTGCACCCACAATTTTTGCTACTGGTATATAGTGCCATTGTCTCACTGGGAATTCAAAGAATATATTGGGGTCATGTGCACCCACAATTTTTGCTACTGGTATAAAGTGCCATTGTCTCACTGGGAATTCAAAGAATATATGGGGGTTACGTGCACCCACAATTTTTGCTACTGGTATATAGTGCCATTGTCTGACTGGGAATTCAAAGAATATATTGGGGTTATGTGCACCCACAATTTTTGCTACTGGTATATAGTGCCATTGTCTCACTGGGAATTCAAAGAATATATGGGGTTTACGTGCACCCACAATTATTGCTACTGGTATATAGTGCCATTGTCTCACTGGGAATTCAAAGAATATATTGGGGTTACGTGCACCCACAATTTTTGCTACTGGTATATAGTGCCATTGTCTCACTGGGAATTCAAAGAATATATGGGGGTTACGTGCACCCACAATTTTTGCTACTGGTATATAGTGCCATTGTCTCACTGGGAATTCAAAGAATATATTGGGGTTATGTGCACCTACAATTTTTGCTACTGGTATATAGTGCCATTGTCTCACTGGGAATTCAAAGAATATATGGGGGTTACGTGCACCCACAATTTTTGCTACTGGTATATAGTGCCATTGTCTGACTGGGAATTCAAAGAATATATTGGGGTTATGTGCACCCACAATTTTTGCTACTGGTATATAGTGCCATTGTCTCACTGGGAATTCAAAGAATATATGGGGGTTACGTGCACCCACAATTATTGCTACTGGTATATAGTGCCATTGTCTCACTGGGAATTCAAAGAATATATTGGGGTTACGTGCACCCACAATTTTTGCTACTGGTATATAGTGCCAGTTTCTGACTGGCAATTCAAAGAATATATGGGGGTTACGTGCACCCACAATTTTTGCTACTGGTATATAGTGCCATTGTCTCACTGGGAATTTAAAGAATATATTGGGGTTACGTGCACCCACAATTTTTGCTACTGGTATATAGTGCCATTGTCTCACTGGGAATTCAAAGAATATATGGGGGGTTACGTGCACCCACAATTTTTGCTACTGGTATATAGTGCCATTGTCTCACTAAGAATTCAAAGAATATATTGGGGTTATGTGCACCCACAATTTTTGCTACTGGTATATAGTGCCATTGTCTGACTGGGAATTCAAAGAATATATGGGGGTTACGTGCACCCACAATTTTTGCTACTGGTATATAGTGCCATTGTCTCACTGGGAATTCAAAGAATATATTGGGATTACGTGCACCCACAATTTTTGCTACTGCTATATAGTGCCATTGTCTGACTGGGAATTCAAAGAATATATGGGGTTTACGTGCACCCACAATTTTTGCTACTGGTATATAGTGCCATTGTCTCACTGGGAATTCAAAGAATATATTGGGGTCATGTGCACCCACAATTTTTGCTATTGGTATAAAGTGCCATTGTCTCACTGGGAATTCAAAGAATATATGGGGGTTACGTGCACCCACAATTTTTTCTACTGGTATATAGTGCCATTGTCTGACTGGGAATTCAAAGAATATATTGGGGTTATGTGCACCTACAATTTTTAATACTGGTATATAGTGCCTTTGTCTCACTGGGAATTCAAAGAATATATTGGGGTTATGTGCACCCACAATTTTTGCTACTGGTATATAGTGCCATTGTCTCACTGGGAATTCAAAGAATATATGGGGTTTACGTGCACCCACAATTTTTGCTACTGGTATATAGTGCCATTGTCTGACTGGGAATTCAAAGAAAATATTGGGGTTATGTGCACCCACAATTTTTGCTACTGGTATATAGTGCCATTGTCTCACTGGGAATTCAAAGAATATATGGGGGTTACGTACACCCACAATTTTTGCTACTGGTATATAGTGCCATTGTCTCACTGGGAATTCAAAGAATATATTGGGGTTACGTGCACCCACAATTTTTGCTACTGGTATATAGTGCCATTGTCTCACTGGGAATTCAAAGAATATATGGGGGTTACGTGCACCCACATTTTTTGCTACTGGTATATAGTGCCATTGTCTCACTAAGAATTCAAAGAATATATTGGGGTTATGTGCACCCACAATTTTTGCTACTGGTATATAGTGCCATTGTCTGACTGGGAATTCAAAGAATATATGGGGGTTACGTGCACCCACAATTTTTGCTACTGGTATATAGTGCCATTGTCTGACTGGGAATTCAAAGAATATATTGGGGTTATGTGCACCCACAATTTTTGCTACTGGTATATAGTGCCATTGTCTCACTGGGAATTCAAAGAATATATGGGGGTTACGTGCACCCACAATTTTTGCTACTGGTATATAGTGCCATTGTCTGACTGGGAATTCAAAGAATATATTGGGGTTACGTGCACCTACAATTTTTGCTACTGGTATATAGTGCCAGTTTCTGACTGGCAATTCAAAGAATATATGGGGGTTACGTGCACCCACAATTTTTGCTACTGGTATATAGTGCCATTGTCTCACTGGGAATTTAAAGAATATATTGGGGTTACGTGCACCCACAATTTTTGCTACTGGTATATAGTGCCATTGTCTCACTGGGAATTCAAAGAATATATGGGGGGTTACGTGCACCCACAATTTTTGCTACTGGTATATAGTGCCATTGTCTCACTAAGAATTCAAAGAATATATTGGGGTTATGTGCACCCACAATTTTTGCTACTGGTATATAGTGCCATTGTCTGACTGGGAATTCAAAGAATATATGGGGGTTACGTGCACCACAATTTTTGCTACTGTATATAGTGCCATTGTCTCACTGGGAATTCAAAGAATATATTGGGATTACGTGCACCCACAATTTTTGCTACTGCTATATAGTGCCATTGTCTGACTGGGAATTCAAAGAATATATGGGGGTTTACGTGCACCCACAATTTTTGCTACTGGTATATAGTGCCATTGTCTCACTGGGAATTCAAAGAATATATTGGGGTCATGTGCACCCACAATTTTTGCTATTGGTATAAAGTGCCATTGTCTCACTGGGAATTCAAAGAATATATGGGGGTTACGTGCACCCACAATTTTTGCTACTGGTATATAGTGCCATTGTCTGACTGGGGAATTCAAAGAATATATTGGGGTTATGTGCACCTACAATTTTTAATACTGGTATATAGTGCCATTGTCTCACTGGGAATTCAAAGAATATATGGGGGTTATGTGCACCCACAATTTTTGCTACTGGTATATAGTGCCATTGTCTCACTGGGAATTCAAAGAATATATGGGGTTTACGTGCACCCACAATTTTTGCTACTGGTATATAGTGCCATTGTCTGACTGGGAATTCAAAGAAAATATTGGGGTTATGTGCACCCACAATTTTTGCTACTGGTATATTGTGCATTGTCTCACTGGGAATTCAAAGAATATATTGGGGTTACGTGCACCCACAATTTTTGCTACTGGTATATAGTGCCATTGTCTCACTGGGAATTCAAAGAATATATGGGGGTTACGTGCACCCACATTTTTTGCTACTGGTATATAGTGCCATTGTCTCACTAAGAATTCAAAGAATATATTGGGGTTATGTGCACCCACAATTTTTGCTACTGGTATATAGTGCCATTGTCTGACTGGGAATTCAAAGAATATATGGGGGTTACGTGCACCCACAATTTTTGCTACTGGTATATAGTGCCATTGTCTGACTGGGAATTCAAAGAATATATTGGGGTTATGTGCACCCACAATTTTTGCTACTGGTATATAGTGCCATTGTCTCACTGGGAATTCAAAGAATATATGGGGGTTACGTGCACCCACAATTTTTGCTACTGGTATATAGTGCCATTGTCTGACTGGGAATTCAAAGAATATATTGGGGTTATGTGCACCCACAATTTTTACTACTGGTATATAGTGCCATTGTCTCACTGGGAATTCAAAGAATATATGGGGGTTACGTGCACCCACAATTTTTGCTACTGGTATATAGTGCCATTGTCTCACTGGGAATTCAAAGAATATATTGGGGTTACGTGCACCCACAATTTTTGCTACTGGTATAAAGTTCCAGTTTCTGACTGGTAATTCAAAGAATATATTGGGGTTACGTGCAACCACAATTTTTGCTACTGGTATATAGTGCCATTGTCTGACTGGGAATTCAAAGAATATATTGGGGTTATGTGCACCCACAATTTTTGCTATTGGTATATAGTGCCATTGTCTCACTGGGAATTCAAAGAATATATGGGGTTTACGTGCACCCACAATTTTTGCTACTGGTATATAGTGCCATTGTCTGACTGGGAATTCAAAGAATATATTGGGGTTATGTGCACCCACAATTTTTACTACTGGTATATAGTGCCATTGTCTCACTGGGAATTCAAAGAATATATTGGGGTTACGTGCACCCACAATTTTTGCTACTGGTATATAGTTCCAGTTTCTGACTGGTAATTCAAAGAATATATTGGGGTTACGTGCACCCACAATTTTTGCTACTGGTATATAGTGCCATTGTCTCACTGGGAATTCAAAGAATATATTGGGGTTATGTGCACCCACAATTTTTGCTACTGGTATATAGTGCCATTGTCTCACTGGGAATTTAAAGAATATATTGGGGTCATGTGCACCCACAATTTTTGCTACTGGTATAAAGTGCCATTGTCTCACTGGGAATTCAAAGAATATATGGGGGTTACGTGCACCCACAATTTTTGCTACTGGTATATAGTGCCATTGTCTGACTGGGAATTCAAAGAATATATTGGGGTTATGTGCACCCACAATTTTTGCTACTGGTATATAGTGCCATTGTCTCACTGGGAATTCAAAGAATATATGGGGGTTACGTGCACCCACAATTATTGCTACTGGTATATAGTGCCATTGTCTCACTGGGAATTCAAAGAATATATTGGGGTTACGTGCACCCACAATTTTTGCTACTGGTATATAGTGCCATTGTCTCACTGGGAATTCAAAGAATATATGGGGGTTACGTGCACCCACAATTTTTGCTACTGGTATATAGTGCCATTGTCTCACTGGGAATTCAAAGAATATATTGGGGTTATGTGCACCCACAACTTTTGCTACTGGTATATAGTGCCATTGTCTCACTGGGAATTCAAAGAATATATGGGGGTTACGTGCACCCACAATTTTTGCTACTGGTATATAGTGCCATTGTCTGACTGGGAATTCAAAGAATATATTGGGGTTATGTGCACCCACAATTTTTGCTACTGGTATATAGTGCCATTGTCTCACTGGGAATTCAAAGAATATATGGGGGTTACGTGCACCCACAATTATTGCTACTGGTATATAGTGCCATTGTCTGACTGGGAATTCAAAGAATATATTGGGGTTATGTGCACCCACAATTTTCGCTACTGGTATATAGTGCCATTGTCTCACTGGGAATTCAAAGAATATATGGGGGTTACGTGCACCCACAATTATTGCTACTGGTATATAGTGCCATTGTCTCACTGGGAATTCAAAGAATATATTGGGGTTACGTGCACCCACAATTTTTGCTACTGGTATATAGTGCCAGTTTCTGACTGGTAATTCAAAAAATATATTGGGGTTACGTGCACCCACAATTTTTGCAACTGGTATATAGTGCCATTGTCTCACTGGGAATTCAAAGAATATATTGGGGTTACGTGCACCCACAATTTTTGCTACTGGTATATAGTGCCATTGTCTCACTAGGAATTCAAAGAATATATGGGGGTTACGTGCACCCACAATTTTTGCTACTGGTATATAGTGCCATTGTCTCACTAAGAATTCAAAGAATATATTGGGATTATGTGCACCCACAATTTTTGCTACTGGTATATAGTGCCATTGTCTGACTGGGAATTCAAAGAATATATGGGGGTTACGTGCACCCACAATTTTTGCTACTGGTATATAGTGCCATTGTCTCACTGGGAATTCAAAGAATATATTGGGATTACGTGCACCCACAATTTTTGCTACTGCTATATAGTGCCATTGTCTGACTGGGAATTCAAAGAATATATGGGGGTTACGTGCACCCACAATTTTTGCTACTGGTATATAGTGCCATTGTCTCACTGGGAATTCAAAGAATATATTGGGGTCATGTGCACCCACAATTTTTGCTATTGGTATAAAGTGCCATTGTCTCACTGGGAATTCAAAGAATATATGGGGGTTACGTGCATCCACAATTTTTGCTACTGGTATATAGTGCCATTGTCTGACTGGGAATTCAAAGAATGTATTGGGGTTATGTGCACCTACAATTTTTAATACTGGTATATAGTGCCATTGTCTCACTGGGAATTCAAAGAATATATTGGGGTTATGTGCACCCACAATTTTTGCTACTGGTATATAGTGCCATTGTCTCACTGGGAATTCAAAGAATATATGGGGTTTACGTGCACCCACAATTTTTGCTACTGGTATATAGTGCCATTGTCTGACTGGGAATTCAAAGAAAATATTGGGGTTATGTGCACCCACAATTTTTGCTACTGGTATATAGTGCCATTTTCTCACTGGGAATTCAAAGAATATATGGGGGTTACGTACACCCACAATTTTTGCTACTGGTATATAGTGCCATTGTCTCACTGGGAATTCAAAGAATATATGGGGGTTACGTGCACCCACAATTTTTGCTACTGGTATATAGTGCCATTGTCTCACTGGGAATTCAAAGAATATATGGGGTTTACGTGCACCCACAATTTTTGCTACTGGTATATAGTGCCATTGTCTGACTGGGAATTCAAAGAAAATATTGGGGTTATGTGCACCCACAATTTTTGCTACTGGTATATAGTGCCATTGTCTCACTGGGAATTCAAAGAATATATGGGGGTTACGTACACCCACAATTTTTGCTACTGGTATATAGTGCCATTGTCTCACTGGGAATTCAAAAAATATATTGGGGTTACGTGCACCCACAATTTTTGCTACTGGTATATAGTGCCATTGTCTCACTGGGAATTCAAAGAATATATGGGGGTTACGTGCACCCACATTTTTTGCTACTGGTATATAGTGCCATTGTCTCACTAAGAATTCAAAGAATATATTGGGGTTATGTGCACCCACAATTTTTGCTACTGGTATATAGTGCCATTGTCTGACTGGGAATTCAAAGAATATATGGGGGTTACGTGCACCCACAATTTTTGCTACTGGTATATAGTGCCATTGTCTGACTGGGAATTCAAAGAATATATGGGGGTTATGTGCACCCACAATTTTTGCTACTGGTATATAGTGCCATTGTCTCACTGGGAATTCAAAGAATATATGGGGGTTACATGCACCCACAATTTTTGCTACTGGTATATAGTGCCATTGTCTGACTGGGAATTCAAAGAATATATTGGGGTTATGTGCACCCACAATTTTTACTACTGGTATATAGTGCCATTGTCTCACTGGGAATTCAAAGAATATATGGGGGTTACGTGCACCCACAATTTTTGCTACTGGTATATAGTGCCATTGTCTCACTGGGAATTCAAAGAATATATTGGGGTTACGTGCACCCACAATTTTTGCTACTGGTATATAGTTCCAGTTTCTGACTGGTAATTCAAAGAATATATTGGGGTTACGTGCACCCACAATTTTTGCTACTGGTATATAGTGCCATTGTCTCACTGGGAATTCAAAGAATATATTGGGGTTACGTGCACCCACAATTTTTGCTACAGGTATATAGTGCCATTGTCTCACTGGGAATTCAAAGAATATATGGGGGTTACGTGCACCCACAATTTTTGCTACTGGTATATAGTGCCATTGTCTCACTGGGAATTCAAAGAATTTATTGGGGTTATGTGCACCCACAATTTTTGCTACTGGTATATAGTGCCATTGTCTGACTGGGAATTCAAAGAATATATGGGGGTTACGTGCACCCACAATTTTTGCTACTGGTATATAGTGCCATTGTCTCACTGGGAATTCAAAGAATATATTGGGGTTACGTGCACCCACAATTTTTGCTACAGGTATATAGTGCCATTGTCTCACTGGGAATTCAAAGAATATATGGGGGTTACGTGCACCCACAATTTTTGCTACTGGTATATAGTGCCATTGTCTCACTGGGAATTCAAAGAATTTATTGGGGTTATGTGCACCCACAATTTTTGCTACTGGTATATAGTGCCATTGTCTCACTGGGAATTCAAAGAATATATTGAGGTCATGTGCACCCACAATTTTTGCTACTGGTATAAAGTGCCATTGTCTCACTGGGAATTCAAAGAATATATGGGGGTTACGTGCACCCACAATTTTTGCTACTGGTATATAGTGCCATTGTCTCACTGGGAATTCAAGGAATATATGGGGGTTACGTGCACCCACAATTTTTGCTACTGGTATATAGTGCCATTGTCTCACTGGGAATTCAAAGAATATATTGGGGTCATGTGCACCCACAATTTTTGCTATTGGTATAAAGTGCCATTGTCTCACTGGGAATTCAAAGAATATATGGGGGTTACGTGCACCCACAATTTTTGCTACTGGTATATAGTGCCATTGTCTGACTGGGAATTCAAAGAATATATTGGGGTTATGTGCACCCACAATTTTTGCTACTGGTATATAGTGCCATTGTCTCACTGGGAATTCAAAGAATATATGGGGGTTACGTGCACCCACAATTTTTGCTACTGGTATATAGTGCAATTGTCTGACTGGGAATTCAAAGAATATATTGGGGTTACGTGCACCCACAATTTTTGCTACTGGTATATAGTGCCATTGTCTCACTGGGAATTCAAAGAATATATGGGGGTTACGTGCACCCACAATTTTTGCTACTGGTATATAGTGCCATTGTCTGACTGGGAATTCAAAGAATATATTGGGGTTATGTGCACCCACAATTTTTACTACTGGTATACAGTGCCATTGTCTCACTGGGAATTCAAAGAATATATTGGGGTTATGTGCACCCACAATTTTTACTACTGGTATATAGTGCCATTGTCTCACTGGGAATTCAAAGAATATATGGGGGTTACGTGCACCCACAATTTTTGCTACTGGTATATAGTGCCATTGTCTGACTGGGAATTCAAAGAATATATTGGGGTTATGTGCACCCACAATTTTTACTACTGGTATATAGTGCCATTGTCTCACTGGGAATTCAAAGAATATATTGGGGTTATGTGCACCCACAATTTTTGCTACTGGTATATAGTGCCATTGTCTCACTGGGAATTCAAAGAATATATGGGGGTTACGTGCACCCACAATTTTTGCTACTGGTATATAGTGCGAGTTTCTGACTGGTAATTCAAAGAATATATTGGGGTTACGTGCACCCACAATTTTTGCTACTGGTATATAGTGCCATTGTCTCACTGGGAATTCAAAGAATATATTGGGGTTACGTGCACCCACAATTTTTGCTACTGGTATATAGTGCCATTGTCTGACTGGGAATTCAAAGAATATATTGGGGTTATGTGCACCCACAATTTTTACAACTGGTATATAGTGCCATTGTCTGACTGGGAATTCAAAGAATATATTGGGGTTATGTGCACCCACAATTTTTGCTACTGGTATATAGTGCCATTGTCTCACTGGGAATTCAAAGAATATATGGGGGTTACGTCCACCCACAATTTTTGCTACTGGTATATAGTGCCATTGCCTGACTGGGAATTCAAAGAATATATTGGGGTTATGTGCACCCACAATTTTTACAACTGGTATATAGTGCCATTGTCTCACTGGGAATTCAAAGAATATATGGGGGTTACGTGCACCCACAATTTTTGCTACTGGTATATAGTGCCATTGTCTCACTGGGAATTCAAAGAATATATTGGGGTTACGTGCACCCACAATTTTTGCTACTGGTATATAGTTCCAGTTTCTGACTGGTAATTCAAAGAATATATTGGGGTTACGTGAACCCACAATTTTTGCTACTGGTATATAGTGCCATTGTCTCACTGGGAATTCAAAGAATATATTGGGGTTACGTGCACCCACAATTTTTGCTACTGGTATATAGTGCCATTGTCTGACTGGGAATTCAAAGAATATATGGGGGTTACGTGCACCCAGAATTTTTGCTACTGGTATATAGTGCCATTGTCTGACTGAAAATTCAAAGAATATATTGGGGTTACGTGCACCCACAATTTTTGCTACTGCTATATAGTGCCATTGTCTTACTGGAAATTCAAAGAATATATGGGGGTTACGTGCACCCACAATTTTTGCTACTGGTATATAGTGCCATTGTCTCACTGGGAATTCAAAGAATATATTGGGGTCATGTGCACCCACAATTTTTGCTACTGGTATAAAGTGCCATTGTCTCACTGGGAATTCAAAGAATATATGGGGGTTACGTGCACCCACAATTTTTGCTACTGGTATATAGTGCCATTGTCTGACTGGGAATTCAAAGAATATATTGGGGTTATGTGCACCCACAATTTTTGCTACTGGTATATAGTGCCATTGTCTCACTGGGAATTCAAAGAATATATGGGGTTTACGTGCACCCACAATTTTTGCTACTGGTATATAGTGCCATTGTCTCACTGGGAATTCAAAGAATATATTGGGGTTACGTGCACCCACAATTTTTGCTACTGGTATATAGTGCCATTGTCTCACTGGGAATTCAAAGAATATATTGGGGTTATGTGCACCCACAATTTTTGCTACTGGTATATAGTGCCATTGTCTCACTGGGAATTCAAAGAATATATGGGGGTTACGTGCACCCACAATTTTTGCTACTGGTATATAGTGCCATTGTCTGACTGGGAATTCAAAGAATATATTGGGGTTATGTGCACCCACAATTTTTGCTACTGGTATATAGTGCCAGTTTCTGACTGGTAATTCAAAGAATATATTGGGGTTACGTGCACCCACAATTTTTGCTACTGGTATATAGTGCCATTGTCTCACTGGGAATTCAAAGAATATATTGGGGTTACGTGCACCCACAATTTTTGCTACTGGTATATAGTGCCATTGTCTCACTGGGAATTCAAAGAATATATGGGGGTTACGTGCACCCACAATTTTTGCTACTGGTAAATAGTGCCATTGTCTCAGTAAGAATTCAAAGAATATATTGGGGTTATGTGCACCCACAATTTTTGCTACTGGTATATAGTGCCATTGTCTGACTGGGAATTCAAAGAATATATGGGGGTTACGTGCACCCACAATTTTTGCTACTGGTATATAGTGCCATTGTCTGACTGGGAATTCAAAGAATATATTGGGGTTATGTGCACCCACAATTTTTGCTACTGGTATATAGTGCCATTGTCTCACTGGGAATTCAAAGAATATATGGGGGTTACATGCACCCACAATTTTTGCTACTGGTATATAGTGCCATTGTCTGACTGGGAATTCAAAGAATATATTGGGGTTATGTGCACCCACAATTTTTACTACTGGTATATAGTGCCATTGTCTCACTGGGAATTCAAAGAATATATGGGGGTTACGTGCACCCACAATTTTTGCTACTGGTATATAGTGCCATTGTCTCACTGGGAATTCAAAGAATATATTGGGGTTACGTGCACCCACAATTTTTGCTACTGGTATATATTTCCAGTTTCTGACTGGTAATTCAAAGAATATATTGGGGTTACGTGCACCCACAATTTTTGCTACTGGTATATAGTGCCATTGTCTCACTGGGAATTCAAAGAATATATTGGGGTTACGTGCACCCACAATTTTTGCTACTGGTATATAGTGCCATTGTCTCACTGGGAATTCAAAGAATATATGGGGGTTACGTGCACCCACAATTTTTGCTACTGGTATATAGTGCCATTGTCTCACTGGGAATTCAAAGAATATATTGGGGTTATGTGCACCCACAATTTTTGCTACTGGTATATAGTGCCATTGTCTGACTGGGAATTCAAAGAATATATGGGGGTTACGTGCACCCACAATTTTTGCTACTGGTATATAGTGCCATTGTCTGACTGAAAATTCAAAGAATATATTGGGGTTATGTGCACCCACAATTTTTGCTACTGCTATATAGTGCCATTGTCTTACTGGGAATTCAAAGAATATATGGGGGTTACGTGCACCCACAATTTTTGCTACTGGTATATAGCGCCATTGTCTCACTGGGAATTCAAAGAATATATTGGGGTCATGTGCACCCACAATTTTTGCTACTGGTATAAAGTGCCATTGTCTCACTGGGAATTCAAAGAATATATGGGGGTTACGTGCACCCACAATTTTTGCTACTGGTATATAGTGCCATTGTCTCACTGGGAATTCAAAGAATATATGGGGGTTACGTGCACCCACAATTATTGCTACTGGTATATAGTGCCATTGTCTCACTGGGAATTCAAAGAATATATTGGGGTTACGTGCACCCACAATTTTTGCTACTGGTATATAGTGCCAGTTTCTGACTGGTAATTTAAAGAATATATTGGGGTTACGTGCACCCACAATTTTTGCTACTGGTATATAGTGCCATTGTCTCACTGGGAATTCAAAGAATATATTGGGGTCATGTGCACCCACAATTTTTGCTATTGGTATAAAGTGCCATTGTCTCACTGGGAATTCAAAGAATATATGGGGGTTACGTGCACCCACAATTTTTGCTACTGGTATATAGTGCCATTGTCTGACTGGGAATTCAAAGTATATATGGGGGTTACGTGCACCCACAATTTTTGCTACTGGTATATAGTGCCATTGTCTCACTGGGAATTCAAAGAATATATGGGGGTTACGTGCACCCACAATTTTTGCTACTGCTATATAGTGCCATTGTCTCACTGGGAATTCAAAGAATATATGGGGGTTACGTGCACCCACAATTATTGCTACTGGTATATAGTGCCATTGTCTCACTGGGAATTCAAAGAATATATTGGGGTCATGTGCACCCACAATTTTTGCTATTGGTATAAAGTGCCATTGTCTCACTGGGAATTCAAAGAATATATGGGGGTTACGTGCACCCACAATTTTTGCTACTGGTATATAGTGCCATTGTCTGACTGGGAATTCAAAGAATGTATTGGGGTTATGTGCACCTACAATTTTTAATACTGGTATATAGTGCCATTGTCTCACTGGGAATTCAAAGAATATATTGGGGTTATGTGCACCCACAATTTTTACTACTGGTATATAGTGCCATTGTCTCACTGGGAATTCAAAGAATATATTGGGGTTATGTGCACCCACAATTTTTGCTACTGGTATATAGTGCCATTGTCTCACTGGGAATTCAAAGAATATATGGGGGTTACGTGCACCCACAATTTTTGCTACTGGTATATAGTGCCATTGTCTGACTGGGAATTCAAAGAATATATTGGGGTTATGTGCACCCACAATTTTTACTACTGGTATACAGTGCCATTGTCTCACTGGGAATTCAAAGAATATATTGGGGTTATGTGCACCCACAATTTTTACTACTGGTATATAGTGCCATTGTCTCACTGGGAATTCAAAGAATATATGGGGGTTACGTGCACCCACAATTTTTGCTACTGGTATATAGTGCCATTGTCTGACTGGGAATTCAAAGAATATATTGGGGTTATGTGCACCCACAATTTTTACTACTGGTATATAGTGCCATTGTCTCACTGGGAATTCAAAGAATATATTGGGGTTATGTGCACCCACAATTTTTGCTACTGGTATATAGTGCCATTGTCTCACTGGGAATTCAAAGAATATATGGGGGTTACGTGCACCCACAATTTTTGCTACTGGTATATAGTGCGAGTTTCTGACTGGTAATTCAAAGAATATATTGGGGTTACGTGCACCCACAATTTTTGCTACTGGTATATAGTGCCATTGTCTCACTGGGAATTCAAAGAATATATTGGGGTTACGTGCACCCACAATTTTTGCTACTGGTATATAGTGCCATTGTCTGACTGGGAATTCAAAGAATATATTGGGGTTATGTGCACCCACAATTTTTACAACTGGTATATAGTGCCATTGTCTCACTGGGAATTCAAAGAATATATGGGGGTTACGTGCACCCACAATTTTTGCTACTGGTATATAGTGCCATTGTCTGACTGGGAATTCAAAGAATATATTGGGGTTATGTGCACCCACAATTTTTACTACTGGTATACAGTGCCATTGTCTCACTGGGAATTCAAAGAATATATTGGGGTTATGTGCACCCACAATTTTTACTACTGGTATATAGTGCCATTGTCTCACTGGGAATTCAAAGAATATATGGGGGTTACGTGCACCCACAATTTTTGCTACTGGTATATAGTGCCATTGTCTGACTGGGAATTCAAAGAATATATTGGGGTTATGTGCACCCACAATTTTTACTACTGGTATATAGTGCCATTGTCTCACTGGGAATTCAAAGAATATATTGGGGTTATGTGCACCCACAATTTTTGCTACTGGTATATAGTGCCATTGTCTCACTGGGAATTCAAAGAATATATGGGGGTTACGTGCACCCACAATTTTTGCTACTGGTATATAGTGCGAGTTTCTGACTGGTAATTCAAAGAATATATTGGGGTTACGTGCACCCACAATTTTTGCTACTGGTATATAGTGCCATTGTCTCACTGGGAATTCAAAGAATATATTGGGGTTACGTGCACCCACAATTTTTGCTACTGGTATATAGTGCCATTGTCTGACTGGGAATTCAAAGAATATATTGGGGTTATGTGCACCCACAATTTTTGCTACTGGTATATAGTGCCATTGTCTCACTGGGAATTCAAAGAATATATGGGGGTTACGTCCACCCACAATTTTTGCTACTGGTATATAGTGCCATTGCCTGACTGGGAATTCAAAGAATATATTGGGGTTATGTGCACCCACAATTTTTACAACTGGTATATAGTGCCATTGTCTCACTGGGAATTCAAAGAATATATTGGGGTTACGTGCACCCACAATTTTTGCTACTGGTATATAGTTCCAGTTTCTGACTGGTAATTCAAAGAATATATTGGGGTTACGTGAACCCACAATTTTTGCTACTGGTATATAGTGCCATTGTCTCACTGGGAATTCAAAGAATATATTGGGGTTACGTGCACCCACAATTTTTGCTACTGGTATATAGTGCCATTGTCTGACTGGGAATTCAAAGAATATATGGGGGTTACGTGCACCCAGAATTTTTGCTACTGGTATATAGTGCCATTGTCTGACTGAAAATTCAAAGAATATATTGGGGTTACGTGCACCCACAATTTTTGCTACTGCTATATAGTGCCATTGTCTTACTGGAAATTCAAAGAATATATGGGGGTTACGTGCACCCACAATTTTTGCTACTGGTATATAGTGCCATTGTCTCACTGGGAATTCAAAGAATATATTGGGGTCATGTGCACCCACAATTTTTGCTACTGGTATAAAGTGCCATTGTCTCACTGGGAATTCAAAGAATATATGGGGGTTACGTGCACCCACAATTTTTGCTACTGGTATATAGTGCCATTGTCTGACTGGGAATTCAAAGAATATATTGGGGTTATGTGCACCCACAATTTTTGCTACTGGTATATAGTGCCATTGTCTCACTGGGAATTCAAAGAATATATGGGGTTTACGTGCACCCACAATTTTTGCTACTGGTATATAGTGCCATTGTCTCACTGGGAATTCAAAGAATATATTGGGGTTACGTGCACCCACAATTTTTGCTACTGGTATATAGTGCCATTGTCTCACTGGGAATTCAAAGAATATGTTGGGGTTACGTGCACCCACAATTTTTGCTACTGGTATATAGTGCCATTGTCTCACTGGGAATTCAAAGAATATATTGGGGTTATGTGCACCCACAATTTTTGCTACTGGTATATAGTGCCATTGTCTCACTGGGAATTCAAAGAATATATGGGGGTTACGTGCACCCACAATTTTTGCTACTGGTATATAGTGCCATTGTCTGACTGGGAATTCAAAGAATATATTGGGGTTATGTGCACCCACAATTTTTGCTACTGGTATATAGTGCCAGTTTCTGACTGGTAATTCAAAGAATATATTGGTGTTACGTGCACCCACAATTTTTGCTACTGGTATATAGTGCCATTGTCTCACTGGGAATTCAAAGAATATATTGGGGTTACGTGCACCCACAATTTTTGCTACTGGTATATAGTGCCATTGTCTCACTGGGAATTCAAAGAATATATGGGGGTTACGTGCACCCACAATTTTTGCTACTGGTAAATAGTGCCATTGTCTCAGTAAGAATTCAAAGAATATATTGGGGTTATGTGCACCCACAATTTTTGCTACTGGTATATAGTGCCATTGTCTGACTGGGAATTCAAAGAATATATGGGGGTTACGTGCACCCACAATTTTTGCTACTGGTATATAGTGCCATTGTCTGACTGAAAATTCAAAGAATATATTGGGGTTATGTGCACCCACAATTTTTTCTACTGCTATATAGTGCCATTGTCTTACTGGGAATTCAAAGAATATATGGGGGTTATGTGCACCCACAATTTTTACAACTGGTATATAGTGCCATTGTCTCACTGGGAATTCAAAGAATATATGGGGGTTACGTGCACCCACAATTTTTGCTACTGGTATATAGTGCCATTGTCTGACTGGGAATTCAAAGAATATATTGGGGTTATGTGCACCCACAATTTTTACTACTGGTATACAGTGCCATTGTCTCACTGGGAATTCAAAGAATATATTGGGGTTATGTGCACCCACAATTTTTACTACTGGTATATAGTGCCATTGTCTCACTGGGAATTCAAAGAATATATGGGGGTTACGTGCACCCACAATTTTTGCTACTGGTATATAGTGCCATTGTCTGACTGGGAATTCAAAGAATATATTGGGGTTATGTGCACCCACAATTTTTACTGCTGGTATATAGTGCCATTGTCTCACTGGGAATTCAAAGAATATATTGGGGTTATGTGCACCCACAATTTTTGCTACTGGTATATAGTGCCATTGTCTCACTGGGAATTCAAAGAATATATGGGGGTTACGTGCACCCACAATTTTTGCTACTGGTATATAGTGCGAGTTTCTGACTGGTAATTCAAAGAATATATTGGGGTTACGTGCACCCACAATTTTTGCTACTGGTATATAGTGCCATTGTCTGACTGGGAATTCAAAGAATATATTGGGGTTATGTGCACCCACAATTTTTACAACTGGTATATAGTGCCATTGTCTGACTGGGAATTCAAAGAATATATTGGGGTTATGTGCACCCACAATTTTTGCTACTGGTATATAGTGCCATTGTCTCACTGGGAATTCAAAGAATATATGGGGGTTACGTCCACCCACAATTTTTGCTACTGGTATATAGTGCCATTGCCTGACTGGGAATTCAAAGAATATATTGGGGTTATGTGCACCCACAATTTTTACATCTGGTATATAGTGCCATTGTCTCACTGGGAATTCAAAGAATATATTGGGGTTACGTGCACCCACAATTTTTGCTACTGGTATATAGTTCCAGTTTCTGACTGGTAATTCAAAGAATATATTGGGGTTACGTGAACCCACAATTTTTGCTACTGGTATATAGTGCCATTGTCTCACTGGGAATTCAAAGAATATATTGGGGTTACGTGCACCCACAATTTTTGCTACTGGTATATAGTGCCATTGTCTGACTGGGAATTCAAAGAATATATGGGGGTTACGTGCACCCAGAATTTTTGCTACTGGTATATAGTGCCATTGTCTGACTGAAAATTCAAAGAATATATTGGGGTTACGTGCACCCACAATTTTTGCTACTGCTATATAGTGCCATTGTCTTACTGGAAATTCAAAGAATATATGGGGGTTACGTGCACCCACAATTTTTGCTACTGGTATATAGTGCCATTGTCTCACTGGGAATTCAAAGAATATATTGGGGTCATGTGCACCCACAATTTTTGCTACTGGTATAAAGTGCCATTGTCTCACTGGGAATTCAAAGAATATATGGGGGTTACGTGCACCCACAATTTTTGCTACTGGTATATAGTGCCATTGTCTGACTGGGAATTCAAAGAATATATTGGGGTTATGTGCACCCACAATTTTTGCTACTGGTATATAGTGCCATTGTCTCACTGGGAATTCAAAGAATATATGGGGTTTACGTGCACCCACAATTTTTGCTACTGGTATATAGTGCCATTGTCTCACTGGGAATTCAAAGAATATATTGGGGTTACGTGCACCCACAATTTTTGCTACTGGTATATAGTGCCATTGTCTCACTGGGAATTCAAAGAATATGTTGGGGTTACGTGCACCCACAATTTTTGCTACTGGTATATAGTGCCATTGTCTCACTGGGAATTCAAAGAATATATTGGGGTTATGTGCACCCACAATTTTTGCTACTGGTATATAGTGCCATTGTCTCACTGGGAATTCAAAGAATATATGGGGGTTACGTGCACCCACAATTTTTGCTACTGGTATATAGTGCCATTGTCTGACTGGGAATTCAAAGAATATATTGGGGTTATGTGCACCCACAATTTTTGCTACTGGTATATAGTGCCAGTTTCTGACTGGTAATTCAAAGAATATATTGGGGTTACGTGCACCCACAATTTTTGCTACTGGTATATAGTGCCATTGTCTCACTGGGAATTCAAAGAATATATTGGGGTTACGTGCACCCACAATTTTTGCTACTGGTATATAGTGCCATTGTCTCACTGGGAATTCAAAGAATATATGGGGGTTACGTGCACCCACAATTTTTGCTACTGGTAAATAGTGCCATTGTCTCAGTAAGAATTCAAAGAATATATTGGGGTTATGTGCACCCACAATTTTTGCTACTGGTATATAGTGCCATTGTCTGACTGGGAATTCAAAGAATATATGGGGGTTACGTGCACCCACAATTTTTGCTACTGGTATATAGTGCCATTGTCTGACTGAAAATTCAAAGAATATATTGGGGTTATGTGCACCCACAATTTTTTCTACTGCTATATAGTGCCATTGTCTTACTGGGAATTCAAAGAATATATGGGGGTTACGTGCACCCACAATTTTTGCTACTGGTATATAGTGCCATTGTCTCACTGGGAATTCAAAGAATATATGGGGGTTACGTGCAACCACAATTATTGCTACTGGTATATAGTGCCATTGTCTGACTGGGAATTCAAAGTATATATGGGGGTTACGTGCACCCACAATTTTTGCTACTGGTATATAGTGCCATTGTCTCACTGGGAATTCAAAGAATATATGGGGGTTACGTGCACCCACAATTTTTGCTACTGCTATATAGTGCCATTGTCTCACTGGGAATTCAAAGAATATATGGGGGTTACGTGCACCCACAATTATTGCTACTGGTATATAGTGCCATTGTCTCACTGGGAATTCAAAGAATATATTGGGGTCATGTGCACCCACAATTTTTGCTATTGGTATAAAGTGCCATTGTCTCACTGGGAATTCAAAGAATATATGGGGGTTACGTGCACCCACAATTTTTGCTACTGGTATATAGTGCCATTGTCTGACTGGGAATTCAAAGAATGTATTGGGGTTATGTGCACCTACAATTTTTAATACTGGTATATAGTGCCATTGTCTCACTGGGAATTCAAAGAATATATTGGGGTTATGTGCACCCACAATTTTTACTACTGGTATATAGTGCCATTGTCTCACTGGGAATTCAAAGAATATATTGGGGTTATGTGCACCCACAATTTTTGCTACTGGTATATAGTGCCATTGTCTCACTGGGAATTCAAAGAATATATGGGGGTTACGTGCACCCACAATTTTTGCTACTGGTATATAGTGCCATTGTCTGACTGGGAATTCAAAGAATATATTGGGGTTATGTGCACCCACAATTTTTACTACTGGTATACAGTGCCATTGTCTCACTGGGAATTCAAAGAATATATTGGGGTTATGTGCACCCACAATTTTTACTACTGGTATATAGTGCCATTGTCTCACTGGGAATTCAAAGAATATATGGGGGTTACGTGCACCCACAATTTTTGCTACTGGTATATAGTGCCATTGTCTGACTGGGAATTCAAAGAATATATTGGGGTTATGTGCACCCACAATTTTTACTACTGGTATATAGTGCCATTGTCTCACTGGGAATTCAAAGAATATATTGGGGTTATGTGCACCCACAATTTTTGCTACTGGTATATAGTGCCATTGTCTCACTGGGAATTCAAAGAATATATGGGGGTTACGTGCACCCACAATTTTTGCTACTGGTATATAGTGCGAGTTTCTGACTGGTAATTCAAAGAATATATTGGGGTTACGTGCACCCACAATTTTTGCTACTGGTATATAGTGCCATTGTCTCACTGGGAATTCAAAGAATATATTGGGGTTACGTGCACCCACAATTTTTGCTACTGGTATATAGTGCCATTGTCTGACTGGGAATTCAAAGAATATATTGGGGTTATGTGCACCCACAATTTTTACAACTGGTATATAGTGCCATTGTCTCACTGGGAATTCAAAGAATATATGGGGGTTACGTGCACCCACAATTTTTGCTACTGGTATATAGTGCCATTGTCTGACTGGGAATTCAAAGAATATATTGGGGTTATGTGCACCCACAATTTTTACTACTGGTATACAGTGCCATTGTCTCACTGGGAATTCAAAGAATATATTGGGGTTATGTGCACCCACAATTTTTACTACTGGTATATAGTGCCATTGTCTCACTGGGAATTCAAAGAATATATGGGGGTTACGTGCACCCACAATTTTTGCTACTGGTATATAGTGCCATTGTCTGACTGGGAATTCAAAGAATATATTGGGGTTATGTGCACCCACAATTTTTACTACTGGTATATAGTGCCATTGTCTCACTGGGAATTCAAAGAATATATTGGGGTTATGTGCACCCACAATTTTTGCTACTGGTATATAGTGCCATTGTCTCACTGGGAATTCAAAGAATATATGGGGGTTACGTGCACCCACAATTTTTGCTACTGGTATATAGTGCGAGTTTCTGACTGGTAATTCAAAGAATATATTGGGGTTACGTGCACCCACAATTTTTGCTACTGGTATATAGTGCCATTGTCTCACTGGGAATTCAAAGAATATATTGGGGTTACGTGCACCCACAATTTTTGCTACTGGTATATAGTGCCATTGTCTGACTGGGAATTCAAAGAATATATTGGGGTTATGTGCACCCACAATTTTTACAACTGGTATATAGTGCCATTGTCTGACTGGGAATTCAAAGAATATATTGGGGTTATGTGCACCCACAATTTTTGCTACTGGTATATAGTGCCATTGTCTCACTGGGAATTCAAAGAATATATGGGGGTTACGTCCACCCACAATTTTTGCTACTGGTATATAGTGCCATTGCCTGACTGGGAATTCAAAGAATATATTGGGGTTATGTGCACCCACAATTTTTACAACTGGTATATAGTGCCATTGTCTCACTGGGAATTCAAAGAATATATTGGGGTTACGTGCACCCACAATTTTTGCTACTGGTATATAGTTCCAGTTTCTGACTGGTAATTCAAAGAATATATTGGGGTTACGTGAACCCACAATTTTTGCTACTGGTATATAGTGCCATTGTCTCACTGGGAATTCAAAGAATATATTGGGGTTACGTGCACCCACAATTTTTGCTACTGGTATATAGTGCCATTGTCTGACTGGGAATTCAAAGAATATATGGGGGTTACGTGCACCCAGAATTTTTGCTACTGGTATATAGTGCCATTGTCTGACTGAAAATTCAAAGAATATATTGGGGTTACGTGCACCCACAATTTTTGCTACTGCTATATAGTGCCATTGTCTTACTGGAAATTCAAAGAATATATGGGGGTTACGTGCACCCACAATTTTTGCTACTGGTATATAGTGCCATTGTCTCACTGGGAATTCAAAGAATATATTGGGGTCATGTGCACCCACAATTTTTGCTACTGGTATAAAGTGCCATTGTCTCACTGGGAATTCAAAGAATATATGGGGGTTACGTGCACCCACAATTTTTGCTACTGGTATATAGTGCCATTGTCTGACTGGGAATTCAAAGAATATATTGGGGTTATGTGCACCCACAATTTTTGCTACTGGTATATAGTGCCATTGTCTCACTGGGAATTCAAAGAATATATGGGGTTTACGTGCACCCACAATTTTTGCTACTGGTATATAGTGCCATTGTCTCACTGGGAATTCAAAGAATATATTGGGGTTACGTGCACCCACAATTTTTGCTACTGGTATATAGTGCCATTGTCTCACTGGGAATTCAAAGAATATGTTGGGGTTACGTGCACCCACAATTTTTGCTACTGGTATATAGTGCCATTGTCTCACTGGGAATTCAAAGAATATATTGGGGTTATGTGCACCCACAATTTTTGCTACTGGTATATAGTGCCATTGTCTCACTGGGAATTCAAAGAATATATGGGGGTTACGTGCACCCACAATTTTTGCTACTGGTATATAGTGCCATTGTCTGACTGGGAATTCAAAGAATATATTGGGGTTATGTGCACCCACAATTTTTGCTACTGGTATATAGTGCCAGTTTCTGACTGGTAATTCAAAGAATATATTGGGGTTACGTGCACCCACAATTTTTGCTACTGGTATATAGTGCCATTGTCTCACTGGGAATTCAAAGAATATATTGGGGTTACGTGCACCCACAATTTTTGCTACTGGTATATAGTGCCATTGTCTCACTGGGAATTCAAAGAATATATGGGGGTTACGTGCACCCACAATTTTTGCTACTGGTAAATAGTGCCATTGTCTCAGTAAGAATTCAAAGAATATATTGGGGTTATGTGCACCCACAATTTTTGCTACTGGTATATAGTGCCATTGTCTCACTGGGAATTCAAAGAATATATGGGGGTTACGTGCAACCACAATTATTGCTACTGGTATATAGTGCCATTGTCTCACTGGGAATTCAAAGAATATATTGGGGTTACGTGCATCCACAATTTTTGCTACTGGTATATAGTGCCATTGTCTCACTGGGAATTCAAAGAATATATTGGGGTCATGTGCACCCACAATTTTTGCTATTGGTATAAAGTGCCATTGTCTCACTGGGAATTCAAAGAATATATGGGGGTTACGTGCACCCACAATTTTTGCTACTGGTATATAGTGCCATTGTCTGACTGGGAATTCAAAGTATATATGGGGGTTACGTGCACCCACAATTTTTGCTACTGGTATATAGTGCCATTGTCTCACTGGGAATTCAAAGAATATATGGGGGTTACGTGCACCCACAATTTTTGCTACTGCTATATAGTGCCATTGTCTCACTGGGAATTCAAAGAATATATGGGGGTTACGTGCACCCACAATTATTGCTACTGGTATATAGTGCCATTGTCTCACTGGGAATTCAAAGAATATATTGGGGTCATGTGCACCCACAATTTTTGCTATTGGTATAAAGTGCCATTGTCTCACTGGGAATTCAAAGAATATATGGGGGTTACGTGCATCCACAATTTTTGCTACTGGTATATAGTGCCATTGTCTGACTGGGAATTCAAAGAATGTATTGGGGTTATGTGCACCTACAATTTTTAATACTGGTATATAGTGCCATTGTCTCACTGGGAATTCAAAGAATATATTGGGGTTATGTGCACCCACAATTTTTGCTACTGGTATATAGTGCCATTGTCTCACTGGGAATTCAAAGAATATATGGGGTTTACGTGCACCCACAATTTTTGCTACTGGTATATAGTGCCATTGTCTGACTGGGAATTCAAAGAAAATATTGGGGTTATGTGCACCCACAATTTTTGCTACTGGTATATAGTGCCATTTTCTCACTGGGAATTCAAAGAATATATGGGGGTTACGTACACCCACAATTTTTGCTACTGGTATATAGTGCCATTGTCTCACTGGGAATTCAAAGAATATATGGGGGTTACGTGCACCCACAATTTTTGCTACTGGTATATAGTGCCATTGTCTCACTGGGAATTCAAAGAATATATGGGGTTTACGTGCACCCACAATTTTTGCTACTGGTATATAGTGCCATTGTCTGACTGGGAATTCAAAGAAAATATTGGGGTTATGTGCACCCACAATTTTTGCTACTGGTATATAGTGCCATTGTCTCACTGGGAATTCAAAGAATATATGGGGGTTACGTGCACCCACAATTTTTGCTACTGGTATATAGTGCCATTGTCTGACTGGGAATTCAAAGAATATATTGGGGTTATGTGCACCCACAATTTTTGCTACTGGTATATAGTGCCATTGTCTCACTGGGAATTCAAAGAATATATGGGGGTTACGTGCACCCACAATTTTTGCTACTGGTATATAGTGCAATTGTCTGACTGGGAATTCAAAGAATATATTGGGGTTACGTGCACCCACAATTTTTGCTACTGGTATATAGTGCCATTGTTTCACTGGGAATTCAAAGAATATATGGGGGTTACGTGCACCCACAATTTTTGCTACTGGTATATAGTGCCATTGTCTGACTGGGAATTCAAAGAATATATTGGGGTTATGTGCACCCACAATTTTTACTACTGGTATACAGTGCCATTGTCTCACTGGGAATTCAAAGAATATATTGGGGTTATGTGCACCCACAATTTTTACTACTGGTATATAGTGCCATTGTCTCACTGGGAATTCAAAGAATATATGGGGGTTACGTGCACCCACAATTTTTGCTACTGGTATATAGTGCCATTGTCTGACTGGGAATTCAAAGAATATATTGGGGTTATGTGCACCCACAATTTTTACTACTGGTATATAGTGCCATTGTCTCACTGGGAATTCAAAGAATATATTGGGGTTATGTGCACCCACAATTTTTGCTACTGGTATATAGTGCCATTGTCTCACTGGGAATTCAAAGAATATATGGGGGTTACGTGCACCCACAATTTTTGCTACTGGTATATAGTGCGAGTTTCTGACTGGTAATTCAAAGAATATATTGGGGTTACGTGCACCCACAATTTTTGCTACTGGTATATAGTGCCATTGTCTCACTGGGAATTCAAAGAATTTATTGGGGTTACGTGCACCCACAATTTTTGCTACTGGTATATAGTGCCATTGTCTGACTGGGAATTCAAAGAATATATTGGGGTTATGTGCACCCACAATTTTTACAACTGGTATATAGTGCCATTGTCTCACTGGGAATTCAAAGAATATATGGGGGTTACGTGCACCCACAATTTTTGCTACTGGTATATAGTGCCATTGTCTGACTGGGAATTCAAAGAATATATTGGGGTTATGTGCACCCACAATTTTTACTACTGGTATACAGTGCCATTGTCTCACTGGGAATTCAAAGAATATATTGGGGTTATGTGCACCCACAATTTTTACTACTGGTATATAGTGCCATTGTCTCACTGGGAATTCAAAGAATATATGGGGGTTACGTGCACCCACAATTTTTGCTACTGGTATATAGTGCCATTGTCTGACTGGGAATTCAAAGAATATATTGGGGTTATGTGCACCCACAATTTTTACTACTGGTATATAGTGCCATTGTCTCACTGGGAATTCAAAGAATATATTGGGGTTATGTGCACCCACAATTTTTGCTACTGGTATATAGTGCCATTGTCTCACTGGGAATTCAAAGAATATATGGGGGTTACGTGCACCCACAATTTTTGCTACTGGTATATAGTGCGAGTTTCTGACTGGTAATTCAAAGAATATATTGGGGTTACGTGCACCCACAATTTTTGCTACTGGTATATAGTGCCATTGTCTCACTGGGAATTCAAAGAATATATGGGGGTTACGTCCACCCACAATTTTTGCTACTGGTATATAGTGCCATTGCCTGACTGGGAATTCAAAGAATATATTGGGGTTATGTGCACCCACAATTTTTACAACTGGTATATAGTGCCATTGTCTCACTGGGAATTCAAAGAATATATGGGGGTTACGTGCACCCACAATTTTTGCTACTGGTATATAGTGCCATTGTCTCACTGGGAATTCAAAGAATATATTGGGGTTACGTGCACCCACAATTTTTGCTACTGGTATATAGTTCCAGTTTCTGACTGGTAATTCAAAGAATATATTGGGGTTACGTGAACCCACAATTTTTGCTACTGGTATATAGTGCCATTGTCTCACTGGGAATTCAAAGAATATATTGGGGTTACGTGCACCCACAATTTTTGCTACTGGTATATAGTGCCATTGTCTGACTGGGAATTCAAAGAATATATGGGGGTTACGTGCACCCAGAATTTTTGCTACTGGTATATAGTGCCATTGTCTGACTGATAATTCAAAGAATATATTGGGGTTACGTGCACCCACAATTTTTGCTACTGCTATATAGTGCCATTGTCTTACTGGAAATTCAAAGAATATATGGGGGTTACGTGCACCCACAATTTTTGCTACTGGTATATAGTGCCATTGTCTCACTGGGAATTCAAAGAATATATTGGGGTCATGTGCACCCACAATTTTTGCTACTGGTATAAAGTGCCATTGTCTCACTGGGAATTCAAAGAATATATGGGGGTTACGTGCACCCACAATTTTTGCTACTGGTATATAGTGCCATTGTCTGACTGGGAATTCAAAGAATATATTGGGGTTATGTGCACCCACAATTTTTGCTACTGGTATATAGTGCCATTGTCTCACTGGGAATTCAAAGAATATATGGGGTTTACGTGCACCCACAATTTTTGCTACTGGTATATAGTGCCATTGTCTCACTGGGAATTCAAAGAATATATTGGGGTTACGTGCACCCACAATTTTTGCTACTGGTATATAGTGCCATTGTCTCACTGGGAATTCAAAGAATATATTGGGGTTACGTGCACCCACAATTTTTGCTACTGGTATATAGTGCCATTGTCTCACTGGGAATTCAAAGAATATATTGGGGTTATGTGCACCCACAATTTTTGCTACTGGTATATAGTGCCATTGTCTCACTGGGAATTCAAAGAATATATGGGGGTTACGTGCACCCACAATTTTTGCTACTGGTATATAGTGCCATTGTCTGACTGGGAATTCAAAGAATATATTGGGGTTATGTGCACCCACAATTTTTGCTACTGGTATATAGTGCCAGATTCTGACTGGTAATTCAAAGAATATATTGGGGTTACGTGCACCCACAATTTTTGCTACTGGTATATAGTGCCATTGTCTCACTGGGAATTCAAAGAATATATTGGGGTTACGTGCACCCACAATTTTTGCTACTGACATATAGTGCCATTGTCTCACTGGGAATTCAAAGAATATATGGGGGTTACGTGCACCCACAATTTTTGCTACTGGTAAATAGTGCCATTGTCTCAGTAAGAATTCAAAGAATATATTGGGGTTATGTGCACCCACAATTTTTGCTACTGGTATATAGTGCCATTGTCTGACTGGGAATTCAAAGAATATATGGGGGTTACGTGCACCCACAATTTTTGCTACTGGTATATAGTGCCATTGTCTGACTGGGAATTCAAAGAATATATTGGGGTTATGTGCACCCACAATTTTTGCTACTGGTATATAGTGCCATTGTCTCACTGGGAATTCAAAGAATATATGGGGGTTACATGCACCCACAATTTTTGCTACTGGTATATAGTGCCATTGTCTGACTGGGAATTCAAAGAATATATTGGGGTTATGTGCACCCACAATTTTTACTACTGGTATATAGTGCCATTGTCTCACTGGGAATTCAAAGAATATATGGGGGTTACGTGCACCCACAATTTTTGCTACTGGTATATAGTGCCATTGTCTCACTGGGAATTCAAAGAATATATTGGGGTTACGTGCACCCACAATTTTTGCTACTGGTATATATTTCCAGTTTCTGACTGGTAATTCAAAGAATATATTGGGGTTACGTGCACCCACAATTTTTGCTACTGGTATATAGTGCCATTGTCTCACTGGGAATTCAAAGAATATATTGGGGTTACGTGCACCCACAATTTTTGCTACTGGTATATAGTGCCATTGTCTCACTGGGAATTCAAAGAATATATGGGGGTTACGTGCACCCACAATTTTTGCTACTGGTATATAGTGCCATTGTCTCACTGGGAATTCAAAGAATATATTGGGGTTATGTGCACCCACAATTTTTGCTACTGGTATATAGTGCCATTGTCTGACTGGGAATTCAAAGAATATATGGGGGTTACGTGCACCCACAATTTTTGCTACTGGTATATAGTGCCATTGTCTGACTGAAAATTCAAAGAATATATTGGGGTTATGTGCACCCACAATTTTTGCTACTGCTATATAGTGCCATTGTCTTACTGGGAATTCAAAGAATATATGGGGGTTACGTGCACCCACAATTTTTGCTACTGGTATATAGTGCCATTGTCTCACTGGGAATTCAAAGAATATATTGGGGTCATGTGCACCCACAATTTTTGCTACTGGTATAAAGTGCCATTGTCTCACTGGGAATTCAAAGAATATATGGGGGTTACGTGCACCCACAATTTTTGCTACTGGTATATAGTGCCATTGTCTCACTGGGAATTCAAAGAATATATGGGGGTTACGTGCACCCACAATTATTGCTACTGGTATATAGTGCCATTGTCTCACTGGGAATTCAAAGAATATATTGGGGTTACGTGCACCCACAATTTTTGCTACTGGTATATAGTGCCAGTTTCTGACTGGTAATTTAAAGAATATATTGGGGTTACGTGCACCCACAATTTTTGCTACTGGTATATAGTGCCATTGTCTCACTGGGAATTCAAAGAATATATTGGGGTCATGTGCACCCACAATTTTTGCTATTGGTATAAAGTGCCATTGTCTCACTGGGAATTCAAAGAATATATGGGGGTTACGTGCACCCACAATTTTTGCTACTGGTATATAGTGCCATTGTCTGACTGGGAATTCAAAGTATATATGGGGGTTACGTGCACCCACAATTTTTGCTACTGGTATATAGTGCCATTGTCTCACTGGGAATTCAAAGAATATATGGGGGTTACGTGCACCCACAATTTTTGCTACTGCTATATAGTGCCATTGTCTCACTGGGAATTCAAAGAATATATGGGGGTTACGTGCACCCACAATTATTGCTACTGGTATATAGTGCCATTGTCTCACTGGGAATTCAAAGAATATATTGGGGTCATGTGCACCCACAATTTTTGCTATTGGTATAAAGTGCCATTGTCTCACTGGGAATTCAAAGAATATATGGGGGTTACGTGCATCCACAATTTTTGCTACTGGTATATAGTGCCATTGTCTGACTGGGAATTCAAAGAATGTATTGGGGTTATGTGCACCTACAATTTTTAATACTGGTATATAGTGCCATTGTCTCACTGGGAATTCAAAGAATATATTGGGGTTATGTGCACCCACAATTTTTGCTACTGGTATATAGTGCCATTGTCTCACTGGGAATTCAAAGAATATATGGGGTTTACGTGCACCCACAATTTTTGCTACTGGTATATAGTGCCATTGTCTGACTGGGAATTCAAAGAAAATATTGGGGTTATGTGCACCTACAATTTTTGCTACTGGTATATAGTGCCATTTTCTCACTGGGAATTCAAAGAATATATGGGGGTTACGTACACCCACAATTTTTGCTACTGGTATATAGTGCCATTGTCTCACTGGGAATTCAAAGAATATATGGGGGTTACGTGCACCCACAATTTTTGCTACTGGTATATAGTGCCATTGTCTCACTGGGAATTCAAAGAATATATGGGGTTTACGTGCACCCACAATTTTTGCTACTGGTATATAGTGCCATTGTCTGACTGGGAATTCAAAGAAAATATTGGGGTTATGTGCACCCACAATTTTTGCTACTGGTATATAGTGCCATTGTCTCACTGGGAATTCAAAGAATATATGGGGGTTACGTACACCCACAATTTTTGCTACTGGTATATAGTGCCATTGTCTCACTGGGAATTCAAAAAATATATTGGGGTTACGTGCACCCACAATTTTTGCTACTGGTATATAGTGCCATTGTCTCACTGGGAATTCAAAGAATATATGGGGGTTACGTGCACCCACATTTTTTGCTACTGGTATATAGTGCCATTGTCTCACTAAGAATTCAAAGAATATATTGGGGTTATGTGCACCCACAATTTTTGCTACTGGTATATAGTGCCATTGTCTGACTGGGAATTCAAAGAATATATGGGGGTTACGTGCACCCACAATTTTTGCTACTGGTATATAGTGCCATTGTCTGACTGGGAATTCAAAGAATATATTGGGGTTATGTGCACCCACAATTTTTGCTACTGGTATATAGTGCCATTGTCTCACTGGGAATTCAAAGAATATATGGGGGTTACATGCACCCACAATTTTTGCTACTGGTATATAGTGCCATTGTCTGACTGGGAATTCAAAGAATATATTGGGGTTATGTGCACCCACAATTTTTACTACTGGTATATAGTGCCATTGTCTCACTGGGAATTCAAAGAATATATGGGGGTTACGTGCACCCACAATTTTTGCTACTGGTATATAGTGCCATTGTCTCACTGGGAATTCAAAGAATATATTGGGGTTACGTGCACCCACAATTTTTGCTACTGGTATATAGTTCCAGTTTCTGACTGGTAATTCAAAGAATATATTGGGGTTACGTGCACCCACAATTTTTGCTACTGGTATATAGTGCCATTGTCTCACTGGGAATTCAAAGAATATATTGGGGTTACGTGCACCCACAATTTTTGCTACTGGTATATAGTGCCATTGTCTCACTGGGAATTCAAAGAATATATGGGGGTTACGTGCACCCACAATTTTTGCTACTGGTATATAGTGCCATTGTCTGACTGGGAATTCAAAGAATATATTGGGGTTATGTGCACCCACAATTTTTGCTACTGGTATATAGTGCCATTGTCTGACTGGGAATTCAAAGAATATATGGGGGTTACGTGCACCCACAATTTTTGCTACTGGTATATAGTGCCATTGTCTCACTGGGAATTCTAAGAATATATTGAGGTCATGTGCACCCACAATTTTTGCTACTGGTATAAAGTGCCATTGTCTCACTGGGAATTCAAAGAATATATGGGGGTTACGTGCACCCACAATTTTTGCTACTGGTATATAGTGCCATTGTCTGACTGGGAATTCAAAGAATATATTGGGGTTATGTGCACCCACAATTTTTACTACTGGTATATAGTGCCATTGTCTCACTGGGAATTCAAAGAATATATGGGGGTTACGTGCACCCACAATTTTTGCTACTGGTATATAGTGCCATTGTCTCACTGGGAATTCAAAGAATATATTGGGGTTACGTGCACCCACAATTTTTGCTACTGGTATATATTTCCAGTTTCTGACTGGTAATTCAAAGAATATATTGGGGTTACGTGCACCCACAATTTTTGCTACTGGTATATAGTGCCATTGTCTCACTGGGAATTCAAAGAATATATTGGGGTTACGTGCACCCACAATTTTTGCTACTGGTATATAGTGCCATTGTCTCACTGGGAATTCAAAGAATATATGGGGGTTACGTGCACCCACAATTTTTGCTACTGGTATATAGTGCCATTGTCTCACTGGGAATTCAAAGAATATATTGGGGTTATGTGCACCCACAATTTTTGCTACTGGTATATAGTGCCATTGTCTGACTGGGAATTCAAAGAATATATGGGGGTTACGTGCACCCACAATTTTTGCTACTGGTATATAGTGCCATTGTCTGACTGAAAATTCAAAGAATATATTGGGGTTATGTGCACCCACAATTTTTGCTACTGCTATATAGTGCCATTGTCTTACTGGGAATTCAAAGAATATATGGGGGTTACGTGCACCCACAATTTTTGCTACTGGTATATAGTGCCATTGTCTCACTGGGAATTCAAAGAATATATTGGGGTCATGTGCACCCACAATTTTTGCTACTGGTATAAAGTGCCATTGTCTCACTGGGAATTCAAAGAATATATGGGGGTTACGTGCACCCACAATTTTTGCTACTGGTATATAGTGCCATTGTCTCACTGGGAATTCAAAGAATATATGGGGGTTACGTGCACCCACAATTATTGCTACTGGTATATAGTGCCATTGTCTCACTGGGAATTCAAAGAATATATTGGGGTTACGTGCACCCACAATTTTTGCTACTGGTATATAGTGCCAGTTTCTGACTGGTAATTTAAAGAATATATTGGGGTTACGTGCACCCACAATTTTTGCTACTGGTATATAGTGCCATTGTCTCACTGGGAATTCAAAGAATATATTGGGGTCATGTGCACCCACAATTTTTGCTATTGGTATAAAGTGCCATTGTCTCACTGGGAATTCAAAGAATATATGGGGGTTACGTGCACCCACAATTTTTGCTACTGGTATATAGTGCCATTGTCTGACTGGGAATTCAAAGTATATATGGGGGTTACGTGCACCCACAATTTTTGCTACTGGTATATAGTGCCATTGTCTCACTGGGAATTCAAAGAATATATGGGGGTTACGTGCACCCACAATTTTTGCTACTGCTATATAGTGCCATTGTCTCACTGGGAATTCAAAGAATATATGGGGGTTACGTGCACCCACAATTATTGCTACTGGTATATAGTGCCATTGTCTCACTGGGAATTCAAAGAATATATTGGGGTCATGTGCACCCACAATTTTTGCTATTGGTATAAAGTGCCATTGTCTCACTGGGAATTCAAAGAATATATGGGGGTTACGTGCATCCACAATTTTTGCTACTGGTATATAGTGCCATTGTCTGACTGGGAATTCAAAGAATGTATTGGGGTTATGTGCACCTACAATTTTTAATACTGGTATATAGTGCCATTGTCTCACTGGGAATTCAAAGAATATATTGGGGTTATGTGCACCCACAATTTTTGCTACTGGTATATAGTGCCATTGTCTCACTGGGAATTCAAAGAATATATGGGGTTTACGTGCACCCACAATTTTTGCTACTGGTATATAGTGCCATTGTCTGACTGGGAATTCAAAGAAAATATTGGGGTTATGTGCACCCACAATTTTTGCTACTGGTATATAGTGCCATTTTCTCACTGGGAATTCAAAGAATATATGGGGGTTACGTACACCCACAATTTTTGCTACTGGTATATAGTGCCATTGTCTCACTGGGAATTCAAAGAATATATGGGGGTTACGTGCACCCACAATTTTTGCTACTGGTATATAGTGCCATTGTCTCACTGGGAATTCAAAGAATATATGGGGTTTACGTGCACCCACAATTTTTGCTACTGGTATATAGTGCCATTGTCTGACTGGGAATTCAAAGAAAATATTGGGGTTATGTGCACCCACAATTTTTGCTACTGGTATATAGTGCCATTGTCTCACTGGGAATTCAAAGAATATATGGGGGTTACGTACACCCACAATTTTTGCTACTGGTATATAGTGCCATTGTCTCACTGGGAATTCAAAAAATATATTGGGGTTACGTGCACCCACAATTTTTGCTACTGGTATATAGTGCCATTGTCTCACTGGGAATTCAAAGAATATATGGGGGTTACGTGCACCCACATTTTTTGCTACTGGTATATAGTGCCATTGTCTCACTAAGAATTCAAAGAATATATTGGGGTTATGTGCACCCACAATTTTTGCTACTGGTATATAGTGCCATTGTCTGACTGGGAATTCAAAGAATATATGGGGGTTACGTGCACCCACAATTTTTGCTACTGGTATATAGTGCCATTGTCTGACTGGGAATTCAAAGAATATATTGGGGTTATGTGCACCCACAATTTTTGCTACTGGTATATAGTGCCATTGTCTCACTGGGAATTCAAAGAATATATGGGGGTTACATGCACCCACAATTTTTGCTACTGGTATATAGTGCCATTGTCTGACTGGGAATTCAAAGAATATATTGGGGTTATGTGCACCCACAATTTTTACTACTGGTATATAGTGCCATTGTCTCACTGGGAATTCAAAGAATATATGGGGGTTACGTGCACCCACAATTTTTGCTACTGGTATATAGTGCCATTGTCTCACTGGGAATTCAAAGAATATATTGGGGTTACGTGCACCCACAATTTTTGCTACTGGTATATAGTTCCAGTTTCTGACTGGTAATTCAAAGAATATATTGGGGTTACGTGCACCCACAATTTTTGCTACTGGTATATAGTGCCATTGTCTCACTGGGAATTCAAAGAATATATTGGGGTTACGTGCACCCACAATTTTTGCTACTGGTATATAGTGCCATTGTCTCACTGGGAATTCAAAGAATATATGGGGGTTACGTGCACCCACAATTTTTGCTACTGGTATATAGTGCCATTGTCTGACTGGGAATTCAAAGAATATATTGGGGTTATGTGCACCCACAATTTTTGCTACTGGTATATAGTGCCATTGTCTGACTGGGAATTCAAAGAATATATGGGGGTTACGTGCACCCACAATTTTTGCTACTGGTATATAGTGCCATTGTCTCACTGGGAATTCTAAGAATATATTGAGGTCATGTGCACCCACAATTTTTGCTACTGGTATAAAGTGCCATTGTCTCACTGGGAATTCAAAGAATATATGGGGGTTACGTGCACCCACAATTTTTGCTACTGGTATATAGTGCCATTGTCTGACTGGGAATTCAAAGAATATATTGGGGTTATGTGCACCCACAATTTTTGCTACTGGTATATAGTGCCATTGTCTCACTGGGAATTCAAAGAATATATGGGGGTTACGTGCACCCACAATTTTTGCTACTGGTATATAGTGCAATTGTCTGACTGGGAATTCAAAGAATATATTGGGGTTACGTGCACCCACAATTTTTGCTACTGGTATATAGTGCCATTGTCTCACTGGGAATTCAAAGAATATATGGGGGTTACGTGCACCCACAATTTTTGCTACTGGTATATAGTGCCATTGTCTGACTGGGAATTCAAAGAATATATTGGGGTTATGTGCACCCACAATTTTTACTACTGGTATACAGTGCCATTGTCTCACTGGGAATTCAAAGAATATATTGGGGTTATGTGCACCCACAATTTTTACTACTGGTATATAGTGCCATTGTCTCACTGGGAATTCAAAGAATATATGGGGGTTACGTGCACCCACAATTTTTGCTACTGGTATATAGTGCCATTGTCTGACTGGGAATTCAAAGAATATATTGGGGTTATGTGCACCCACAATTTTTACTACTGGTATATAGTGCCATTGTCTCACTGGGAATTCAAAGAATATATTGGGGTTATGTGCACCCACATTTTTTGCTACTGGTATATAGTGCCATTGTCTCACTGGGAATTCAAAGAATATATGGGGGTTACGTGCACCCACAATTTTTGCTACTGGTATATAGTGCGAGTTTCTGACTGGTAATTCAAAGAATATATTGGGGTTACGTGCACCCACAATTTTTGCTACTGGTATATAGTGCCATTGTCTCACTGGGAATTCAAAGAATATATTGGGGTTACGTGCACCCACAATTTTTGCTACTGGTATATAGTGCCATTGTCTGACTGGGAATTCAAAGAATATATTGGGGTTATGTGCACCCACAATTTTTACAACTGGTATATAGTGCCATTGTCTCACTGGGAATTCAAAGAATATATGGGGGTTACGTGCACCCACAATTTTTGCTACTGGTATATAGTGCCATTGTCTGACTGGGAATTCAAAGAATATATTGGGGTTATGTGCACCCACAATTTTTACTACTGGTATACAGTGCCATTGTCTCACTGGGAATTCAAAGAATATATTGGGGTTATGTGCACCCACAATTTTTACTACTGGTATATAGTGCCATTGTCTCACTGGGAATTCAAAGAATATATGGGGGTTACGTGCACCCACAATTTTTGCTACTGGTACATAGTGCCATTGTCTGACTGGGAATTCAAAGAATATATTGGGGTTATGTGCACCCACAATTTTTACTACTGGTATATAGTGCCATTGTCTCACTGGGAATTCAAAGAATATATTGGGGTTATGTGCACCCACAAATTTTGCTACTGGTATATAGTGCCATTGTCTCACTGGGAATTCAAAGAATATATGGGGGTTACGTGCACCCACAATTTTTGCTACTGGTATATAGTGCGAGTTTCTGACTGGTAATTCAAAGAATATATTGGGGTTACGTGCACCCACAATTTTTGCTACTGGTATATAGTGCCATTGTCTCACTGGGAATTCAAAGAATATATTGGGTTTACGTGCACCCACAATTTTTGCTACTGGTATATAGTGCCATTGTCTGACTGGGAATTCAAAGAATATATTGGGGTTATGTGCACCCACAATTTTTACAACTGGTATATAGTGCCATTGTCTGACTGGGAATTCAAAGAATATATTGGGGTTATGTGCACCCACAATTTTTGCTACTGGTATATAGTGCCATTGTCTCACTGGGAATTCAAAGAATATATGGGGGTTACGTCCACCCACAATTTTTGCTACTGGTATATAGTGCCATTGCCTGACTGGGAATTCAAAGAATATATTGGGGTTATGTGCACCCACAATTTTTACAACTGGTATATAGTGCCATTGTCTCACTGGGAATTCAAAGAATATATGGGGGTTACGTGCACCCACAATTTTTGCTACTGGTATATAGTGCCATTGTCTCACTGGGAATTCAAAGAATATATTGGGGTTACGTGCACCCACAATTTTTGCTACTGGTATATAGTTCCAGTTTCTGACTGGTAATTCAAAGAATATATTGGGGTTACGTGAACCCACAATTTTTGCTACTGGTATATAGTGCCATTGTCTCACTGGGAATTCAAAGAATATATTGGGGTTACGTGCACCCACAATTTTTGCTACTGGTATATAGTGCCATTGTCTGACTGGGAATTCAAAGAATATATGGGGGTTACGTGCACCCAGAATTTTTGCTACTGGTATATAGTGCCATTGTCTGACTGAAAATTCAAAGAATATATTGGGGTTACGTGCACCCACAATTTTTGCTACTGCTATATAGTGCCATTGTCTTACTGGAAATTCAAAGAATATATGGGGGTTACGTGCACCCACAATTTTTGATACTGGTATATAGTGCCATTGTCTCACTGGGAATTCAAAGAATATATTGGGGTCATGTGCACCCACAATTTTTGCTACTGGTATAAAGTGCCATTGTCTCACTGGGAATTCAAAGAATATATGGGGGTTACGTGCACCCACAATTTTTGCTACTGGTATATAGTGCCATTGTCTGACTGGGAATTCAAAGAATATATTGGGGTTATGTGCACCCACAATTTTTGCTACTGGTATATAGTGCCATTGTCTCACTGGGAATTCAAAGAATATATGGGGTTTACGTACACCCACAATTTTTGCTACTGGTATATAGTGCCATTGTCTCACTGGGAATTCAAAGAATATATTGGGGTTACGTGCACCCACAATTTTTGCTACTGGTATATAGTGCCATTGTCTCACTGGGAATTCAAAGAATATATTGGGGTTACGTGCACCCACAATTTTTGCTACTGGTATATAGTGCCATTGTCTCACTGGGAATTCAAAGAATATATTGGGGTTATGTGCACCCACAATTTTTGCTACTGGTATATAGTGCCATTGTCTCACTGGGAATTCAAAGAATATATGGGGGTTACGTGCACCCACAATTTTTGCTACTGGTATATAGTGCCATTGTCTGACTGGGAATTCAAAGAATATATTGGGGTTATGTGCACCCACAATTTTTGCTACTGGTATATAGTGCCATTGTCTCACTGGGAATTCAAAGAATATATTGGGGTTACGTGCACCCACAATTTTTGCTACTGGTATATAGTGCCAGTTTCTGACTGGTAATTCAAAGAATATATTGGGGTTACGTGCACCCACAATTTTTGCTACTGGTATATAGTGCCATTGTCTCACTGGGAATTCAAAGAATATATTGGGGTTACGTGCACCCACAATTTTTGCTACTGGTATATAGTGCCATTGTCTCACTGGGAATTCAAAGAATATATTGGGGTTACGTGCACCCACAATTTTTGCTACTGGTATATAGTGCCATTGTCTCACTGGGAATTCAAAGAATATATGGGGGTTACGTGCACCCACAATTTTTGCTACTGGTAAATAGTGCCATTGTCTCAGTAAGAATTCAAAGAATATATTGGGGTTATGTGCACCCACAATTTTTGCTACTGGTATATAGTTCCATTGTCTGACTGGGAATTCAAAGAATATATGGGGGTTACGTGCACCCACAATTTTTGCTACTGGTATATAGTGCCATTGTCTGACTGGGAATTCAAAGAATATATTGGGGTTATGTGCACCCACAATTTTTGCTACTGGTATATAGTGCCATTGTCTGACTGGGAATTCAAAGAATATATTGGGGTTATGTGCACCCACAATTTTTACTACTGGTATATAGTGCCATTGTCTCACTGGGAATTCAAAGAATATATGGGGGTTACGTGCACCCACAATTTTTGCTACTGGTATATAGTGCCATTGTCTCACTGGGAATTCAAAGAATATATTGGGGTTACGTGCACCCACAATTTTTGCTACTGGTATATATTTCCAGTTTCTGACTGGTAATTCAAAGAATATATTGGGGTTACGTGCACCCACAATTTTTGCTACTGGTATATAGTGCCATTGTCTCACTGGGAATTCAAAGAATATATTGGGGTTACGTGCACCCACAATTTTTGCTACTGGTATATAGTGCCATTGTCTCACTGGGAATTCAAAGAATATATGGGGGTTACGTGCACCCACAATTTTTGCTACTGGTATATAGTGCCATTGTCTCACTGGGAATTCAAAGAATATATTGGGGTTATGTGCACCCACAATTTTTGCTACTGGTATATAGTGCCATTGTCTGACTGGGAATTCAAAGAATATATGGGGGTTACGTGCACCCACAATTTTTGCTACTGGTATATAGTGCCATTGTCTGACTGAAAATTCAAAGAATATATTCGGGTTATGTGCACCCACAATTTTTGCTACTGCTATATAGTGCCATTGTCTTACTGGGAATTCAAAGAATATATGGGGGTTACGTGCACCCACAATTTTTGCTACTGGTATATAGTGCCATTGTCTCACTGGGAATTCAAAGAATATATTGGGGTCATGTGCACCCACAATTTTTGCTACTGGTATAAAGTGCCATTGTCTCACTGGGAATTCAAAGAATATATGGGGGTTACGTGCACCCACAATTTTTGCTACTGGTATATAGTGCCATTGTCTCACTGGGAATTCAAAGAATATATGGGGGTTACGTGCACCCACAATTATTGCTACTGGTATATAGTGCCATTGTCTCACTGGGAATTCAAAGAATATATTGGGGTTACGTGCACCCACAATTTTTGCTACTGGTATATAGTGCCAGTTTCTGACTGGTAATTTAAAGAATATATTGGGGTTACGTGCACCCACAATTTTTGCTACTGGTATATAGTGCCATTGTCTCACTGGGAATTCAAAGAATATATTGGGGTCATGTGCACCCACAATTTTTGCTATTGGTATAAAGTGCCATTGTCTCACTGGGAATTCAAAGAATATATGGGGGTTACGTGCACCCACAATTTTTGCTACTGGTATATAGTGCCATTGTCTGACTGGGAATTCAAAGAATATATGGGGGTTACGTGCACCCACAATTTTTGCTACTGGTATATAGTGCCATTGTCTCACTGGGAATTCAAAGAATATATGGGGGTTACGTGCATTCACAATTTTTGCTACTGCTATATAGTGCCATTGTCTCACTGGGAATTCAAAGAATATATGGGGGTTACGTGCACCCACAATTTTTGCTACTGGTATATAGTGCCATTGTCTCACTGGGAATTCAAAGAATATATTGGGGTTATGTGCACCCACAATTTTTGCTACTGGTATATAGTGCCATTGTCTGACTGGGAATTCAAAGAATATATGGGGGTTACGTGCACCCACAATTTTTGCTACTGGTATATAGTGCCATTGTCTGACTGGGAATTCAAAGAATATATTAGGGTTATGTGCACCCACAATTTTTACTACTGGTATATAGTGCCATTGTCTCACTGGGAATTCAAAGAATATATGGGGGTTACGTGCACCCACAATTTTTGCTACTGGTATATAGTGCCAGTTTCTGACTGGAAATTCAAAGAATATATTGGGGTTACGTGCACCCACAATTTTTGCTACTGGTATATAGTGCCATTGTCTCACTGGGAATTCAAAGAATATATTGGGGTTATGTGCACCCACAATTTTTGCTACTGGTATATAGTGCCATTGTCTGACTGGGAATTCAAAGAATATATGGGGGTTACGTGAACCCACAATTTTGCCTACTGGTATATAGTGCCATTGTCTCACTGGGAATTCAAAGAATATATTGGGATTACGTGCACCCACAATTTTTGCTACTGGTATATAGTGCCATTGTCTGACTGGGAATTCAAAGAATATATTGGGGTTATGTGCACCCACAATTTTTGCTACTGGTATATAGTGCCATTGTCTCACTGGGAATTCAAAGAATATATTGGGGTTACGTGCACCCACAATTTTTGCTACTGGTATATAGTGCCATTGTCTCACTGGGAATTCAAAGAATATATTGGGGTTATGTGCACCCACAATTTTTGCTACTGGTATATAGTGCCATTGTCTCACTGGGAATTCAAAGAATATATGGGGGTTACGTGCACCCACAATTTTTGCTACTGGTATATAGTGCCATTGTCTGACTGGGAATTCAAAGAAAATATTGGGGTTATGTGCACCCACAATTTTTACTACTGGTATATAGTGCCATTGTCTCACTGGGAATTCAAAGAATATATGGGGGTTACGTGCACCCACAATTATTGCTACTGGTATATAGTGCCATTGTCTTACTGGGAATTCAAAGAATATATTAGGGTTACGTGCACCCACAATTTTTGCTACTGGTATATAGTGCCAGTTTCTGACTGGTAATTCAAAGAATATATTGGGGTTACGTGCACCCACAATTTTTGCTACTGGTATATAGTGCCATTGTCTCACTGGGAATTCAAAGAATATATGGGGGTTACGTGCACCCACAATTTTTGCTACTGGTATATAGTGCCATTGTCTCACTGGGAATTCAAAGAATATATTGGGATTACGTGCACCCACAATTTTTGCTACTGCTATATAGTGCCATTGTCTGACTGGGAATTCAAAGAATATATGGGGTTTACGTGCACCCACAATTTTTGCTACTGGTATATAGTGCCATTGTCTCACTGGGAATTCAAAGAATATATTGGGGTCATGTGCACCCACAATTTTTGCTATTGGTATAAAGTGCCATTGTCTCACTGGGAATTCAAAGAATATATGGAGGTTACGTGCACCCACAATTTTTGCTACTGGTATATAGTGCCATTGTCTCACTGGGAATTCAAAGAATATATTGGGGTTACGTGCACCCACAATTTTTGCTACTGGTATATAGTTCCAGTTTCTGACTGGTAATTCAAAGAATATATTGGGGTTACGTGCACCCACAATTTTTGCTACTGGTATATAGTGCCATTGTCTCACTGGGAATTCAAAGAATATATTGGGGTTATGTGCACCCACAATTTTTGCTACTGCTATATAGTGCCATTGTCTTACTGGGAATTCAAAGAATATATGGGGGTTACGTGCACCCACAATTTTTGCTACTGGTATATAGTGCCATTGTCTCACTGGGAATTTAAAGAATATATTGGGGTCATGTGCACCCACAATTTTTGCTACTGGTATATAGTGCCATTGTCTCACTGGGAATTCAAAGAATATATGGGGGTTACGTGCACCCACAATTTTTGCTACTGGTATATAGTGCCATTGTCTGACTGGGAATTCAAAGAATATATTGGGGTTATGTGCACCCACAATTTTTGCTACTGGTATATAGTGCCATTGTCTCACTGGGAATTCAAAGAATATATGGGGGTTACGTGCACCCACAATTATTGCTACTGGTATATAGTGCCATTGTCTCACTGGGAATTCAAAGAATATATTGGGGTTACGTGCACCCACAATTTTTGCTACTGGTATATAGTGCCATTGTCTCACTGGGAATTCAAAGAATATATGGGGGTTACGTGCACCCACAATTATTGCTACTGGTATATAGTGCCATTGTCTCACTGGGAATTCAAAGAATATATTGGGGTTACGTGCACCCACAATTTTTGCTACTGGTATATAGTGCCAGTTTCTGACTGGTAATTCAAAGAATATATGGGGGTTACGTGCACCATCAATTTTTGCTACTGGTATATAGTGCCATTGTCTGACTGGGAATTCAAAGAATATATTGGGGTTATGTGCACCCACAATTTTTGCTACTGGTGTATAGTGCCATTGTCTCACTGGGAATTCAAAGAATATATGGGGGTTACGTGCACCCACAATTATTGCTACTGGTATATCGTGCCATTGTCTCACTGGGAATTCAAAGAATATATTGGGGTTACGTGCACCCACAATTTTTGCTACTGGTATATAGTGCCAGTTTCTGACTGGTAATTCAAAAAATATATTGGGGTTACGTGCACCCACAATTTTTGCAACTGGTATATAGTGCCATTGTCTCACTGGGAATTCAAAGAATATATTGGGGTTACGTGCACCCACAATTTTTGCTACTGGTATATAGTGCCATTGTCTCACTGGGAATTCAAAGAATATATGGGGGTTACGTGCACCCACAATTTTTGCTACTGGTATATAGTGCCATTGTCTGACTGGGAATTCAAAGAATATATTGGGGTTATGTGCACCCACAATTTTTGCTACTGGTATATAGTGCCATTGTCTCACTGGGAATTCAAAGAATATATGGGGTTTACGTGCACCCACAATTTTTGCTACTGGTATATAGTGCCATTGTCTCACTGGGAATTCAAAGAATATATTGGGGTTACGTGCACCCACAATTTTTGCTACTGGTATATAGTGCCATTGTCTCACTGGGAATTCAAAGAATATATTGGGGTTACGTGCACCCACAATTTTTGCTACTGGTATATAGTGCCATTGTCTCACTGGGAATTCAAAGAATATATTGGGGTTATGTGCACCCACAATTTTTGCTACTGGTATATAGTGCCATTGTCTCACTGGGAATTCAAAGAATATATAAGGGTTACGTGCACCCACAATTTTTGCTACTGGTATATAGTGCCATTGTCTGACTGGGAATTCAAAGAATATATTGGGGTTATGTGCACCCACAATTTTTGCTACTGGTATATAGTGCCAGTTTCTGACTGGTAATTCAAAGAATATATTGGGGTTACGTGCACCCACAATTTTTGCTACTGGTATATAGTGCCATTGTCTCACTGGGAATTCAAAGAATATATTGGGGTTACGTGCACCCACAATTTTTGCTACTGGTATATAGTGCCATTGTCTCACTGGGAATTCAAAGAATATATGGGGGTTACGTGCACCCACAATTTTTGCTACTGGTATATAGTGCCATTGTCTGACTGGGAATTCAAAGAATATATTGGGGTTATGTGCACCCACAATTTTTACTACTGGTATATAGTGCCATTGTCTCACTGGGAATTCAAAGAATATATGGGGGTTACGTGCACCCACAATTTTTGCTACTGGTATATAGTGCCATTGTCTCACTGGGAATTCAAAGAATATATTGGGGTTACGTGCACCCACAATTTTTGCTACTGGTATATATTTCCAGTTTCTGACTGGTAATTCAAAGAATATATTGTGGTTACGTGCACCCACAATTTTTGCTACTGGTATATAGTGCCATTGTCTCACTGGGAATTCAAAGAATATATTGGGGTTACGTGCACCCACAATTTTTGCTACTGGTATATAGTGCCATTGTCTCACTGGGAATTCAAAGAATATATGGGGGTTACGTGCACCCACAATTTTTGCTACTGGTATATAGTGCCATTGTCTCACTGGGAATTCAAAGAATATATTGGGGTTATGTGCACCCACAATTTTTGCTACTGGTATATAGTGCCATTGTCTGACTGGGAATTCAAAGAATATATGGGGGTTACGTGCACCCACAATTTTTGCTACTGGTATATAGTGCCATTGTCTGACTGAAAATTCAAAGAATATATTGGGGTTATGTGCACCCACAATTTTTGCTAGTGCTATATAGTGCCATTGTCTTACTGGGAATTCAAAGAATATATGGGGGTTACGTGCACCCACAATTTTTGCTACTGGTATATAGTGCCATTGTCTGACTGGGAATTCAAAGAATATATTGGGGTCATGTGCACCCACAATTTTTGCTACTGGTATAAAGTGCCATTGTCTGACTGGGAATTCAAAGAATATATGGGGGTTACGTGCACCCACAATTTTTGCTACTGGTATATAGTGCCATTGTCTCACTGGGAATTCAAAGAATATATTAGGGTTATGTGCACCCACAATCTTTACTACTGGTATATAGTGCCATTGTCTCACTGGGAATTCAAAGAATATATGGGGGTTACGTGCACCCACAATTTTTGCTACTGGTATATAGTGCCAGTTTCTGACTGGAAATTCAAAGAATATATTGGGGTTACGTGCACCCACAATTTTTGCTACTGGTATATAGTGCCATTGTCTCACTGGGAATTCAAAGAATATATTGGGGTTACGTGCACCCACAATTTTTGCTACTGGTATATAGTGCCATTGTCTCACTGGGAATTCAAAGAATATATGGGGGTTACATGCACCCACATTTTTTGCTACTGGTATATAGTGCCATTGTCTCACTAAGAATTCAAAGAATATATTGGGGTTATGTGCACCCACAATTTTTGCTACTGGTATATAGTGCCATTGTCTGACTGGGAATTCAAAGAATATATGGGGGTTACGTGAACCCACAATTTTGCCTACTGGTATATAGTGCCATTGTCTCACTGGGAATTCAAAGAATATATTGGGATTACGTGCACCCACAATTTTTGCTACTGGTATATAGTGCCATTGTCTGACTGGGAATTCAAAGAATATATTGGGGTTATGTGCACCCACAATTTTTGCTACTGGTATATAGTGCCATTGTCTCACTGGGAATTCAAAGAATATATTGGGGTTACGTGCACCCACAATTTTTGCTACTGGTATATAGTGCCATTGTCTCACTGGGAATTCAAAGAATATATTGGGGTTATGTGCACCCACAATTTTTGCTACTGGTATATAGTGCCATTGTCTCACTGGGAATTCAAAGAATATATGGGGGTTACGTGCACCCACAATTTTTGCTACTGGTATATAGTGCCATTGTCTGACTGGGAATTCAAAGAAAATATTGGGGTTATGTGCACCCACAATTTTTACTACTGGTATATAGTGCCATTGTCTCACTGGGAATTCAAAGAATATATGGGGGTTACGTGCACCCACAATTATTGCTACTGGTATATAGTGCCATTGTCTTACTGGGAATTCAAAGAATATATTAGGGTTACGTGCACCCACAATTTTTGCTACTGGTATATAGTGCCAGTTTCTGACTGGTAATTCAAAGAATATATTGGGGTTACGTGCACCCACAATTTTTGCTACTGGTATATAGTGCCATTGTCTCACTGGGAATTCAAAGAATATATGGGGGTTACGTGCACCCACAATTTTTGCTACTGGTATATAGTGCCATTGTCTCACTGGGAATTCAAAGAATATATTGGGATTACGTGCACCCACAATTTTTGCTACTGCTATATAGTGCCATTGTCTGACTGGGAATTCAAAGAATATATGGGGTTTACGTGCACCCACAATTTTTGCTACTGGTATATAGTGCCATTGTCTCACTGGGAATTCAAAGAATATATTGGGGTCATGTGCACCCACAATTTTTGCTATTGGTATAAAGTGCCATTGTCTCACTGGGAATTCAAAGAATATATGGAGGTTACGTGCACCCACAATTTTTGCTACTGGTATATAGTGCCATTGTCTCACTGGGAATTCAAAGAATATATTGGGGTTACGTGCACCCACAATTTTTGCTACTGGTATATAGTTCCAGTTTCTGACTGGTAATTCAAAGAATATATTGGGGTTACGTGCACCCACAATTTTTGCTACTGGTATATAGTGCCATTGTCTCACTGGGAATTCAAAGAATATATTGGGGTTATGTGCACCCACAATTTTTGCTACTGCTATATAGTGCCATTGTCTTACTGGGAATTCAAAGAATATATGGGGGTTACGTGCACCCACAATTTTTGCTACTGGTATATAGTGCCATTGTCTCACTGGGAATTTAAAGAATATATTGGGGTCATGTGCACCCACAATTTTTGCTACTGGTATATAGTGCCATTGTCTCACTGGGAATTCAAAGAATATATGGGGGTTACGTGCACCCACAATTTTTGCTACTGGTATATAGTGCCATTGTCTGACTGGGAATTCAAAGAATATATTGGGGTTATGTGCACCCACAATTTTTGCTACTGGTATATAGTGCCATTGTCTCACTGGGAATTCAAAGAATATATGGGGGTTACGTGCACCCACAATTATTGCTACTGGTATATAGTGCCATTGTCTCACTGGGAATTCAAAGAATATATTGGGGTTACGTGCACCCACAATTTTTGCTACTGGTATATAGTGCCATTGTCTCACTGGGAATTCAAAGAATATATGGGGGTTACGTGCACCCACAATTATTGCTACTGGTATATAGTGCCATTGTCTCACTGGGAATTCAAAGAATATATTGGGGTTACGTGCACCCACAATTTTTGCTACTGGTATATAGTGCCAGTTTCTGACTGGTAATTCAAAGAATATATGGGGGTTACGTGCACCATCAATTTTTGCTACTGGTATATAGTGCCATTGTCTGACTGGGAATTCAAAGAATATATTGGGGTTATGTGCACCCACAATTTTTGCTACTGGTGTATAGTGCCATTGTCTCACTGGGAATTCAAAGAATATATGGGGGTTACGTGCACCCACAATTATTGCTACTGGTATATCGTGCCATTGTCTCACTGGGAATTCAAAGAATATATTGGGGTTACGTGCACCCACAATTTTTGCTACTGGTATATAGTGCCAGTTTCTGACTGGTAATTCAAAAAATATATTGGGGTTACGTGCACCCACAATTTTTGCAACTGGTATATAGTGCCATTGTCTCACTGGGAATTCAAAGAATATATTGGGGTTACGTGCACCCACAATTTTTGCTACTGGTATATAGTGCCATTGTCTCACTGGGAATTCAAAGAATATATGGGGGTTACGTGCACCCACAATTTTTGCTACTGGTATATAGTGCCATTGTCTGACTGGGAATTCAAAGAATATATTGGGGTTATGTGCACCCACAATTTTTGCTACTGGTATATAGTGCCATTGTCTCACTGGGAATTCAAAGAATATATGGGGTTTACGTGCACCCACAATTTTTGCTACTGGTATATAGTGCCATTGTCTCACTGGGAATTCAAAGAATATATTGGGGTTACGTTCACCCACAATTTTTGCTACTGGTATATAGTGCCATTGTCTCACTGGGAATTCAAAGAATATATTGGGGTTACGTGCACCCACAATTTTTGCTACTGGTATATAGTGCCATTGTCTCACTGGGAATTCAAAGAATATATTGGGGTTATGTGCACCCACAATTTTTGCTACTGGTAAATAGTGCCATTGTCTCACTGGGAATTCAAAGAATATATGGGGGTTACGTGCACCCACAATTTTTGCTACTGGTATATAGTGCCATTGTCTGACTGGGAATTCAAAGAATATATTGGGGTTATGTGCACCCACAATTTTTGCTACTGGTATATAGTGCCAGTTTCTGACTGGTAATTCAAAGAATATATTGGGGTTACGTGCACCCACAATTTTTGCTACTGGTATATAGTGCCATTGTCTCACTGGGAATTCAAAGAATATATTGGGGTTACGTGCACCCACAATTTTTGCTACTGGTATATAGTGCCATTGTCTCACTGGGAATTCAAAGAATATATGGGGGTTACGTGCACCCACAATTTTTGCTACTGGTATATAGTGCCATTGTCTCAGTAAGAATTCAAAGAATATATTGGGGTTATGTGCACCCACAATTTTTGCTACTGGTATATAGTGCCATTGTCTGACTGGGAATTCAAAGAATATATGGGGGTTACGTGCACCCACAATTTTTGCTACTGGTATATAGTGCCATTGTCTGACTGGGAATTCAAAGAATATATTGGGGTTATGTGCACCCACAATTTTTGCTACTGGTATATAGTGCCATTGTCTCAAAGGGAATTCAAAGAATATATGGGGGTTACATGCACCCACAATTTTTGCTACTGGTATATAGTGCCATTGTCTGACTGGGAATTCAAAGAATATATTGGGGTTATGTGCACCCACAATTTTTACTACTGGTATATAGTGCCATTGTCTCACTGGGAATTCAAAGAATATATGGGGGTTACGTGCACCCACAATTTTTGCTACTGGTATATAGTGCCATTGTCTCACTGGGAATTCAAAGAATATATTGGGGTTACGTGCACCCACAATTTTTGCTACTGGTATATATTTCCAGTTTCTGACTGGTAATTCAAAGAATATATTGTGGTTACGTGCACCCACAATTTTTGCTACTGGTATATAGTGCCATTGTCTCACTGGGAATTCAAAGAATATATTGGGGTTACGTGCACCCACAATTTTTGCTACTGGTATATAGTGCCATTGTCTCACTGGGAATTCAAAGAATATATGGGGGTTACGTGCACCCACAATTTTTGCTACTGGTATATAGTGCCATTGTCTGACTGAAAATTCAAAGAATATATTGGGGTTATGTGCACCCACAATTTTTGCTACTGGCATATAGTGCCATTGTCTGACTGGGAATTCAAAGAATATATGGGGGTTACGTGCACCCACAATTTTTGCTACTGGTATATAGTGCCATTGTCTGACTGAAAATTCAAAGAATATATTGGGGTTATGTGCACCCACAATTTTTGCTAGTGCTATATAGTGCCATTGTCTTACTGGGAATTCAAAGAATATATGGGGGTTACGTGCACCCACAATTTTTGCTACTGGTATATAGTGCCATTGTCTGACTGGGAATTCAAAGAATATATTGGGGTCATGTGCACCCACAATTTTTGCTACTGGTATAAAGTGCCATTGTCTCACTGGGAATTCAAAGAATATATGGGGGTTACGTGCACCCACAATTTTTGCTACTGGTATATAGTGCCATTGTCTCACTGGGAATTCAAAGAATATATGGGGGTTACGTGCACCCACAATTATTGCTACTGGTATATAGTGCCATTGTCTCACTGGGAATTCAAAGAATATATTGGGGTTACGTGCACCCACAATTTTTGCTACTGGTATATAGTGCCAGTTTCTAACTGGTAATTTAAAGAATATATTGGGGTTACGTGCACCCACAATTTTTGCTACTGGTATATAGTGCCATTGTCTCACTGGGAATTCAAAGAATATATTGGGGTCATGTGCACCCACAATTTTTGCTATTGGTATAAAGTGCCATTGTCTCACTGGGAATTCAAAGAATATATGGGGGTTACGTGCACCCACAATTTTTGCTACTGGTATATAGTGCCATTGTCTGACTGGGAATTCAAAGAATATATGGGGGTTACGTGCACCCACAATTTTTGCTACTGGTATATAGTGCCATTGTCTCACTGGGAATTCAAAGAATATATGGGGGTTACGTGCACCCACAATTTTTGCTACTGCTATATAGTGCCATTGTCTCACTGGGAATTCAAAGAATATATGGGGGTTACGTGCACCCACAATTATTGCTACTGGTATATAGTGCCATTGTCTCACTGGGAATTCAAAGAATATATTGGGGTCATGTGCACCCACAATTTTTGCTATTGGTATAAAGTGCCATTGTCTCACTGGGAATTCAAAGAATATATTGGGATTACGTGCACCCACAATTTTTGCTACTGGTATATAGTGCCATTGTCTGACTGGGAATTCAAAGAATATATTGGGGTTATGTGCACCCACAATTTTTGCTACTGGTATATAGTGCCATTGTCTCACTGGGAATTCAAAGAATATATTGGGGTTACGTGCACCCACAATTTTTGCTACTGGTATATAGTGCCATTGTCTCACTGGGAATTCAAAGAATATATGGGGGTTACATGCACCCACATTTTTTGCTACTGGTATATAGTGCCATTGTCTCACTAAGAATTCAAAGAATATATTGGGGTTATGTGCACCCACAATTATTGCTACTGGTATATAGTGCCATTGTCTGACTGGGAATTCAAAGAATATATGGGGGTTACGTGAACCCACAATTTTGCCTACTGGTATATAGTGCCATTGTCTCACTGGGAATTCAAAGAATATATTGGGATTACGTGCACCCACAATTTTTGCTACTGGTATATAGTGCCATTGTCTGACTGGGAATTCAAAGAATATATTGGGGTTATGTGCACCCACAATTTTTGCTACTGGTATATAGTGCCATTGTCTCACTGGGAATTCAAAGAATATATTGGGGTTACGTGCACCCACAATTTTTGCTACTGGTATATAGTGCCATTGTCTCACTGGGAATTCAAAGAATATATTGGGGTTATGTGCACCCACAATTTTTGCTACTGGTATATAGTGCCATTGTCTCACTGGGAATTCAAAGAATATATGGGGGTTACGTGCACCCACAATTTTTGCTACTGGTATATAGTGCCATTGTCTGACTGGGAATTCAAAGAAAATATTGGGGTTATGTGCACCCACAATTTTTACTACTGGTATATAGTGCCATTGTCTCACTGGGAATTCAAAGAATATATGGGGGTTACGTGCACCCACAATTATTGCTACTGGTATATAGTGCCATTGTCTTACTGGGAATTCAAAGAATATATTGGGGTTACGTGCACCCACAATTTTTGCTACTGGTATATAGTGCCAGTTTCTGACTGGTAATTCAAAGAATATATTGGGGTTACGTGCACCCACAATTTTTGCTACTGGTATATAGTGCCATTGTCTCACTGGGAATTCAAAGAATATATGGGGGTTACGTGCACCCACAATTTTTGCTACTGGTATATAGTGCCATTGTCTCACTGGGAATTCAAAGAATATATTGGGATTACGTGCACCCACAATTTTTGCTACTGCTATATAGTGCCATTGTCTGACTGGGAATTCAAAGAATATATGGGGTTTACGTGCACCCACAATTTTTGCTACTGGTATATAGTGCCATTGTCTCACTGGGAATTCAAAGAATATATTGGGGTCATGTGCACCCACAATTTTTGCTATTGGTATAAAGTGCCATTGTCTCACTGGGAATTCAAAGAATATATGGAGGTTACGTGCACCCACAATTTTTGCTACTGGTATATAGTGCCATTGTCTCACTGGGAATTCAAAGAATATATTGGGGTTACGTGCACCCACAATTTTTGCTACTGGTATATAGTTCCAGTTTCTGACTGGTAATTCAAAGAATATATTGGGGTTACGTGCACCCACAATTTTTGCTACTGGTATATAGTGCCATTGTCTCACTGGGAATTCAAAGAATATATTGGGGTTATGTGCACCCACAATTTTTGCTACTGCTATATAGTGCCATTGTCTTACTGGGAATTCAAAGAATATATGGGGGTTACGTGCACCCACAATTTTTGCTACTGGTATATAGTGCCATTGTCTCACTGGGAATTTAAAGAATATATTGGGGTCATGTGCACCCACAATTTTTGCTACTGGTATAAAGTGCCATTGTCTCACTGGGAATTCAAAGAATATATGGGGGTTACGTGCACCCACAATTTTTGCTACTGGTATATAGTGCCATTGTCTGACTGGGAATTCAAAGAATATATTGGGGTTATGTGCACCCACAATTTTTGCTACTGGTATATAGTGCCATTGTCTCACTGGGAATTCAAAGAATATATGGGGGTTACGTGCACCCACAATTATTGCTACTGGTATATAGTGCCATTGTCTCACTGGGAATTCAAAGAATATATTGGGGTTACGTGCACCCACAATTTTTGCTACTGGTATATAGTGCCATTGTCTCACTGGGAATTCAAAGAATATATGGGGGTTACGTGCACCCACAATTATTGCTACTGGTATATAGTGCCATTGTCTCACTGGGAATTCAAAGAATATATTGGGGTTACGTGCACCCACAATTTTTGCTACTGGTATATAGTGCCAGTTTCTGACTGGTAATTCAAAGAATATATGGGGGTTACGTGCACCATCAATTTTTGCTACTGGTATATAGTGCCATTGTCTCACTGGGAATTCAAAGAATATATTGGGGTTATGTGCACCCACAATTTTTGCTACTGGTGTATAGTGCCATTGTCTCACTGGGAATTCAAAGAATATATTGGGGTTACGTGCACCCACAATTTTTGCTACTGGTATATAGTGCCAGTTTCTGACTGGTAATTCAAAAAATATATTGGGGTTACGTGCACCCACAATTTTTGCAACTGGTATATAGTGCCATTGTCTCACTGGGAATTCAAAGAATATATTGGGGTTACGTGCACCCACAATTTTTGCTACTGGTATATAGTGCCATTGTCTCACTGGGAATTCAAAGAATATATGGGGGTTACGTGCACCCACAATTTTTGCTACTGGTATATAGTGCCATTGTCTCACTGGGAATTCAAAGAATATATGGGGGTTACGTGCACCCACAATTTTTGCTACTGGTATATAGTGCCATTGTCTGACTGGGAATTCAAAGAATATATTGGGGTTATGTGCACCCACAATTTTTGCTACTGGTATATAGTGCCATTGTCTCACTGGGAATTCAAAGAATATATGGGGTTTACGTGCACCCACAATTTTTGCTACTAGTATATAGTGCCATTGTCTCACTGGGAATTCAAAGAATATATTGGGGTTACGTGCACCCACAATTTTTGCTACTGGTATATAGTGCCATTGTCTCACTGGGAATTCAAAGAATATATTGGGGTTACGTGCACCCACAATTTTTGCTACTGGTATATAGTGCCATTGTCTCACTGGGAATTCAAAGAATATATTGGGGTTACGTGCACCCACAATTTTTGCTACTGGTATATAGTGCCATTGTCTCACTGGGAATTCAAAGAATATATGGGGGTTACGTGCACCCACAATTTTTGCTACTGGTATATAGTGCCATTGTCCGACTGGGAATTCAAAGAATATATTGGGGTTACGTGCACCCACAATTTTTGCTACTGGTATATATAGTGCCATTGTCTCACTGGGAATTCAAAGAATATATTGGGGTTACGTGCACCCACAATTTTTGCTACTGGTATATAGTGCCATTGTCTCACTGGGAATTCAAAGAATATATGGGGGTTACGTGCACCCACAATTTTTGCTACTGTTATATAGTGCCATTGTCTCAGTAAGAATTCAAAGAATATATTGGGGTTATGTGCACCCACAATTTTTGCTACTGGTATATAGTGCCATTGTCTGACTGGGAATTCAAAGAATATATGGGGGTTACGTGCACCCACAATTTTTGCTACTGGTATATAGTGCCATTGTCTGACTGGGAATTCAAAGAATATATTGGGGTTATGTGCACCCACAATTTTTGCTACTGGTATATAGTGCCATTGTCTCAAAGGGAATTCAAAGAATATATGGGGGTTACATGCACCCACAATTTTTGCTACTGGTATATAGTGCCATTGTCTGACTGGGAATTCAAAGAATATATTGGGGTTATGTGCACCCACAATTTTTACTACTGGTATATAGTGCCATTGTCTCACTGGGAATTCAAAGAATATATGGGGGTTACGTGCACCCACAATTTTTGCTACTGGTATATAGTGCCATTGTCTCACTGGGAATTCAAAGAATATATTGGGGTTACGTGCACCCACAATTTTTGCTACTGGTATATATTTCCAGTTTCTGACTGGTAATTCAAAGAATATATTGTGGTTACCTGCACCCACAATTTTTGCTACTGGTATATAGTGCCATTGTCTCACTGGGAATTCAAAGAATATATTGGGGTTACGTGCACCCACAATTTTTGCTACTGGTATATAGTGCCATTGTCTCACTGGGAATTCAAAGAATATATGGGGGTTACGTGCACCCACAATTTTTGCTACTGGTATATAGTGCCATTGTCTCACAGGGAATTCAAAGAATATATTGGGGTTATGTGCACCCACAATTTTTGCTACTGGTATATAGTGCCATTGTCTGACTGGGAATTCAAAGAATATATGGGGGTTACGTGCACCCACAATTTTTGCTACTGGTATATAGTGCCATTGTCTGACTGAAAATTCAAAGAATATATTGGGGTTATGTGCACCCACAATTTTTGCTACTGCTATATAGTACCATTGTCTTACTGGGAATTCAAAGAATATATGGGGGTTACGTGCACCCACAATTTTTGCTACTGGTATATAGTGCCATTGTCTGACTGGGAATTCAAAGAATATATTGGGGTCATGTGCACCCACAATTTTTGCTACTGGTATAAAGTGCCATTGTCTCACTGGGAATTCAAAGAATATATGGGGGTTACGTGCACCCACAATTTTTGCTACTGGTATATAGTGCCATTGTCTCACTGGGAATTCAAAGAATATATGGGGGTTACGTGCACCCACAATTATTGCTACTGGTATATAGTGCCATTGTCTCACTGGGAATTCAAAGAATATATTGGGGTTACGTGCACCCACAATTTTTGCTACTGGTATATAGTGCCAGTTTCTGACTGGTAATTTAAAGAATATATTGGGGTTACGTGCACCCACAATTTTTGCTACTGGTATATAGTGCCATTGTCTCACTGGGAATTCAAAGAATATATTGGGGTCATGTGCACCCACAATTTTTGCTATTGGTATAAAGTGCCATTGTCTCACTGGGAATTCAAAGAATATATGGGGGTTACGTGCACCCACAATTTTTGCTACTGGTATATAGTGCCATTGTCTCACTGGGAATTCAAAGAATATATTGGGGTTACGTGCACCCACAATTTTTGCTACTGGTATATAGTGCCAGTTTCTGACTGGTAATTTAAAGAATATATTGGGGTTACGTGCACCCACAATTTTTGCTACTGGTATATAGTGCCATTGTCTCACTGGGAATTCAAAGAATATATTGGGGTTATGTGCACCCACAATTTTTGCTACTGCTATATAGTGCCATTGTCTTACTGGGAATTCAAAGAATATATGGGGGTTACGTGCACCCACAATTTTTGCTACTGGTATATAGTGCCATTGTCTCACTGGGAATTTAAAGAATATATTGGGGTCATGTGCACCCACAATTTTTGCTACTGGTATAAAGTGCCATTGTCTCACTGGGAATTCAAAGAATATATGGGGGTTACGTGCACCCACAATTTTTGCTACTGGTATATAGTGCCATTGTCTGACTGGGAATTCAAAGAATATATTGGGGTTATGTGCACCCACAATTTTTGCTACTGGTATATAGTGCCATTGTCTCACTGGGAATTCAAAGAATATATGGGGGTTACGTGCACCCACAATTATTGCTACTGGTATATAGTGCCATTGTCTCACTGGGAATTCAAAGAATATATTGGGGTTACGTGCACCCACAATTTTTGCTACTGGTATATAGTGCCATTGTCTCACTGGGAATTCAAAGAATATATGGGGGTTACGTGCACCCACAATTATTGCTACTGGTATATAGTGCCATTGTCTCACTGGGAATTCAAAGAATATATTGGGGTTACGTGCACCCACAATTTTTGCTACTGGTATATAGTGCCAGTTTCTGACTGGTAATTCAAAGAATATATGGGGGTTACGTGCACCATCAATTTTTGCTACTGGTATATAGTGCCATTGTCTGACTGGGAATTCAAAGAATATATTGGGGTTATGTGCACCCACAATTTTTGCTACTGGTGTATAGTGCCATTGTCTCACTGGGAATTCAAAGAATATATGGGGGTTACGTGCACCCACAATTATTGCTACTGGTATATAGTGCCATTGTCTCACTGGGAATTCAAAGAATATATTGGGGTTACGTGCACCCACAATTTTTGCTACTGGTATATAGTGCCAGTTTCTGACTGGTAATTCAAAAAATATATTGGGGTTAAGTGCACCCACAATTTTTGCAACTGGTATATAGTGCCATTGTCTCACTGGGAATTCAAAGAATATATTGGGGTTACGTGCACCCACAATTTTTGCTACTGGTATATAGTGCCATTGTCTCACTGGGAATTCAAAGAATATATGGGGGTTACGTGCACCCACAATTTTTGCTACTGGTATATAGTGCCATTGTCTGACTGGGAATTCAAAGAATATATTGGGGTTATGTGCACCCACAATTTTTGCTACTGGTATATAGTGCCATTGTCTCACTGGGAATTCAAAGAATATATGGGGTTTACGTGCACCCACAATTTTTGCTACTGGTATATAGTGCCATTGTCTCACTGGGAATTCAAAGAATATATTGGGGTTACGTGCACCCACAATTTTTGCTACTGGTATATAGTGCCATTGTCTCACTGGGAATTCAAAGAATATATTGGGGTTACGTGCACCCACAATTTTTGCTACTGGTATATAGTGCCATTGTCTCACTGGGAATTCAAAGAATATATTGGGGTTATGTGCACCCACAATTTTTGCTACTGGTATATAGTGCCATTGTCTCACTGGGAATTCAAAGAATATATGGGGGTTACGTGCACCCACAATTTTTGCTACTGGTATATAGTGCCAGTTTCTGACTGGTAATTCAAAGAATATATTGGGGTTACGTGCACCCACAATTTTTGCTACTGGTATATAGTTCCAGTTTCTGACTGGGAATTCAAAGAATATATTGGGGTTACGTGCACCCACAATTTTTGCTACTGGTATATAGTGCCATTGTCTCACTGGGAATTCAAAGAATATATGGGGGTTACGTGCACCCACAATTTTTGCTACTGGTATATAGTGCCATTGTCTCAGTAAGAATTCAAAGAATATATTGGGGTTATGTGCACCCACAATTTTTGCTACTGGTATATAGTGCCATTGTCTGACTGGGAATTCAAAGAATATATGGGGGTTACGTGCACCCACAATTTTTGCTACTGGTATATAGTGCCATTGTCTGACTGGGAATTCAAAGAATATATTGGGGTTATGTGCACCCACAATTTTTGCTACTGGTATATAGTGCCATTGTCTCAAAGGGAATTCAAAGAATATATGGGGGTTACATGCACCCACAATTTTTGCTACTGGTATATAGTGCCATTGTCTGACTGGGAATTCAAAGAATATATTGGGGTTATGTGCACCCACAATTTTTACTACTGGTATATAGTGCCATTGTCTCACTGGGAATTCATTGAATATATGGGGGTTACGTGCACCCACAATTTTTGCTACTGGTATATAGTGCCATTGTCTCACTGGGAATTCAAAGAATATATTGGGGTTACGTGCACCCACAATTTTTGCTACTGGTATATATTTCCAGTTTCTGACTGGTAATTCAAAGAATATATTGTGGTTACGTGCACCCACAATTTTTGCTACTGGTATATAGTGCCATTGTCTGACTGGGAATTCAAAGAATATATTGGGGTCATGTGCACCCACAATTTTTGTTACTGGTATAAAGTGCCATTGTCTCACTGGGAATTCAAAGAATATATGGGGGTTACGTGCACCCACAATTTTTGCTACTGGTATATAGTGCCATTGTCTCACTGGGAATTCAAAGAATATATGGGGGTTACGTGCACCCACAATTATTGCTACTGGTATATAGTGCCATTGTCTCACTGGGAATTCAAAGAATATATTGGGGTTACGTGCACCCACAATTTTTGCTACTGGTATATAGTGCCAGTTTCTGACTGGTAATTTAAAGAATATATTGGGGTTACGTGCACCCACAATTTTTGCTACTGGTATATAGTGCCATTGTCTCACTGGGAATTCAAAGAATATATTGGGGTCATGTGCACCCACAATTTTTGCTATTGGTATAAAGTGCCATTGTCTCACTGGGAATTCAAAGAATATATGGGGGTTACGTGCACCCACAATTTTTGCTACTGGTATATAGTGCCATTGTCTGACTGGGAATTCAAAGAATATATGGGGGTTACGTGCACCCACAATTTTTGCTACTGGTATATAGTGCCATTGTCTCACTGGGAATTCAAAGAATATATGGGGGTTACGTGCACCCACAATTTTTGCTACTGCTATATAGTGCCATTGTCTCACTGGGAATTCAAAGAATATATGGGGGTTACGTGCACCCACAATTATTGCTACTGGTATATAGTGCCATTGTCTCACTGGGAATTCAAAGAATATATTGGGGTCATGTGCACCCACAATTTTTGCTATTGGTATAAAGTGCCATTGTCTCACTGGGAATTCAAAGAATATATGGGGGTTATGTGCACCCACAATTTTTGCTACTGGTATATAGTGCCATTGTCTGACTGGGAATTCAAGGAATATATTGGGGTTATGTGCACCCACAATTTTTACTACTGGTATATAGTGCCATTGTCTCACTGGGAATTCAAAGAATATATGGGGGTTACGTGCACCCACGATTTTTGCTACTGGTATATAGTGCCAGTTTCTGACTGGAAATTCAAAGAATATATTGGGGTTACGTGCACCCACAATTTTTGCTACTGGTATATAGTGCCATTGTCTCACTGGGAATTCAAAGAATATATTGGGGTTACGTGCACCCACAATTTTTGCTACTGGTATATAGTGCCATTGTCTCACTGGGAATTCAAAGAATATATGGGGGTTACATGCACCCACATTTTTTGCTACTGGTATATAGTGCCATTGTCTCACTAAGAATTCAAAGAATATATTGGGGTTATGTGCACCCACAATTTTTGCTACTGGTATATAGTGCCATTGTCTGACTGGGAATTCAAAGAATATATGGGGGTTACGTGAACCCACAATTTTGCCTACTGGTATATAGTGCCATTGTCTCACTGGGAATTCAAAGAATATATTGGGATTACGTGCACCCACAATTTTTGCTACTGGTATATAGTGCCATTGTCTGACTGGGAATTCAAAGAATATATTGGGGTTATGTGCACCCACAATTTTTGCTACTGGTATATAGTGCCATTGTCTCACTGGGAATTCAAAGAATATATTGGGGTTACGTGCACCCACAATTTTTGCTACTGGTATATAGTGCCATTGTCTCACTGGGAATTCAAAGAATATATTGGGGTTATGTGCACCCACAATTTTTGCTACTGGTATATAGTGCCATTGTCTCACTGGGAATTCAAAGAATATATGGGGGTTACGTGCACCCACAATTTTTACTACTGGTATATAGTGCCATTGTCTGACTGGGAATTCAAAGAAAATATTGGGGTTATGTGCACCCACAATTTTTACTACTGGTATATAGTGCCATTGTCTCACTGGGAATTCAAAGAATATATGGGGGTTACGTGCACCCACAATTATTGCTACTGGTATATAGTGCCATTGTCTTACTGGGAATTCAAAGAATATATTGGGGTTACGTGCACCCACAATTTTTGCTACTGGTATATAGTGCCAGTTTCTGACTGGTAATTCAAAGAATATATTGGGGTTACGTGCACCCACAATTTTTGCTACTGGTATATAGTGCCATTGTCTCACTGGGAATTCAAAGAATATATGGGGGTTACGTGCACCCACAATTTTTGCTACTGGTATATAGTGCCACTGTCTCACTGGGAATTCAAAGAATATATTGGGATTACGTGCACCCACAATTTTTGCTACTGCTATATAGTGCCATTGTCTGACTGGGAATTCAAAGAATATATGGGGTTTACGTGCACCCACAATTTTTGCTACTGGTATATAGTGCCATTGTCTCACTGGGAATTCAAAGAATATATTGGGGTCATGTGCACCCACAATTTTTGCTATTGGTATAAAGTGCCATTGTCTCACTGGGAATTCAAAGAATATATGGAGGTTACGTGCACCCACAATTTTTGCTACTGGTATATAGTGCCATTGTCTCACTGGGAATTCAAAGAATATATTGGGGTTACGTGCACCCACAATTTTTGCTACTGGTATATAGTTCCAGTTTCTGACTGGTAATTCAAAGAATATATTGGGGTTACGTGCACCCACAATTTTTGCTACTGGTATATAGTGCCATTGTCTCACTGGGAATTCAAAGAATATATTGGGGTTATGTGCACCCACAATTTTTGCTACTGCTATATAGTGCCATTGTCTTACTGGGAATTCAAAGAATATATGGGGGTTACGTGCACCCACAATTTTTGCTACTGGTATATAGTGCCATTGTCTCACTGGGAATTTAAAGAATATATTGGGGTCATGTGCACCCACAATTTTTGCTACTGGTATAAAGTGCCATTGTCTCACTGGGAATTCAAAGAATATATGGGGGTTACGTGCACCCACAATTTTTGCTACTGGTATATAGTGCCATTGTCTGACTGGGAATTCAAAGAATATATTGGGGTTATGTGCACCCACAATTTTTGCTACTGGTATATAGTGCCATTGTCTCACTGGGAATTCAAAGAATATATGGGGGTTACGTGCACCCACAATTATTGCTACTGGTATATAGTGCCATTGTCTCACTGGGAATTCAAAGAATATATTGGGGTTACGTGCACCCACAATTTTTGCTACTGGTATATAGTGCCATTGTCTCACTGGGAATTCAAAGAATATATGGGGGTTACGTGCACCCACAATTATTGCTACTGGTATATAGTGCCATTGTCTCACTGGGAATTCAAAGAATATATTGAGGTTACGTGCACCTACAATTTTTGCTACTGGTATATAGTGCCAGTTTCTGACTGGTAATTCAAAGAATATATGGGGGTTACGTGCACCATCAATTTTTGCTACTGGTATATAGTGCCATTGTCTGACTGGGAATTCAAAGAATATATTGGGGTTATGTGCACCCACAATTTTTGCTACTGGTGTATAGTGCCATTGTCTCACTGGGAATTCAAAGAATATATTGGGGTTACGTGCACCCACAATTTTTGCTACTGGTATATAGTGCCAGTTTCTGACTGGTAATTCAAAAAATATATTGGGGTTACGTGCACCCACAATTTTTGCAACTGGTATATAGTGCCATTGTCTCACTGGGAATTCAAAGAATATATTGGGGTTACGTGCACCCACAATTTTTGCTACTGGTATATAGTGCCATTGTCTCACTGGGAATTCAAAGAATATATGGGGGTTACGTGCACCCACAATTTTTGCTACTGGTATATAGTGCCATTGTCCGACTGGGAATTCAAAGAATATATTGGGGTTACGTGCACCCACAATTTTTGCTACTGGTATATAGTGCCATTGTCTCACTGGGAATTCAAAGAATATATTGGGGTTACGTGCACCCACAATTTTTGCTACTGGTATATAGTGCCATTGTCTCACTGGGAATTCAAAGAATATATGGGGGTTACGTGCACCCACAATTTTTGCTACTGTTATATAGTGCCATTGTCTCAGTAAGAATTCAAAGAATATATTGGGGTTATGTGCACCCACAATTTTTGCTACTGGTATATAGTGCCATTGTCTGACTGGGAATTCAAAGAATATATGGGGGTTACGTGCACCCACAATTTTTGCTACTGGTATATAGTGCCATTGTCTGACTGGGAATTCAAAGAATATATTGGGGTTATGTGCACCCACAATTTTTGCTACTGGTATATAGTGCCATTGTCTCAAAGGGAATTCAAAGAATATATGGGGGTTACATGCACCCACAATTTTTGCTACTGGTATATAGTGCCATTGTCTGACTGGGAATTCAAAGAATATATTGGGGTTATGTGCACCCACAATTTTTACTACTGGTATATAGTGCCATTGTCTCACTGGGAATTCAAAGAATATATGGGGGTTACGTGCACCCACAATTTTTGCTACTGGTATATAGTGCCATTGTCTCACTGGGAATTCAAAGAATATATTGGGGTTACGTGCACCCACAATTTTTGCTACTGGTATATATTTCCAGTTTCTGACTGGTAATTCAAAGAATATATTGTGGTTACCTGCACCCACAATTTTTGCTACTGGTATATAGTGCCATTGTCTCACTGGGAATTCAAAGAATATATTGGGGTTACGTGCACCCACAATTTTTGCTACTGGTATATAGTGCCATTGTCTCACTGGGAATTCAAAGAATATATGGGGGTTACGTGCACCCACAATTTTTGCTACTGGTATATAGTGCCATTGTCTCACAGGGAATTCAAAGAATATATTGGGGTTATGTGCACCCACAATTTTTGCTACTGGTATATAGTGCCATTGTCTGACTGGGAATTCAAAGAATATATGGGGGTTACGTGCACCCACAATTTTTGCTACTGGTATATAGTGCCATTGTCTGACTGAAAATTCAAAGAATATATTGGGGTTATGTGCACCCACAATTTTTGTTACTGCTATATAGTGCCATTGTCTTACTGGGAATTCAAAGAATATATGGGGGTTACGTGCACCCACAATTTTTGCTACTGGTATATAGTGCCATTGTCTGACTGGGAATTCAAAGAATATATTGGGGTCATGTGCACCCACAATTTTTGCTACTGGTATAAAGTGCCATTGTCTCACTGGGAATTCAAAGAATATATGGGGGTTACGTGCACCCACAATTTTTGCTACTGGTATATAGTGCCATTGTCTCACTGGGAATTCAAAGAATATATGGGGGTTACGTGCACCCACAATTATTGCTACTGGTATATAGTGCCATTGTCTCACTGGGAATTCAAAGAATATATTGGGGTTACGTGCACCCACAATTTTTGCTACTGGTATATAGTGCCATTGTCTCACTGGGAATTCAAGGAATATATTGGGGTCATGTGCACCCACAATTTTTGCTATTGGTATAAAGTGCCATTGTCTCACTGGGAATTCAAAGAATATATGGGGGTTACGTGCACCCACAATTTTTGCTACTGGTATATAGTGCCATTGTCTCACTGGGAATTCAAAGAATATATTGGGGTTACGTGCACCCACAATTTTTGCTACTGGTATATAGTGCCAGTTTCTGACTGGTAATTTAAAGAATATATTGGGGTTACGTGCACCCACAATTTTTGCTACTGGTATATAGTGCCATTGTCTCACTGGGAATTCAAAGAATATATTGGGGTTATGTGCACCCACAATTTTTGCTACTGCTATATAGTGCCATTGTCTTACTGGGAATTCAAAGAATATATGGGGGTTACGTGCACCCACAATTTTTGCTACTGGTATATAGTGCCATTGTCTCACTGGGAATTTAAAGAATATATTGGGGTCATGTGCACCCACAATTTTTGCTACTGGTATAAAGTGCCATTGTCTCACTGGGAATTCAAAGAATATATGGGGGTTACGTGCACCCACAATTTTTGCTACTGGTATATAGTGCCATTGTCTGACTGGGAATTCAAAGAATATATTGGGGTTATGTGCACCCACAATTTTTGCTACTGGTATATAGTGCCATTGTCTCACTGGGAATTCAAAGAATATATGGGGGTTACGCGCACCCACAATTATTGCTACTGGTATATAGTGCCATTGTCTCACTGGGAATTCAAAGAATATATTGGGGTTACGTGCACCCACAATTTTTGCTACTGGTATATAGTGCCATTGTCTCACTGGGAATTCAAAGAATATATGGGGGTTACGTGCACCCACAATTATTGCTACTGGTATATAGTGCCATTGTCTCACTGGGAATTCAAAGAATATATTGGGGTTACGTGCACCCACAATTTTTGCTACTGGTATATAGTGCCAGTTTCTGACTGGTAATTCAAAGAATATATGGGGGTTACGTGCACCATCAATTTTTGCTACTGGTATATAGTGCCATTGTCTGACTGGGAATTCAAAGAATATATTGGGGTTATGTGCACCCACAATTTTTGCTACTGGTGTATAGTGCCATTGTCTCACTGGGAATTCAAAGAATATATGGGGGTTACGTGCACCCACAATTATTGCTACTGGTATATAGTGCCATTGTCTCACTGGGAATTCAAAGAATATATTGGGGTTACGTGCACCCACAATTTTTGCTACTGGTATATAGTGCCAGTTTCTGACTGGTAATTCAAAAAATATATTGGGGTTACGTGCACCCACAATTTTTGCAACTGGTATATAGTGCCATTGTCTCACTGGGAATTCAAAGAATATATTGGGGTTACGTGCACCCACAATTTTTGCTACTGGTATATAGTGCCATTGTCTCACTGGGAATTCAAAGAATATATGGGGGTTACGTGCACCCACAATTTTTGCTACTGGTATATAGTGCCATTGTCTGACTGGGAATTCAAAGAATATATTGGGGTTATGTGCACCCACAATTTTTGCTACTGGTATATAGTGCCATTGTCTCACTGGGAATTCAAAGAATATATGGGGTTTACGTGCACCCACAATTTTTGCTACTGGTATATAGTGCCATTGTCTCACTGGGAATTCAAAGAATATATTGGGGTTACGTGCACCCACAATTTTTGCTACTGGTATATAGTGCCATTGTCTCACTGGGAATTCAAAGAATATATTGGGGTTACGTGCACCCACAATTTTTGCTACTGGTATATAGTGCCATTGTCTCACTGGGAATTCAAAGAATATATTGGGGTTATGTGCACCCACAATTTTTGCTACTGGTATATAGTGCCATTGTCTCACTGGGAATTCAAAGAATATATGGGGGTTACGTGCACCCACAATTTTTGCTACTGGTATATAGTGCCATTGTCTGACTGGGAATTCAAAGAATATATTGGGGTTATGTGCACCCACAATTTTTGCTACTGGTATATAGTGCCAGTTTCTGACTGGTAATTCAAAGAATATATTGGGGTTACGTGCACCCACAATTTTTGCTACTGGTATATAGTTCCAGTTTCTGACTGGGAATTCAAAGAATATATTGGGGTTACGTGCACCCACAATTTTTGCTACTGGTATATAGTGCCATTGTCTCACTGGGAATTCAAAGAATATATGGGGGTTACGTGCACCCACAATTTTTGCTACTGGTATATAGTGCCATTGTCTCAGTAAGAATTCAAAGAATATATTGGGGTTATGTGCACCCACAATTTTTGCTACTGGTATATAGTGCCAGTTTCTGACTGGTAATTCAAAAAATATATTGGGGTTACGTGCACCCACAATTTTTGCAACTGGTATATAGTGCCATTGTCTCACTGGGAATTCAAAGAATATATTGGGGTTACGTGCACCCACAATTTTTGCTACTGGTATATAGTGCCAGTTTCTGACTGGTAATTCAAAGAATATATGGGGGTTACGTGCACCATCAATTTTTGCTACTGGTATATAGTGCCATTGTCTGACTGGGAATTCAAAGAATATATTGGGGTTATGTGCACCCACAATTTTTGCTACTGGTGTATAGTGCCATTGTCTCACTGGGAATTCAAAAAATATATGGGGGTTACGTGCACCCACAATTATTGCTACTGGTATATAGTGCCATTGTCTCACTGGGAATTCAAAGAATATATTGGGGTTACGTGCACCCACAATTTTTGCTACTGGTATATAGTGCCAGTTTCTGACTGGTAATTCAAAAAATATATTGGGGTTACGTGCACCCACAATTTTTGCAACTGGTATATAGTGCCATTGTCTCACTGGGAATTCAAAGAATATATTGGGGTTACGTGCACCCACAATTTTTGCTACTGGTATATAGTGCCATTGTCTCACTGGGAATTCAAAGAATATATGGGGGTTACGTGCACCCACAATTTTTGCTACTGGTATATAGTGCCATTGTCTGACTGGGAATTCAAAGAATATATTGGGGTTATGTGCACCCACAATTTTTGCTACTGGTATATAGTGCCATTGTCTCACTGGGAATTCAAAGAATATATGGGGTTTACGTGCACCCACAATTTTTGCTACTGGTATATAGTGCCATTGTCTCACTGGGAATTCAAAGAATATATTGGGGTTACGTGCACCCACAATTTTTGCTACTGGTATATAGTGCCATTGTCTCACTGGGAATTCAAAGAATATATTGGGGTTACGTGCACCCACAATTTTTGCTACTGGTATATAGTGCCATTGTCTCACTGGGAATTCAAAGAATATATTGGGGTTATGTGCACCCACAATTTTTGCTACTGGTATATAGTGCCATTGTCTCACTGGGAATTCAAAGAATATATGGGGGTTACGTGCACCCACAATTTTTGCTACTGGTATATAGTGCCATTGTCTGACTGGGAATTCAAAGAATATATTGGGGTTATGTGCACCCACAATTTTTGCTACTGGTATATAGTGCCAGTTTCTGACTGGTAATTCAAAGAATATATTGGGGTTACGTGCACCCACAATTTTTGCTACTGGTATATAGTTCCAGTTTCTGACTGGGAATTCAAAGAATATATTGGGGTTACGTGCACCCACAATTTTTGCTACTGGTATATAGTGCCATTGTCTCACTGGGAATTCAAAGAATATATGGGGGTTACGTGCACCCACAATTTTTGCTACTGGTATATAGTGCCATTGTCTCAGTAAGAATTCAAAGAATATATTGGGGTTATGTGCACCCACAATTTTTGCTACTGGTATATAGTGCCATTGTCTGACTGGGAATTCAAAGAATATATGGGGGTTACGTGCACCCACAATTTTTGCTACTGGTATATAGTGCCATTGTCTGACTGGGAATTCAAAGAATATATTGGGGTTATGTGCACCCACAATTTTTGCTACTGGTATATAGTGCCATTGTCTCAAAGGGAATTCAAAGAATATATGGGGGTTACATGCACCCACAATTTTTGCTACTGGTATATAGTGCCATTGTCTGACTGGGAATTCAAAGAATATATTGGGGTTATGTGCACCCACAATTTTTACTACTGGTATATAGTGCCATTGTCTCACTGGGAATTCATTGAATATATGGGGGTTACGTGCACCCACAATTTTTGCTACTGGTATATAGTGCCATTGTCTCACTGGGAATTCAAAGAATATATTGGGGTTACGTGCACCCACAATTTTTGCTACTGGTATATATTTCCAGTTTCTGACTGGTAATTCAAAGAATATATTGTGGTTACGTGCACCCACAATTTTTGCTACTGGTATATAGTGCCATTGTCTCACTGGGAATTCAAAGAATATATTGGGGTTACGTGCACCCACAATTTTTGCTACTGGTATATAGTGCCATTGTCTCACTGGGAATTCAAAGAATATATGGGGGTTACGTGCACCCACAATTTTTGCTACTGGTATATAGTGCCATTGTCTCACTGGGAATTCAAAGAATATATTGGGGTTATGTGCACCCACAATTTTTGCTACTGGTATATAGTGCCATTGTCTGACTGGGAATTCAAAGAATATATGGGGGTTACGTGCACCCACAATTTTTGCTACTGGTATATAGTGCCATTGTCTCACTGGGAATTCAAAGAATATATGGGGGTTACGTGCACCCACAATTTTTGCTACTGCTATATAGTGCCATTGTCTTACTGGGAATTCAAAGAATATATGGGGGTTACGTGCACCCACAATTTTTGCTACTGGTATATAGTGCCATTGTCTGACTGGGAATTCAAAGAATATATTGGGGTCATGTGCACATACAATTTTTGCTACTGGTATAAAGTGCCATTGTCTCACTGGGAATTCAAAGAATATATGGGGGTTACGTGCACCCACAATTTTTGCTACTGGTATATAGTGCCATTGTCTCACTGGGAATTCAAAGAATATATGGGGGTTACGTGCACCCACAATTATTGCTACTGGTATATAGTGCCATTGTCTCACTGGGAATTCAAAGAATATATTGGGGTTACGTGCACCCACAATTTTTGCTACTGGTATATAGTGCCAGTTTCTGACTGGTAATTTAAAGAATATATTGGGGTTACGTGCACCCACAATTTTTGCTACTGGTATATAGTGCCATTGTCTCACTGGGAATTCAAAGAATATATTGGGGTCATGTGCACCCACAATTTTTGCTATTGGTATAAAGTGCCATTGTCTCACTGGGAATTCAAAGAATATATGGGGGTTACGTGCACCCACAATTTTTGCTACTGGTATATAGTGCCATTGTCTGACTGGGAATTCAAAGAATATATGGGGGTTACGTGCACCCACAATTTTTGCTACTGGTATATAGTGCCATTGTCTCACTGGGAATTCAAAGAATATATGGGGGTTACGTGCACCCACAATTTTTGCTACTGCTATATAGTGCCATTGTCTCACTGGGAATTCAAAGAATATATGGGGGTTACGTGCACCCACAATTATTGCTACTGGTATATAGTGCCATTGTCTCACTGGGAATTCAAAGAATATATTGGGGTCATGTGCACCCACAATTTTTGCTATTGGTATAAAGTGCCATTGTCTCACTGGGAATTCAAAGAATATATGGGGGTTATGTGCACCCACAATTATTGCTACTGGTATATAGTGCCATTGTCTGACTGGGAATTCAAGGAATATATTGGGGTTATGTGCACCCACAATTTTTACTACTGGTATATAGTGCCATTGTCTCACTGGGAATTCAAAGAATATATGGGGGTTACGTGCACCCACAATTTTTGCTACTGGTATATAGTGCCATTGTCTGACTGGGAATTCAAAGAATATATTGGGGTTATGTGCACCCACAATTTTTACTACTGGTATATAGTGCCATTGTCTCACTGGGAATTCAAAGAATATATTGGGGTTATGTGCACCCACAATTTTTACTACTGGTATATAGTGCCATTGTCTCACTGGGAATTCAAAGAATATATGGGGGTTACGTGCACCCACAATTTTTGCTACTGGTATATAGTGCCAGTTTCTGACTGGAAATTCAAAGAATATATTGGGGTTACGTGCACCCACAATTTTTGCTACTGGTATATAGTGCCATTGTCTCACTGGGAATTCAAAGAATATATTGGGGTTACGTGCACCCACAATTTTTGCTACTGGTATATAGTGCCATTGTCTCACTGGGAATTCAAAGAATATATGGGGGTTACATGCACCCACATTTTTTGCTACTGGTATATAGTGCCATTGTCTCACTAAGAATTCAAAGAATATATTGGGGTTATGTGCACCCACAATTTTTGCTACTGGTATATAGTGCCATTGTCTGACTGGGAATTCAAAGAATATATGGGGGTTACGTGAACCCACAATTTTGCCTACTGGTATATAGTGCCATTGTCTCACTGGGAATTCAAAGAATATATTGGGATTACGTGCACCCACAATTTTTGCTACTGGTATATAGTGCCATTGTCTGACTGGGAATTCAAAGAATATATTGGGGTTATGTGCACCCACAATTTTTGCTACTGGTATATAGTGCCATTGTCTCACTGGGAATTCAAAGAATATATTGGGGTTACGTGCACCCACAATTTTTGCTACTGGTATATAGTGCCATTGTCTCACTGGGAATTCAAAGAATATATTGGGGTTATGTGCACCCACAATTTTTGCTACTGGTATATAGTGCTATTGTCTCACTGGGAATTCAAAGAATATATGGGGGTTACGTGCACCCACAATTTTTGCTACTGGTATATAGTGCCATTGTCTGACTGGGAATTCAAAGAAAATATTGGGGTTATGTGCACCCACAATTTTTACTACTGGTATATAGTGCCATTGTCTGACTGGGAATTCAAAGAATATATGGGGGTTACGTGCACCCACAATTATTGCTACTGGTATATAGTGCCATTGTCTTACTGGGAATTCAAAGAATATATTGGGGTTACGTGCACCCACAATTTTTGCTACTGGTATATAGTGCCAGTTTCTGACTGGTAATTCAAAGAATATATTGGGGTTACGTGCACCCACAATTTTTGCTACTGGTATATAGTGCCATTGTCTCACTGGGAATTCAAAGAATATATGGGGGTTATGTGCACCCACAATTTTTGCTACTGGTATATAGTGCCATTGTCTCAGTAAGAATTCAAAGAATATATTGGGGTTATGTGCACCCACAATTTTTGCTACTGGTATATAGTGCCATTGTCTGACTGGGAATTCAAAGAATATATGGGGGTTACGTGCACCCACAATTTTTGCTACTGCTATATAGTGCCATTGTCTCACTGGGAATTCAAAGAATATATTGGGATTACGTGCACCCACAATTTTTGCTACTGCTATATAGTGCCATTGTCTGACTGGGAATTCAAAGAATATATGGGGTTTACGTGCACCCACAATTTTTGCTACTGGTATATAGTGCCATTGTCTCACTGGGAATTCAAAGAATATATTGGGGTCATGTGCACCCACAATTTTTGCTATTGGTATAAAGTGCCATTGTCTCACTGGGAATTCAAAGAATATATGGAGGTTACGTGCACCCACAATTTTTGCTACTGGTATATAGTGCCATTGTCTCACTGGGAATTCAAAGAATATATTGGGGTTACGTGCACCCACAATTTTTGCTGCTGGTATATAGTTCCAGTTTCTGACTGGTAATTCAAAGAATATATTGGGGTTACGTGCACCCACAATTTTTGCTACTGGTATATAGTGCCATTGTCTCACTGGGAATTCAAAGAATATATTGGGGTTATGTGCACCCACAATTTTTGCTACTGCTATATAGTTCCAGTTTCTGACTGGTAATTCAAAGAATATATTGGGGTTACGTGCACCCACAATTTTTGCTACTGGTATATAGTGCCATTGTCTCACTGGGAATTCAAAGAATATATTGGGGTTACGTGCACCCACAATTTTTGCTACTGGTATACAGTGCCATTGTCTTACTGGGAATTCAAAGAATATATGGGGGTTACGTGCACCCACAATTTTTGCTACTGGTATATAGTGCCATTGTCTCACTGGGAATTTAAAGAATATATTGGGGTCATGTGCACCCACAATTTTTGCTACTGGTATAAAGTGCCATTGTCTCACTGGGAATTCAAAGAATATATGGGGGTTACGTGCACCCACAATTTTTGCTACTGGTATATAGTGCCATTGTCTGACTGGGAATTCAAAGAATATATTGGGGTTATGTGCACCCACAATTTTTGCTACTGGTATATAGTGCCATTGTCTCACTGGGAATTCAAAGAATATATGGGGGTTACGTGCACCCACAATTATTGCTACTGGTATATAGTGCCATTGTCTCACTGGGAATTCAAAGAATATATTGGGGTTACGTGCACCCACAATTTTTGCTACTGGTATATAGTGCCATTGTCTCACTGGGAATTCAAAGAATATATGGGGGTTACGTGCACCCACAATTTTTGCTACTGGTATATAGTGCCATTGTCTCACTGGGAATTCAAAGAATATATTGGGGTTATGTGCACCCACAATTTTTGCTACTGGTATATAGTGCCATTGTCTCACTGGGAATTCAAAGAATATATGGGGGTTACGTGCACCCACAATTTTTGCTACTGGTATATAGTGCCATTGTCTGAATGGGAATTCAAAGAATATATTGGGGTTATGTGCACCCACAATTTTTGCTACTGGTATATAATGCCATTGTCTCACTGGGAATTCAAAGAATATATGGGGGTTACGTGCACCCACAATTATTGCTACTGGTATATAGTGCCATTGTCTCACTGGGAATTCAAAGAATATATTGGGGTTACGTGCACCCACAATTTTTGCTACTGGTATATAGTGCCATTGTCTGACTGGTAATTCAAAGAATATATGGGGGTTACGTGCACCATCAATTTTTGCTACTGGTATATAGTGCCAGTTTCTGACTGGTAATTCAAAGAATATATGGGGGTTACATGCACCATCAATTTTTGCTACTGGTATATAGTGCCATTGTCTGACTGGGAATTCAAAGAATATATTGGGGTTATGTGCACCCACAATTTTTGCTACTGGTGTATAGTGCCATTGTCTCACTGGGAATTCAAAGAATATATGGGGGTTACGTGCACCCACAATTATTGCTACTGGTATATAGTGCCATTGTCTCACTGGGAATTCAAAGAATATATTGGGGTTACGTGCACCCACAATTTTTGCTACTGGTATATAGTGCCAGTTTCTGACTGGTAATTCAAAAAATATATTGGGGTTACGTGCACCCACAATTTTTGCAACTGGTATATAGTGCCATTGTCTCACTGGGAATTCAAAGAATATATTGGGGTTACGTGCACCCACAATTTTTGCTACTGGTATATAGTGCCATTGTCTGACTGGGAATTCAAAGAATATATGGGGGTTACGTGCACCCACAATTTTTTCTACTGGTATATAGTGCCATTGTCTCACTGGGAATTCAAAGAATATATTGGGATTACGTGCACCCACAATTTTTGCTACTGCTATATAGTGCCATTATCTGACTGGGAATTCAAAGAATATATGGGGGTTACGTGCATCCACAATTTTTGCTACTGGTATATAGTGCCATTGTCTCACTGGGAATTCAAAGAATATATGGGGGTTACGTGCATCCACAATTTTTGCTACTGGTATATAGTGCCATTGTCTGACTGGGAATTCAAAGAATGTATTGGGGTTATGTGCACCTACAATTTTTAATACTGGTATATAGTGCCATTGTCTCACTGGGAATTCAAAGAATATATTGGGGTTATGTGCACCCACAATTTTTGCTACTGGTATATAGTGCCATTGTCTCACTGGGAATTCAAAGAATATATGGGGTTTACGTGCACCCACAATTTTTGCTACTGGTATATAGTGCCATTGTCTGACTGGGAATTCAAAGAAAATATTGGGGTTATGTGCACCCACAATTTTTGCTACTGGTATATAGTGCCATTGTCTCACTGGGAATTCAAAGAATATATGGGGTTTACGTGCACCCACAATTTTTGCTACTGGTATATAGTGCCATTGTCTGACTGGGAATTCAAAGAAAATATTGGGGTTATGTGCACCCACAATTTTTGCTACTGGTATATAGTGCCATTTTCTCACTGGGAATTCAAAGAATATATGGGGGTTACGTACACCCACAATTTTTGCTACTGGTATATAGTGCCATTGTCTCACTGGGAATTCAAAGAATATATTGGGGTTACGTGCACCCACAATTTTTGCTACTGGTATATAGTGCCATTGTCTGACTGGGAATTCAAAGAAAATATTGGGGTTATGTGCACCCACAATTTTTGCTACTGGTATATAGTGCCATTGTCTCACTGGGAATTCAAAGAATATATGGGGGTTACGTACACCCACAATTTTTGCTACTGGTATATAGTGCCATTGTCTCACTGGGAATTCAAAGAATATATGGGGTTTACGTGCACCCACAATTTTTGCTACTGGTATATAGTGCCATTGTCTGACTGGGAATTCAAAGAAAATATTGGGGTTATGTGCACCCACAATTTTTGCTACTGGTATATAGTGCCATTGTCTCACTGGGAATTCAAAGAATATATGGGGGTTACGTACACCCACAATTTTTGCTACTGGTATATAGTGCCATTGTCTCACTGGGAATTCAAAGAATATATTGGGGTTACGTGCACCCACAATTTTTGCTACTGGTATATAGTGCCATTGTCTCACTGGGAATTCAAAGAATATATGGGGGTTACGTGCACCCACATTTTTTGCTACTGGTATATAGTGCCATTGTCTCACTAAGAATTCAAAGAATATATTGGGGTTACGTGCACCCACAATTTTTGCTACTGGTATATAGTGCCATTGTCTGACTGGGAATTCAAAGAATATATGGGGGTTACGTGCACCCACAATTTTTGCTACTGGTATATAGTGCCATTGTCTGACTGGGAATTCAAAGAATATATTGGGGTTATGTGCACCCACAATTTTTGCTACTGGTATATAGTGCCATTGTCTCACTGGGAATTCAAAGAATATATGGGGGTTACATGCACCCACAATTTTTGCTACTGGTATATAGTGCCATTGTCTCACTGGGAATTCAAAGAATATATGGGGGTTACGTGCACCCACAATTTTTGCTACTGGTATATAGTGCCATTGTCTCACTGGGAATTCAAAGAATATATTGGGGTTACGTGCACCCACAATTTTTGCTACTGGTATATAGTTCCAGTTTCTGACTGGTAATTCAAAGAATATATTGGGGTTACGTGCACCCACAATTTTTGCTACTGGTATATAGTGCCATTGTCTCACTGGGAATTCAAAGAATATATTGGGGTTATGTGCACCCACAATTTTTGCTACTGGTATATAGTGCCATTGTCTGACTGGGAATTCAAAGAATATATGGGGGTTACGTGCACCCACAATTTTTGCTACTGGTATATAGTGCCATTGTCTGACTGAAAATTCAAAGAATATATTGGGGTTATGTGCACCCACAATTTTTGCTACTGCTATATAGTGCCATTGTCTTACTGGGAATTCAAAGAATATATGGGGGTTACGTGCACCCACAATTTTTGCTACTGGTATATAGTGCCATTGTCTCACTGGGAATTCAAAGAATATATTGGGGTCATGTGCACCCACAATTTTTGCTACTGGTATAAAGTGCCATTGTCTCACTGGGAATTCAAAGAATATATGGGGGTTACGTGCACCCACAATTATTGCTACTGGTATATAGTGCCATTGTCTCACTGGGAATTCAAAGAATATATTGGGGTTACGTGCACCCACAATTTTTGCTACTGGTATATAGTGCCAGTTTCTGACTGGTAATTTAAAGAATATATTGGGGTTACGTGCACCCACAATTTTTGCTACTGGTATATAGTGCCATTGTATCACTGGGAATTCAAAGAATATATTGGGGTTACGTGCACCCACAATTTTTGCTACTGGTATATAGTGCCATTGTCTCACTGGGAATTCAAAGAATATATGGGGGTTACGTGCACCCACAATTTTTGCTACTGGTATATAGTGTCATTGTCTCACTAAGAATTCAAAGAATATATTGGGGTTATGTGCACCCACAATTTTTGCTACTGGTATATAGTGCCATTGTCTGACTGGGAATTCAAAGAATATATGGGGGTTACGTGCACCCACAATTTTTGCTACTGGTATATAGTGCCTTTGTCTCACTGGGAATTCAAAGAATATATTGGGATTACGTGCACCCACAATTTTTGCTACTGCTATATAGTGCCATTGTCTCACTGGGAATTCAAAGAATATATGGGGGTTACGTGCACCCACAATTTTTGCTACTGGTATATAGTGCCATTGTCTCACTGGGAATTCAAAGAATATATTGGGGTCATGTGCACCCACAATTTTTGCTATTGGTATAAAGTGCCATTGTCTCACTGGGAATTCAAAGAATATATGGGGGTTACGTGCACCCACAATTTTTGCTACTGGTATATAGTGCCATTGTCTGACTGGGAATTCAAAGAATATATTTTGGATATGTGCACCCACAATTTTTGCTACTGGTATATAGTGCCATTGTCTCACTGGGAATTCAAAGAATATATGGGGGTTACGTGCACCCACAATTTTTGCTACTGCTATATAGTGCCATTGTCTCACTGGGAATTCAAAGAATATATGGGGGTTACGTGCACCCACAATTTTTGCTACTGGTATATAGTGCCATTGTCTCACTGGGAATTCAAAGAATATATTGGGGTCATGTGCACCCACAATTTTTGCTATTGGTATAAAGTGCCATTGTCTCACTGGGAATTCAAAGAATATATGGGGGTTACGTGCACCCACAATTTTTGCTACTGGTATATAGTGCCATTGTCTGACTGGGAATTCAAAGAATATATTGGGGTTATGTGCACCCACAATTTTTGCTACTGGTATATAGTGCCATTGTCTCACTGGGAATTCAAAGAATATATTGGGGTTACGTGCACCCACAATTTTTGCTACTGGTATATAGTGCCATTGTCTCACTGGGAATTCAAAGAATATATGGGGGTTACGTGCACCCACAATTTTTGCTACTGGTATATAGTGCCATTGTCTGACTGGGAATTCAAAGAATATATTGGGGTTATGTGCACCCACAATTTTTACTACTGGTATACAGTGCCATTGTCTCACTGGGAATTCAAAGAATATATTGGGGTTATGTGCACCCACAATTTTTACTACTGGTATATAGTGCCATTGTCTCACTGGGAATTCAAAGAATATATGGGGGTTACGTGCACCCACAATTTTTGCTACTGGTATATAGTGCCATTGTCTGACTGGGAATTCAAAGAATATATTGGGGTTATGTGCATCCACAATTTTTGCTACTGGTATATAGTGCCATTGTCTCACTGGGAATTCAAATAATATATGGGGGTTACATGCACCCACAATTTTTGCTACTGGTATATAGTGCCATTGTCTGACTGGGAATTCAAAGAATATATTGGGGTTATGTGCACCCACAATTTTTACTACTGGTATATAGTGCCATTGTCTCACTGGGAATTCAAAGAATATATGGGGGTTACGTGCACCCACAATTTTTGCTACTGGTATATAGTGCCATTGTCTCACTGGGAATTCAAAGAATACATTGGGGTTACGTGCACCCACAATTTTTGCTACTGGTATATAGTTCCAGTTTCTGACTGGTAATTCAAAGAATATATTGGATTTACGTGCACCCACAATTTTTGCTACTGGTATATAGTGCCATTGTCTCACTGGGAATTCAAAGAATATATTGGGGTTACGTGCACCCACAATTTTTGCTACTGGTATATAGTGCCATTGTCTCACTGGGAATTCAAAGAATATATGGGGGTTACGTGCACCCACAATTTTTGCTACTGGTATATAGTGCCATTGTCTCACTGGGAATTCAAAGAATATATTGGGGTTATGTGCACCCACAATTTTTGCTACTGGTATATAGTGCCATTGTCTGACTGGGAATTCAAAGAATATATGGGGGTTACGTGCACCCACAATTTTTGCTACTGGTATATAGTGCCATTGTCTGACTGAAAATTCAAAGAATATATTGGGGTTATGTGCACCCACAATTTTTGCTACTGCTATATAGTGCCATTGTCTTACTGGGAATTCAAAGAATATATGGGGGTTACGTGCACCCACAATTTTTGCTACTGGTATATAGTGCCATTGTCTCACTGGGAATTCAAAGAATATATTGGGGTCATGTGCACCCACAATTTTTGCTACTGGTATAAAGTGCCATTGTCTCACTGGGAATTCAAAGAATATATGGGGGTTACGTGCACCCACAATTTTTGCTACTGGTATATAGTGCCATTGTCTCACTGGGAATTCAAAGAATATATGGGGGTTACGTGCACCCACAATTATTGCTACTGGTATATAGTGCCATTGTCTCACTGGGAATTCAAAGAATATATTGGGGTTACGTGCACCCACAATTTTTGCTACTGGTATATAGTGCCAGTTTCTGACTGGTAATTTAAAGAATATATTGGGGTTACGTGCACCCACAATTTTTGCTACTGGTATATAGTGCCATTGTATCACTGGGAATTCAAAGAATATATTGGGGTTACGTGCACCCACAATTTTTGCTACTGGTATATAGTGCCATTGTCTCACTGGGAATTCAAAGAATATATGGGGGTTATGTGCACCCACAATTTTTGCTACTGGTATATAGTGTCATTGTCTCACTAAGAATTCAAAGATTATATTGGGGTTATGTGCACCCACAATTTTTGCTACTGGTATATAGTGCCATTGTCTGACTGGGAATTCAAAGAATATATGGGGGTTACGTGCACCCACAATTTTTGCTACTGGTATATAGTGCCTTTGTCTCACTGGGAATTCAAAGAATATATTGGGATTACGTGCACCCACAATTTTTGCTACTGCTATATAGTGCCATTGTCTCACTGGGAATTCAAAGAATATATGGGGGTTACGTGCACCCACAATTTTTGCTACTGGTATATAGTGCCATTGTCTCACTGGGAATTCAAAGAATATATTGGGGTCATGTGCACCCACAATTTTTGCTATTGGTATAAAGTGCCATTGTCTCACTGGGAATTCAAAGAATATATGGGGGTTACGTGCACCCACAATTTTTGCTACTGGTATATAGTGCCATTGTCTGACTGGGAATTCAAAGAATATATTTTGGATATGTGCACCCACAATTTTTGCTACTGGTATATAGTGCCATTGTCTCACTGGGAATTCAAAGAATATATGGGGGTTACGTGCACCCACAATTTTTGCTACTGCTATATAGTGCCATTGTCTCACTGGGAATTCAAAGAATATATGGGGGTTACATGCACCCACAATTTTTGCTACTGGTATATAGTGCCATTGTCTGACTGGGAATTCAAAGAATATATTGGGGTTATGTGCACACACAATTTTTACTACTGGTATATAGTGCCATTGTCTCACTGGGAATTCAAAGAATATATGGGGGTTACGTGCACCCACAATTTTTGCTACTGGTATATAGTGCCATTGTCTCACTGGGAATTCAAAGAATATATTGGGGTTACGTGCACCCACAATTTTTGCTACTGGTATATAGTTCCAGTTTCTGACTGGTAATTCAAAGAATATATTGGGGTTACGTGCACCCACAATTTTTGCTACTGGTATATAGTGCCATTGTCTCACTGGGAATTCAAAGAATATATGGGGGTTACGTGCACCCACAATTTTTGCTACTGGTATATAGTGCCATTGTCTCACTGGGAATTCAAAGAATATATTGGGGTTATGTGCACCCACAATTTTTGCTACTGGTATATAGTGCCATTGTCTGACTGGGAATTCAAAGAATATATGGGGGTTACGTGCACCCACAATTTTTGCTACTGGTATATAGTGCCATTGTCTGACTGAAAATTCAAAGAATATATTGGGGTTATGTGCACCCACAATTTTTGCTACTGCTATATAGTGCCATTGTCTCACTGGGAATTCAAAGAATATATGGGGGTTACGTGCACCCACAATTTTTGCTACTGGTATATAGTGCCATTGTCTCACTGGGAATTCAAAGAATATATTGGGGTCATGTGCACCCACAATTTTTGCTACTGGTATATAGTGCCATTGTCTCACTGGGAATTCAAAGAATATATTGGGGTCATGTGCACCCACAATTTTTGCTATTGGTATAAAGTGCCATTGTCTCACTGGGAATTCAAAGAATATATGGGGGTTACGTGCACCCACAATTTTTGCTACTGGTATATAGTGCCATTGTCTGACTGGGAATTCAAAGAATATATTTTGGATATGTGCACCCACAATTTTTGCTACTGGTATATAGTGCCATTGTCTCACTGGGAATTCAAAGAATATATGGGGGTTACGTGCACCCACAATTTTTGCTACTGCTATATAGTGCCATTGTCTCACTGGGAATTCAAAGAATATATGGGGGTTACATGCACCCACAATTTTTGCTACTGGTATATAGTGCCATTGTCTGACTGGGAATTCAAAGAATATATTGGGGTTATGTGCACACACAATTTTTACTACTGGTATATAGTGCCATTGTCTCACTGGGAATTCAAAGAATATATGGGGGTTACGTGCACCCACAATTTTTGCTACTGGTATATAGTGCCATTGTCTCACTGGGAATTCAAAGAATATATTGGGGTTATGTGCACACACAATTTTTACTACTGGTATATAGTGCCATTGTCTCACTGGGAATTCAAAGAATATATTGGGGTTACGTGCACCCACAATTTTTGCTACTGGTATATAGTTCCAGTTTCTGACTGGTAATTCAAAGAATATATTGGGGTTACGTGCACCCACAATTTTTGCTACTGGTATATAGTGCCATTGTCTCACTGGGAATTCAAAGAATATATGGGGGTTACGTGCACCCACAATTTTTGCTACTGGTATATAGTGCCATTGTCTCACTGGGAATTCAAAGAATATATTGGGGTTATGTGCACCCACAATTTTTGCTACTGGTATATAGTGCCATTGTCTGACTGGGAATTCAAAGAATATATGGGGGTTACGTGCACCCACAATTTTTGCTACTGGTATATAGTGCCATTGTCTGACTGAAAATTCAAAGAATATATTGGGGTTATGTGCACCCACAATTTTTGCTACTGCTATATAGTGCCATTGTCTTACTGGGAATTCAAAGAATATATGGGGGTTACGTGCACCCACAATTTTTGCTACTGGTATATAGTGCCATTGTCTCACTGGGAATTCAAAGAATATATTGGGGTCATGTGCACCCACAATTTTTGCTACTGGTATAAAGTGCCATTGTCTCACTGGGAATTCAAAGAATATATGGGGGTTACGTGCACCCACAATTATTGCTACTGGTATATAGTGCCATTGTCTCACTGGGAATTCAAAGAATATATTGGGGTTACGTGCACCCACAATTTTTGCTACTGGTATATAGTGCCAGTTTCTGACTGGTAATTTAAAGAATATATTGGGGTTACGTGCACCCACAATTTTTGCTACTGGTATATAGTGCCATTGTATCACTGGGAATTCAAAGAATATATTGGGGTTACGTGCACCCACAATTTTTGCTACTGGTATATAGTGCCATTGTCTCACTGGGAATTCAAAGAATATATGGGGGTTACGTGCACCCACAATTTTTGCTACTGGTATATAGTGTCATTGTCTCACTAAGAATTCAAAGAATATATTGGGGTTATGTGCACCCACAATTTTTGCTACTGGTATATAGTGCCATTGTCTGACTGGGAATTCAAAGAATATATGGGGGTTACGTGCACCCACAATTTTTGCTACTGGTATATAGTGCCATTGTCTCACTGGGAATTCAAAGAATATATTGGGATTACGTGCACCCACAATTTTTGCTACTGCTATATAGTGCCATTGTCTCACTGGGAATTCAAAGAATATATGGGGGTTACGTGCACCCACAATTTTTGCTACTGGTATATAGTGCCATTGTCTCACTGGGAATTCAAAGAATATATTGGGGTCATGTGCACCCACAATTTTTGCTATTGGTATAAAGTGCCATTGTCTCACTGGGAATTCAAAGAATATATGGGGGTTACGTGCACCCACAATTTTTGCTACTGGTATATAGTGCCATTGTCTGACTGGGAATTCAAAGAATATATTTTGGATATGTGCACCCACAATTTTTGCTACTGGTATATAGTGCCATTGTCTCACTGGGAATTCAAAGAATATATGGGGGTTACGTGCACCCACAATTTTTGCTACTGCTATATAGTGCCATTGTCTCACTGGGAATTCAAAGAATATATGGGGGTTACGTGCACCCACAATTTTTGCTACTGGTATATAGTGCCATTGTCTCACTGGGAATTCAAAGAATATATGGGGGTTACGTGCACCCACAATTTTTGCTACTGGTATATAGTGCCATTGTCTCACTGGGAATTCAAAGAATATATTGGGGTTATGTGCACCCACAATTTTTGCTACTGGTATATAGTGCCATTGTCTGACTGGGAATTCAAAGAATATATGGGGGTTACGTGCACCCACAATTTTTGCTACTGGTATATAGTGCCATTGTCTGACTGAAAATTCAAAGAATATATTGGGGTTATGTGCACCCACAATTTTTGCTACTGCTATATAGTGCCATTGTCTTACTGGGAATTCAAAGAATATATGGGGGTTACGTGCACCCACAATTTTTGCTACTGGTATATAGTGCCATTGTCTCACTGGGAATTCAAAGAATATATTGGGGTCATGTGCACCCACAATTTTTGCTACTGGTATAAAGTGCCATTGTCTCACTGGGAATTCAAAGAATATATGGGGGTTACGTGCACCCACAATTATTGCTACTGGTATATAGTGCCATTGTCTCACTGGGAATTCAAAGAATATATTGGGGTTACGTGCACCCACAATTTTTGCTACTGGTATATAGTGCCAGTTTCTGACTGGTAATTTAAAGAATATATTGGGGTTACGTGCACCCACAATTTTTGCTACTGGTATATAGTGCCATTGTATCACTGGGAATTCAAAGAATATATTGGGGTTACGTGCACCCACAATTTTTGCTACTGGTATATAGTGCCATTGTCTCACTGGGAATTCAAAGAATATATGGGGGTTACGTGCACCCACAATTTTTGCTACTGGTATATAGTGTCATTGTCTCACTAAGAATTCAAAGAATATATTGGGGTTATGTGCACCCACAATTTTTGCTACTGGTATATAGTGCCATTGTCTGACTGGGAATTCAAAGAATATATGGGGGTTACGTGCACCCACAATTTTTGCTACTGGTATATAGTGCCATTGTCTCACTGGGAATTCAAAGAATATATTGGGATTACGTGCACCCACAATTTTTGCTACTGCTATATAGTGCCATTGTCTCACTGGGAATTCAAAGAATATATGGGGGTTACGTGCACCCACAATTTTTGCTACTGGTATATAGTGCCATTGTCTCACTGGGAATTCAAAGAATATATTGGGGTCATGTGCACCCACAATTTTTGCTATTGGTATAAAGTGCCATTGTCTCACTGGGAATTCAAAGAATATATGGGGGTTACGTGCACCCACAATTTTTGCTACTGGTATATAGTGCCATTGTCTGACTGGGAATTCAAAGAATATATTTTGGATATGTGCACCCACAATTTTTGCTACTGGTATATAGTGCCATTGTCTCACTGGGAATTCAAAGAATATATGGGGGTTACGTGCACCCACAATTTTTGCTACTGCTATATAGTGCCATTGTCTCACTGGGAATTCAAAGAATATATGGGGGTTACGTGCACCCACAATTTTTGCTACTGGTATATAGTGCCATTGTCTCACTGGGAATTCAAAGAATATATTGGGGTCATGTGCACCCACAATTTTTGCTATTGGTATAAAGTGCCATTGTCTCACTGGGAATTCAAAGAATATATGGGGGTTACGTGCACCCACAATTTTTGCTACTGGTATATAGTGCCATTGTCTGACTGGGAATTCAAAGAATATATTGGGGTTATGTGCACCCACAATTTTTGCTACTGGTATATAGTGCCATTGTCTCACTGGGAATTCAAAGAATATATTGGGGTTACGTGCACCCACAATTTTTGCTACTGGTATATAGTGCCATTGTCTCACTGGGAATTCAAAGAATATATGGGGGTTACGTGCACCCACAATTTTTGCTACTGGTATATAGTGCCATTGTCTGACTGGGAATTCAAAGAATATATTGGGGTTATGTGCACCCACAATTTTTACTACTGGTATACAGTGCCATTGTCTCACTGGGAATTCAAAGAATATATTGGGGTTATGTGCACCCACAATTTTTACTACTGGTATATAGTGCCATTGTCTCACTGGGAATTCAAAGAATATATGGGGGTTACGTGCACCCACAATTTTTGCTACTGGTATATAGTGCCATTGTCTGACTGGGAATTCAAAGAATATATTGGGGTTATGTGCATCCACAATTTTTGCTACTGGTATATAGTGCCATTGTCTCACTGGGAATTCAAAGAATATATGGGGGTTACATGCACCCACAATTTTTGCTACTGGTATATAGTGCCATTGTCTGACTGGGAATTCAAAGAATATATTGGGGTTATGTGCACCCACAATTTTTACTACTGGTATATAGTGCCATTGTCTCACTGGGAATTCAAAGAATATATGGGGGTTACGTGCACCCACAATTTTTGCTACTGGTATATAGTGCCATTGTCTCACTGGGAATTCAAAGAATACATTGGGGTTACGTGCACCCACAATTTTTGCTACTGGTATATAGTTCCAGTTTCTGACTGGTAATTCAAAGAATATATTGGGGTTACGTGCACCCACAATTTTTGCTACTGGTATATAGTGCCATTGTCTCACTGGGAATTCAAAGAATATATTGGGGTTACGTGCACCCACAATTTTTGCTACTGGTATATAGTGCCATTGTCTCACTGGGAATTCAAAGAATATATGGGGGTTACGTGCACCCACAATTTTTGCTACTGGTATATAGTGCCATTGTCTCACTGGGAATTCAAAGAATATATTGGGGTTATGTGCACCCACAATTTTTGCTACTGGTATATAGTGCCATTGTCTGACTGGGAATTCAAAGAATATATGGGGGTTACGTGCACCCACAATTTTTGCTACTGGTATATAGTGCCATTGTCTGACTGAAAATTCAAAGAATATATTGGGGTTATGTGCACCCACAATTTTTGCTACTGCTATATAGTGCCATTGTCTTACTGGGAATTCAAAGAATATATGGGGGTTACGTGCACCCACAATTTTTGCTACTGGTATATAGTGCCATTGTCTCACTGGGAATTCAAAGAATATATTGGGGTCATGTGCACCCACAATTTTTGCTACTGGTATAAAGTGCCATTGTCTCACTGGGAATTCAAAGAATATATTGGGGTCATGTGCACCCACAATTTTTGCTATTGGTATAAAGTGCCATTGTCTCACTGGGAATTCAAAGAATATATGGGGGTTACGTGCACCCACAATTTTTGCTACTGGTATATAGTGCCATTGTCTGACTGGGAATTCAAAGAATATATTTGGATATGTGCACCCACAATTTTTGCTACTGGTATATAGTGCCATTGTCTCACTGGGAATTCAAAGAATATATGGGGGTTACGTGCACCCACAATTTTTGCTACTGGTATATAGTGCCATTGTATCACTGGGAATTCAAAGAATATATTGGGGTTACGTGCACCCACAATTTTTGCTACTGGTATATAGTGCCATTGTCTCACTGGGAATTCAAAGAATATATGGGGGTTATGTGCACCCACAATTTTTGCTACTGGTATATAGTGTCATTGTCTCACTAAGAATTCAAAGATTATATTGGGGTTATGTGCACCCACAATTTTTGCTACTGGTATATAGTGCCATTGTCTGACTGGGAATTCAAAGAATATATGGGGGTTACGTGCACCCACAATTTTTGCTACTGGTATATAGTGCCTTTGTCTCACTGGGAATTCAAAGAATATATTGGGATTACGTGCACCCACAATTTTTGCTACTGCTATATAGTGCCATTGTCTCACTGGGAATTCAAAGAATATATGGGGGTTACGTGCACCCACAATTTTTGCTACTGGTATATAGTGCCATTGTCTCACTGGGAATTCAAAGAATATATTGGGGTCATGTGCACCCACAATTTTTGCTATTGGTATAAAGTGCCATTGTCTCACTGGGAATTCAAAGAATATATGGGGGTTACGTGCACCCACAATTTTTGCTACTGGTATATAGTGCCATTGTCTGACTGGGAATTCAAAGAATATATTTTGGATATGTGTACCCACAATTTTTGCTACTGGTATATAGTGCCATTGTCTCACTGGGAATTCAAAGAATATATGGGGGTTACGTGCACCCACAATTTTTGCTACTGCTATATAGTGCCATTGTCTCACTGGGAATTCAAAGAATATATGGGGGTTACGTGCACCCACAATTTTTGCTACTGGTATATAGTGCCATTGTCTCACTGGGAATTCAAAGAATATATTGGGGTCATGTGCACCCACAATTTTTGCTATTGGTATAAAGTGCCATTGTCTCACTGGGAATTCAAAGAATATATGGGGGTTACGTGCACCCACAATTTTTGCTACTGGTATATAGTGCCATTGTCTGACTGGGAATTCAAAGAATATATTGGGGTTATGTGCACCCACAATTTTTGCTACTGGTATATAGTGCCATTGTCTCACTGGGAATTCAAAGAATATATTGGGGTTACGTGCACCCACAATTATTGCTACTGGTATATAGTGCCATTGTCTCACTGGGAATTCAAAGAATATATGGGGGTTACGTGCACCCACAATTTTTGCTACTGGTATATAGTGCCATTGTCTGACTGGGAATTCAAAGAATATATTGGGGTTATGTGCACCCACAATTTTTACTACTGGTATACAGTGCCATTGTCTCACTGGGAATTCAAAGAATATATTGGGGTTATGTGCACCCACAATTTTTACTACTGGTATATAGTGCCATTGTCTCACTGGGAATTCAAAGAATATATGGGGGTTACGTGCACCCACAATTTTTGCTACTGGTATATAGTGCCATTGTCTGACTGGGAATTCAAAGAATATATTGGGGTTATGTGCACCCACAATTTTTACTACTGGTATATAGTGCCATTGTCTCACTGGGAATTCAAAGAATATATTGGGGTTATGTGCACCCACAATTTTTGCTACTGGTATATAGTGCCATTGTCTCACTGGGAATTCAAAGAATATATGGGGGTTACGTGCACCCACAATTTTTGCTACTGGTATATAGTGCCAGTTTCTGACTGGTAATTCAAAGAATATATTGGGGTTACGTGCACCCACAATTTTTGCTACTGGTATATAGTGCCATTGTCTCACTGGGAATTCAAAGAATATATTGGGGTTACGTGCACCCACAATTTTTGCTACTGGTATATAGTGCCATTGTCTGACTGGGAATTCAAAGAATATATTGGGGTTATGTGCACCCACAATTTTTGCTACTGGTATATAGTGCCATTGTCTCACTGGGAATTCAAAGAATATATGGGGGTTACGTCCACCCACAATTTTTGCTACTGGTATATAGTGCCATTGTCTGACTGGGAATTCAAAGAATATATTGGGGTTATGTGCACCCACAATTTTTACAACTGGTATATAGTGCCATTGTCTCACTGGGAATTCAAAGAATATATTGGGGTTACGTGCACCCACAATTTTTGCTACTGGTATATAGTGCCATTGTCTCACTGGGAATTCAAAGAATATTTTGGGGTTACGTGCACCCACAATTTTTGCTACTGGTATATAGTTCCAGTTTCTGACTGGTAATTCAAAGAATATATTGGGGTTACGTGAACCCACAATTTTTGCTACTGGTGTATAGTGCCATTGTCTCACTGGGAATTCAAAGAATATATTGGGGTTACGTGCACCCACAATTTTTGCTACTGGTATATAGTGCCATTGTCTGACTGGGAATTCAAAGAATATATGGGGGTTACGTGCACCCACAATTTTTGCTACTGGTATATAGTGCCATTGTCTGACTGAAAATTCAAAGAATATATTGGGGTTACGTGCACCCACAATTTTTGCTACTGGTATATAGTGCCATTGTCTCACTGGGAATTCAAAGAATATATTGGGGTCATGTACACCCACAATTTTTGCTACTGGTATAAAGTGCCATTGTCTCACTGGGAATTCAAAGAATATATGGGGGTTACGTGCACCCACAATTTTTGCTACTGGTATATAGTGCCATTGTCTGACTGGGAATTCAAAGAATATATTGGGGTTATGTGCACCCACAATTTTTGCTACTGGTATATAGTGCCATTGTCTCACTGGGAATTCAAAGAATATATGGGGTTTACGTGCACCCACAATTTTTGCTACTGGTATATAGTGCCATTGTCTCACTGGGAATTCAAAGAATATATTGGGGTTACGTGCACCCACAATTTTTGCTACTGGTATATAGTGCCATTGTCTCACTGGGAATTCAAAGAATATATTGGGGTTACGTGCACCCACAATTTTTGCTACTGGTATATAGTGCCATTGTCTGACTGGGAATTCAAAGAATATATTGGGGTTATGTGCACCCACAATTTTTACTACTGGTATATAGTGCCATTGTCTCACTGGGAATTCAAAGAATATATTGGAGTTATGTGCACCCACAATTTTTGCTACTGGTATATAGTGCCATTGTCTCACTGGGAATTCAAAGAATATATGGGGGTTACGTGCACCCACAATTTTTGCTACTGGTATATAGTGCCAGTTTCTGACTGGTAATTCAAAGAATATATTGGGGTTACGTGCACCCACAATTTTTGCTACTGGTATATAGTGCCATTGTCTCACTGGGAATTCAAAGAATATATTGGGGTTACGTGCACCCACAATTTTTGCTACTGGTATATAGTGCCATTGTCTGACTGGGAATTCAAAGAATATATTGGGGTTATGTGCACCCACAATTTTTGCTACTGGTATATAGTGCCATTGTCTCACTGGGAATTCAAAGAATATATGGGGGTTACGTCCACCCACAATTTTTGCTACTGGTATATAGTGCCATTGTCTGACTGGGAATTCAAAGAATATATTGGGGTTATGTGCACCCACAATTTTTACAACTGGTATATAGTGCCATTGTCTCACTGGGAATTCAAAGAATATATGGGGGTTACGTGCACCCACAATTTTTGCTACTGGTATATAGTTCCAGTTTCTGACTGGTAATTCAAACAATATATTGGGGTTACGTGAACCCACAATTTTTGCTACTGGTATATAGTGCCATTGTCTCACTGGGAATTCAAAGAATATATTGGGGTTACGTGCACCCACAATTTTTGCTACTGGTATATAGTGCCATTGTCTGACTGGGAATTCAAAGAATATATGGGGGTTACGTGCACCCACAATTTTTGCTACTGGTATATAGTGCCATTGTCTGACTGAAAATTCAAAGAATATATTGGGGTTACGTGTACCCACAATTTTTGCTACTGGTATATAGTGCCATTGTCTCACTGGGAATTCAAAGAATATATTGGGGTCATGTGCACCTACAATTTTTGCTACTGGTATAAAGTGCCATTGTCTCACTGGGAATTCAAAGAATATATGGGGGTTACGTGCACCCACAATTTTTGCTACTGGTATATAGTGCCATTGTCTCACTGGGAATTCAAAGAATATATTGGGGTTACGTGCACCCACAATTTTTGCTACTGGTATATAGTGCCATTGTCTCACTGGGAATTCAAAGAATATATTGGGGTTACGTGCACCCACAATTTTTGCTACTGGTATATAGTGCCATTGCCTCACTGGGAATTCAAAGAATATATTGGGGTTATGTGCACCCACAATTTTTGCTACTGGTATATAGTGCCAGTTTCTGACTGGTAATTCAAAGAATATATTGGGGTTACGTGCACCCACAATTTTTGCTACTGGTATATAGTGCCATTGTCTCACTGGGAATTCAAAGAATATATTGGGGTTACGTGCACCCACAATTTTTGCTACTGGTATATAGTGCCATTGTCTCACTGGGAATTCAAAGAATATATGGGGGTTACGTGCACCCACAATTTTTGCTACTGGTATATAGTGCCATTGTCTCAGTAAGAATTCAAAGAATATATTGGGGTTATGTGCACCCACAATTTTTGCTACTGGTATATAGTGCCATTGTCTGACTGGGAATTCAAAGAATATATGGGGGTTACATGCACCCACAATTTTTGCTACTGGTATATAGTGCCATTGTCTCACTGGGAATTCAAAGAATATATTGGGGTTATGTGCACCCACAATTTTTGCTACTGGTATATAGTGCCATTGTCTCACTGGGAATTCAAAGAATATATGGGGGTTACATGCACCCACAATTTTTGCTACTGGTATATAGTGCCATTGTCTGACTGGGAATTCAAAGAATATATTGGGGTTATGTGCACCCACAATTTTTACTACTGGTATATAGTGCCATTGTCTCACTGGGAATTCAAAGAATATATGGGGGTTACGTGCACCCACAATTTTTGCTACTGGTATATAGTGCCATTGTCTCACTGGGAATTCAAAGAATATATTGGGGTTACGTGCACCCACAATTTTTGCTACTGGTATATAGTTCCAGTTTCTGACTGGTAATTCAAAGAATATATTGGGGTTACGTGCACCCACAATTTTTGCTACTGGTATATAGTGCCATTGTCTCACTGGGAATTCAAAGAATATATTGGGGTTACGTGCACCCACAATTTTTGCTACTGGTATATAGTGCCATTGTCTCACTGGGAATTCAAAGAATATATGGGGGTTACGTGCACCCACAATTTTTGCTACTGGTATATAGTGCCATTGTCTCACTGGGAATTCAAAGAATATATTGGGGTTATGTGCACCCACAATTTTTGCTACTGGTATATAGTGCCATTGTCTGACTGGGAATTCAAAGAATATATGGGGGTTACGTGCACCCACAATTTTTGCTACTGGTATATAGTGCCATTGTCTGACTGAAAATTCAAAGAATATATTGGGGTTATGTGCACCCACAATTTTTGCTACTGCTATATAGTGCCATTGTCTTACTGGGAATTCAAAGAATATATGGGGGTTACGTGCACCCACAATTTTTGCTACTGGTATATAGTGCCATTGTCTCACTGGGAATTCAAAGAATATATTGGGGTCATGTGCACCCACAATTTTTGCTACTGGTATAAAGTGCCATTGTCTCACTGGGAATTCAAAGAATATATGGGGGTTACGTGCACCCACAATTTTTGCTACTGGTATATAGTGCCATTGTCTCACTGGGAATTCAAAGAATATATGGGGGTTACGTGCACCCACAATTATTGCTACTGGTATATAGTGCCATTGTCTCACTGGGAATTCAAAGAATATATTGGGGTTACGTGCACCCACAATTTTTGCTACTGGTATATAGTGCCAGTTTCTGACTGGTAATTTAAAGAATATATTGGGGTTACGTGCACCCACAATTTTTGCTACTGGTATATAGTGCCAATGTATCACTGGGAATTCAAAGAATATATTGGGGTTACGTGCACCCACAATTTTTGCTACTGGTATATAGTGCCATTGTCTCACTGGGAATTCAAAGAATATATGGGGGTTACGTGCACCCACAATTTTTGCTACTGGTATATAGTGCCATTGTCTCACTGGGAATTCAAAGAATATATTGGGGTTACGTGCACCCACAATTTTTGCTACTGGTATATAGTGGCATTGTCTGACTGGGAATTCAAAGAATATATTGGGGTTATGTGCACCCACAATTTTTGCTACTGGTATATAGTGCCATTGTCTCACTGGGAATTCAAAGAATATATGGGGGTTACGTCCACCCACAATTTTTGCTACTGGTATATAGTGCCATTGTCTGACTGGGAATTCAAAGAATATATTGGGGTTATGTGCACCCACAATTTTTACAACTGGTATATAGTGCCATTGTCTCACTGGGAATTCAAAGAATATATGGGGGTTACGTGCACCCACAATTTTTGCTACTGGTATATAGTGCCATTGTCTCACTGGGAATTCAAAGAATATATTGGGGTTACGTGCACCCACAATTTTTGCTACTGGTATATAGTTCCAGTTTCTGACTGGTAATTCAAAGAATATATTGGGGTTACGTGAACCCACAATTTTTGCTACTGGTATATAGTGCCATTGTCTCACTGGGAATTCAAAGAATATATTGGGGTTACGTGCACCCACAATTTTTGCTACTGGTATATAGTGCCATTGTCTGACTGGGAATTCAAAGAATATATGGGGGTTACGTGCACCCACAATTTTTGCTACTGGTATATAGTGCCATTGTCTCACTGGGAATTCAAAGAATATATTGGGGTCATGTGCACCCACAATTTTTGCTACTGGTATAAAGTGCCATTGTCTCACTGGGAATTCAAAGAATATATGGGGGTTACGTGCACCCACAATTTTTGCTACTGGTATATAGTGCCATTGTCTCACTGGGAATTCAAAGAATATATTGGGGTTACGTGCACCCACAATTTTTGCTACTGGTATATAGTGCCATTGTCTCACTGGGAATTCAAAGAATATATTGGGGTTACGTGCACCCACAATTTTTGCTACTGGTATATAGTGCCATTGTCTCACTGGGAATTCAAAGAATATATTGGGGTTATGTGCACCCACAATTTTTGCTACTGGTATATAGTGCCATTGTCTCACTGGGAATTCAAAGAATATATGGGGGTTACGTGCACCCACAATTTTTGCTACTGGTATATAGTGCCATTGTCTGACTGGGAATTCAAAGAATATATTGGGGTTATGTGCACCCACAATTTTTGCTACTGGTATATAGTGCCAGTTTCTGACTGGTAATTCAAAGAATATATTGGGGTTACGTGCACCCACAATTTTTGCTACTGGTATATAGTGCCATTGTCTCACTGGGAATTCAAAGAATATATTGGGGTTACGTGCACCCACAATTTTTGCTACTGGTATATAGTGCCATTGTCTCACTGGGAATTCAAAGAATATATGGGGGTTACGTGCACCCACAATTTTTGCTACTGGTATATAGTGCCATTGTCTCAGTAAGAATTCAAAGAATATATTGGGGTTATGTGCACCCACAATTTTTGCTACTGGTATATAGTGCCATTGTCTGACTGGGAATTCAAAGAATATATTGGGGTTATGTGCACCCACAATTTTTGCTACTGGTATATAGTGCCATTGTCTCACTGGGAATTCAAAGAATATATGGGGGTTACATGCACCCACAATTTTTGCTACTGGTATATAGTGCCATTGTCTGACTGGGAATTCAAAGAATATATTGGGGTTATGTGCACCCACAATTTTTACTACTGGTATATAGTGCCATTGTCTCACTGGGAATTCAAAGAATATATGGGGGTTACGTGCACCCACAATTTTTGCTACTGGTATATAGTGCCATTGTCTCACTGGGAATTCAAAGAATATATTGGGGTTACGTGCACCCACAATTTTTGCTACTGGTATATAGTTCCAGTTTCTGACTGGTAATTCAAAGAATATATTGGGGTTACGTGCACCCACAATTTTTGCTACTGGTATATAGTGCCATTGTCTCACTGGGAATTCAAAGAATATATTGGGGTTACGTGCACCCACAATTTTTGCTACTGGTATATAGTGCCATTGTCTCACTGGGAATTCAAAGAATATATGGGGGTTACGTGCACCCACAATTTTTGCTACTGGTATATAGTGCCATTGTCTCACTGGGAATTCAAAGAATATATTGGGGTTATGTGCACCCACAATTTTTGCTACTGGTATATAGTGCCATTGTCTGACTGGGAATTCAAAGAATATATGGGGGTTACGTGCACCCACAATTTTTGCTACTGGTATATAGTGCCATTGTCTGACTGAAAATTCAAAGAATATATTGGGGTTATGTGCACCCACAATTTTTGCTACTGCTATATAGTGCCATTGTCTTACTGGGAATTCAAAGAATATATGGGGGTTACGTGCACCCACAATTTTTGCTACTGGTATATAGTGCCATTGTCTCACTGGGAATTCAAAGAATATATTGGGGTCATGTGCACCCACAATTTTTGCTACTGGTATAAAGTGCCATTGTCTCACTGGGAATTCAAAGAATATATGGGGGTTACGTGCACCCACAATTTTTGCTACTGGTATATAGTGCCATTGTCTCACTGGGAATTCAAAGAATATATGGGGGTTACGTGCACCCACAATTATTGCTACTGGTATATAGTGCCATTGTCTCACTGGGAATTCAAAGAATATATTGGGGTTACGTGCACCCACAATTTTTGCTACTGGTATATAGTGCCAGTTTCTGACTGGTAATTTAAAGAATATATTGGGGTTACGTGCACCCACAATTTTTGCTACTGGTATATAGTGCCAATGTATCACTGGGAATTCAAAGAATATATTGGGGTTACGTGCACCCACAATTTTTGCTACTGGTATATAGTGCCATTGTCTCACTGGGAATTCAAAGAATATATGGGAGTTACGTGCACCCACAATTTTTGCTACTGGTATATAGTGTCATTGTCTCACTAAGAATTCAAAGAATATATTGGGGTTATGTGCACCCACAATTTTTGCTACTGGTATATAGTGCCATTGTCTGACTGGGAATTCAAAGAATATATGGGGGTTACGTGCACCCACAATTTTTGCTACTGGTATATAGTGCCTTTGTCTCACTGGGAATTCAAAGAATATATTGGGATTACGTGCACCCACAATTTTTGCTACTGCTATATAGTGCCATTGTCTCACTGGGAATTCAAAGAATATATGGGGGTTACGTGCACCCACAATTTTTGCTACTGGTATATAGTGCCATTGTCTCACTGGGAATTCAAAGAATATATTGGGGTCATGTGCACCCACAATTTTTGCTATTGGTATAAAGTGCCATTGTCTCACTGGGAATTCAAAGAATATATGGGGGTTACGTGCACCCACAATTTTTGCTACTGCTATATAGTGCCATTGTCTCACTGGGAATTCAAAGAATATATGGGGGTTACGTGCACCCACAATTATTGCTACTGGTATATAGTGCCATTGTCTGACTGAAAATTCAAAGAATATATTGGGGTTACGTGCACCCACAATTTTTGCTACTGGTATATAGTGCCATTGTCTCACTGGGAATTCAAAGAATATATTGGGGTCATGTGCACCCACAATTTTTGCTACTGGTATAAAGTGCCATTGTCTCACTGGGAATTCAAAGAATATATGGGGGTTACGTGCACCCACAATTTTTGCTACTGGTATATAGTGCCATTGTCTCACTGGGAATTCAAAGAATATATTGGGGTTACGTGCACCCACAATTTTTGCTACTGGTATATAGTGCCATTGTCTCACTGGGAATTCAAAGAATATATTGGGGTTACGTGCACCCACAATTTTTGCTACTGGTATATAGTGCCATTGTCTCACTGGGAATTCAAAGAATATATTGGGGTTATGTGCACCCACAATTTTTGCTACTGGTATATAGTGCCATTGTCTCACTGGGAATTCAAAGAATATATGGGGGTTACGTGCACCCACAATTTTTGCTACTGGTATATAGTGCCATTGTCTGACTGGCAATTCAAAGAATATATTGGGGTTATGTGCACCCACAATTTTTGCTACTGGTATATAGTGCCAGTTTCTGACTGGTAATTCAAAGAATATATTGGGGTTACGTGCACCCACAATTTTTGCTACTGGTATATAGTGCCATTGTCTCACTGGGAATTCAAAGAATATATTGGGGTTACGTGCACCCACAATTTTTGCTACTGGTATATAGTGCCATTGTCTCACTGGGAATTCAAAGAATATATGGGGGTTACGTGCACCCACAATTTTTGCTACTGGTATATAGTGCCATTGTCTCAGTAAGAATTCAAAGAATATATTGGGGTTATGTGCACCCACAATTTTTGCTACTGGTATATAGTGCCATTGTCTGACTGGGAATTCAAAGAATATATGGGGGTTACGTGCACCCACAATTTTTGCTACTGGTATATAGTGCCATTGTCTGACTGGGAATTCAAAGAATATATTGGGGTTATGTGCACCCACAATTTTTGCTACTGGTATATAGTGCCATTGTCTCACTGGGAATTCAAAGAATATATGGGGGTTACATGCACCCACAATTTTTGCTACTGGTATATAGTGCCATTGTCTCACTGGGAATTCAAAGAATATATTGGGGTTACGTGCACCCACAATTTTTGCTACTGGTATATAGTTCCAGTTTCTGACTGGTAATTCAAAGAATATATTGGGGTTACGTGCACCCACAATTTTTGCTACTGGTATATAGTGCCATTGTCTCACTGGGAATTCAAAGAATATATTGGGGTTACGTGCACCCACAATTTTTGCTACTGGTATATAGTGCCATTGTCTCACTGGGAATTCAAAGAATATATGGGGGTTACGTGCACCCACAATTTTTGCTACTGGTATATAGTGCCATTGTCTCACTGGGAATTCAAAGAATATATTGGGGTTATGTGCACCCACAATTTTTGCTACTGGTATATAGTGCCATTGTCTGACTGGGAATTCAAAGAATATATGGGGGTTACGTGCACCCACAATTTTTGCTACTGGTATATAGTGCCATTGTCTGACTGAAAATTCAAAGAATATATTGGGGTTATGTGCACCCACAATTTTTGCTACTGGTATATAGTGCCATTGTCTGACTGGGAATTCAAAGAATATATGGGGGTTACGTGCACCCACAATTTTTGCTACTGGTATATAGTGCCATTGTCTCACTGGGAATTCAAAGAATATATTGGGGTCATGTGCACCCACAATTTTTGCTACTGGTATAAAGTGCCATTGTCTCACTGGGAATTCAAAGAATATATGGGGGTTACGTGCACCCACAATTTTTGCTACTGGTATATAGTGCCATTGTCTCACTGGGAATTCAAAGAATATATGGGGGTTACGTGCACCCACAATTATTGCTACTGGTATATAGTGCCATTGTCTCACTGGGAATTCAAAGAATATATTGGGGTTACGTGCACCCACAATTTTTGCTACTGGTATATAGTGCCAGTTTCTGACTGGTAATTTAAAGAATATATTGGGGTTACGTGCACCCACAATTTTTGCTACTGGTATATAGTGCCATTGTCTCACTAAGAATTCAAAGAATATATTGGGGTTATGTGCACCCACAATTTTTGCTACTGGTATATAGTGCCATTGTCTGACTGGGAATTCAAAGAATATATGGGGGTTACGTGCACCCACAATTTTTGCTACTGGTATATAGTGCCTTTGTCTCACTGGGAATTCAAAGAATATATTGGGATTACGTGCACCCACAATTTTTGCTACTGCTATATAGTGCCATTGTCTCACTGGGAATTCAAAGAATATATGGGGGTTACGTGCACCCACAATTTTTGCTACTGGTATATAGTGCCATTGTCTCACTGGGAATTCAAAGAATATACTGGGGTCATGTGCACCCACAATTTTTGCTATTGGTATAAAGTGCCATTGTCTCACTGGGAATTCAAAGAATATATGGGGGTTACGTGCACCCACAATTTTTGCTACTGGTATATAGTGCCATTGTCTGACTGGGAATTCAAAGAATATATGGGGGTTACGTGCACCCACAATTTTTGCTACTGGTATATAGTGCCATTGTCTCACTGGGAATTCAAAGAATATATGGGGGTTACGTGCACCCACAATTTTTGCTACTGCTATATAGTGCCATTGTCTCACTGGGAATTCAAAGAATATATGGGGGTTACGTGCACCCACAATTTTTGCTACTGCTATATAGTGCCATTGTCTCACTGGGAATTCAAAGAATATATTGGGGTTACGTGCACCCACAATTTTTGCTACTGGTATATAGTGCCATTGTCTGACTGGGAATTCAAAGAATATATTGGGGTTATGTGCACCCACAATTTTTACTACTGGTATATAGTGCCATTGTCTCACTGGGAATTCAAAGAATATATTGGAGTTATGTGCACCCACAATTTTTGCTACTGGTATATAGTGCCATTGTCTCACTGGGAATTCAAAGAATATATGGGGGTTACGTGCACCCACAATTTTTGCTACTGGTATATAGTGCCAGTTTCTGACTGGTAATTCAAAGAATATATTGGGGTTACGTGCACCCACAATTTTTGCTACTGGTATATAGTGCCATTGTCTCACTGGGAATTCAAAGAATATATTGGGGTTACGTGCACCCACAATTTTTGCTACTGGTATATAGTGCCATTGTCTGACTGGGAATTCAAAGAATATATTGGGGTTATGTGCACCCACAATTTTTGCTACTGGTATATAGTGCCATTGTCTCACTGGGAATTCAAAGAATATATGGGGGTTACGTCCACCCACAATTTTTGCTACTGGTATATAGTGCCATTGTCTGACTGGGAATTCAAAGAATATATTGGGGTTATGTGCACCCACAATTTTTACAACTGGTATATAGTGCCATTGTCTCACTGGGAATTCAAAGAATATATGGGGGTTACGTGCACCCACAATTTTTGCTACTGGTATATAGTTCCAGTTTCTGACTGGTAATTCAAACAATATATTGGGGTTACGTGAACCCACAATTTTTGCTACTGGTATATAGTGCCATTGTCTCACTGGGAATTCAAAGAATATATTGGGGTTACGTGCACCCACAATTTTTGCTACTGGTATATAGTGCCATTGTCTGACTGGGAATTCAAAGAATATATGGGGGTTACGTGCACCCACAATTTTTGCTACTGGTATATAGTGCCATTGTCTGACTGAAAATTCAAAGAATATATTGGGGTTACGTGTACCCACAATTTTTGCTACTGGTATATAGTGCCATTGTCTCACTGGGAATTCAAAGAATATATTGGGGTCATGTGCACCCACAATTTTTGCTACTGGTATAAAGTGCCATTGTCTCACTGGGAATTCAAAGAATATATGGGGGTTACGTGCACCCACAATTTTTGCTACTGGTATATAGTGCCATTGTCTCACTGGGAATTCAAAGAATATATTGGGGTTACGTGCACCCACAATTTTTGCTACTGGTATATAGTGCCATTGTCTCACTGGGAATTCAAAGAATATATTGGGGTTACGTGCACCCACAATTTTTGCTACTGGTATATAGTGCCATTGTCTCACTGGGAATTCAAAGAATATATTGGGGTTATGTGCACCCACAATTTTTGCTACTGGTATATAGTGCCATTGTCTCACTGGGAATTCAAAGAATATATGGGGGTTACGTGCACCCACAATTTTTGCTACTGGTATATAGTGCCATTGTCTGACTGGGAATTCAAAGAATATATTGGGGTTATGTGCACCCACAATTTTTGCTACTGGTATATAGTGCCAGTTTCTGACTGGTAATTCAAAGAATATATTGGGGTTACGTGCACCCACAATTTTTGCTACTGGTATATAGTGCCATTGTCTCACTGGGAATTCAAAGAATATATTGGGGTTACGTGCACCCACAATTTTTGCTACTGGTATATAGTGCCATTGTCTCACTGGGAATTCAAAGAATATATGGGGGTTACGTGCACCCACAATTTTTGCTACTGGTATATAGTGCCATTGTCTCAGTAAGAATTCAAAGAATATATTGGGGTTATGTGCACCCACAATTTTTGCTACTGGTATATAGTGCCATTGTCTGACTGGGAATTCAAAGAATATATGGGGGTTACGTGCACCCACAATTTTTGCTACTGGTATATAGTGCCATTGTCTGACTGGGAATTCAAAGAATATATTGGGGTTATGTGCACCCACAATTTTTGCTACTGGTATATAGTGCCATTGTCTCACTGGGAATTCAAAGAATATATGGGGGTTACATGCACCCACAATTTTTGCTACTGGTATATAGTGCCATTGTCTGACTGGGAATTCAAAGAATATATTGGGGTTATGTGCACCCACAATTTTTACTACTGGTATATAGTGCCATTGTCTCACTGGGAATTCAAAGAATATATGGGGGTTACGTGCACCCACAATTTTTGCTACTGGTATATAGTGCCATTGTCTCACTGGGAATTCAAAGAATATATTGGGGTTACGTGCACCCACAATTTTTGCTACTGGTATATAGTTCCAGTTTCTGACTGGTAATTCAAAGAATATATTGGGGTTACGTGCACCCACAATTTTTGCTACTGGTATATAGTGCCATTGTCTCACTGGGAATTCAAAGAATATATTGGGGTTACGTGCACCCACAATTTTTGCTACTGGTATATAGTGCCATTGTCTCACTGGGAATTCAAAGAATATATGGGGGTTACGTGCACCCACAATTTTTGCTACTGGTATATAGTGCCATTGTCTCACTGGGAATTCAAAGAATATATTGGGGTTATGTGCACCCACAATTTTTGCTACTGGTATATAGTGCCATTGTCTGACTGGGAATTCAAAGAATATATGGGGGTTACGTGCACCCACAATTTTTGCTACTGGTATATAGTGCCATTGTCTGACTGAAAATTCAAAGAATATATTGGGGTTATGTGCACCCACAATTTTTGCTACTGCTATATAGTGCCATTGTCTTACTGGGAATTCAAAGAATATATGGGGGTTACGTGCACCCACAATTTTTGCTACTGGTATATAGTGCCATTGTCTCACTGGGAATTCAAAGAATATATTGGGGTCATGTGCACCCACAATTTTTGCTACTGGTATAAAGTGCCATTGTCTCACTGGGAATTCAAAGAATATATGGGGGTTACGTGCACCCACAATTTTTGCTACTGGTATATAGTGCCATTGTCTCACTGGGAATTCAAAGAATATATGGGGGTTACGTGCACCCACAATTATTGCTACTGGTATATAGTGCCATTGTCTCACTGGGAATTCAAAGAATATATTGGGGTTACGTGCACCCACAATTTTTGCTACTGGTATATAGTGCCAGTTTCTGACTGGTAATTTAAAGAATATATTGGGGTTACGTGCACCCACAATTTTTGCTACTGGTATATAGTGCCAATGTATCACTGGGAATTCAAAGAATATATTGGGGTTACGTGCACCCACAATTTTTGCTACTGGTATATAGTGCCATTGTCTCACTGGGAATTCAAAGAATATATGGGGGTTACGTGCACCCACAATTTTTGCTACTGGTATATAGTGCCAGTTTCTGACTGGTAATTCAAAGAATATATTGGGGTTACGTGCACCCACAATTTTTGCTACTGGTATATAGTGCCATTGTCTCACTGGGAATTCAAAGAATATATTGGGGTTACGTGCACCCACAATTTTTGCTACTGGTATATAGTGGCATTGTCTGACTGGGAATTCAAAGAATATATTGGGGTTATGTGCACCCACAATTTTTGCTACTGGTATATAGTGCCATTGTCTCACTGGGAATTCAAAGAATATATGGGGGTTACGTCCACCCACAATTTTTGCTACTGGTATATAGTGCCATTGTCTGACTGGGAATTCAAAGAATATATTGGGGTTATGTGCACCCACAATTTTTACAACTGGTATATAGTGCCATTGTCTCACTGGGAATTCAAAGAATATATGGGGGTTACGTGCACCCACAATTTTTGCTACTGGTATATAGTGCCATTGTCTCACTGGGAATTCAAAGAATATATTGGGGTTACGTGCACCCACAATTTTTGCTACTGGTATATAGTTCCAGTTTCTGACTGGTAATTCAAAGAATATATTGGGGTTACGTGAACCCACAATTTTTGCTACTGGTATATAGTGCCATTGTCTCACTGGGAATTCAAAGAATATATTGGGGTTACGTGCACCCACAATTTTTGCTACTGGTATATAGTGCCATTGTCTGACTGGGAATTCAAAGAATATATGGGGGTTACGTGCACCCACAATTTTTGCTACTGGTATATAGTGCCATTGTCTCACTGGGAATTCAAAGAATATATTGGGGTCATGTGCACCCACAATTTTTGCTACTGGTATAAAGTGCCATTGTCTCACTGGGAATTCAAAGAATATATGGGGGTTACGTGCACCCACAATTTTTGCTACTGGTATATAGTGCCATTGTCTCACTGGGAATTCAAAGAATATATTGGGGTTACGTGCACCCACAATTTTTGCTACTGGTATATAGTGCCATTGTCTCACTGGGAATTCAAAGAATATATTGGGGTTACGTGCACCCACAATTTTTGCTACTGGTATATAGTGCCATTGTCTCACTGGGAATTCAAAGAATATATTGGGGTTATGTGCACCCACAATTTTTGCTACTGGTATATAGTGCCATTGTCTCACTGGGAATTCAAAGAATATATGGGGGTTACGTGCACCCACAATTTTTGCTACTGGTATATAGTGCCATTGTCTGACTGGGAATTCAAAGAATATATTGGGGTTATGTGCACCCACAATTTTTGCTACTGGTATATAGTGCCAGTTTCTGACTGGTAATTCAAAGAATATATTGGGGTTACGTGCACCCACAATTTTTGCTACTGGTATATAGTGCCATTGTCTCACTGGGAATTCAAAGAATATATTGGGGTTACGTGCACCCACAATTTTTGCTACTGGTATATAGTGCCATTGTCTCACTGGGAATTCAAAGAATATATGGGGGTTACGTGCACCCACAATTTTTGCTACTGGTATATAGTGCCATTGTCTCAGTAAGAATTCAAAGAATATATTGGGGTTATGTGCACCCACAATTTTTGCTACTGGTATATAGTGCCATTGTCTGACTGGGAATTCAAAGAATATATTGGGGTTATGTGCACCCACAATTTTTGCTACTGGTATATAGTGCCATTGTCTCACTGGGAATTCAAAGAATATATGGGGGTTACATGCACCCACAATTTTTGCTACTGGTATATAGTGCCATTGTCTGACTGGGAATTCAAAGAATATATTGGGGTTATGTGCACCCACAATTTTTACTACTGGTATATAGTGCCATTGTCTCACTGGGAATTCAAAGAATATATGGGGGTTACGTGCACCCACAATTTTTGCTACTGGTATATAGTGCCATTGTCTCACTGGGAATTCAAAGAATATATTGGGGTTACGTGCACCCACAATTTTTGCTACTGGTATATAGTTCCAGTTTCTGACTGGTAATTCAAAGAATATATTGGGGTTACGTGCACCCACAATTTTTGCTACTGGTATATAGTGCCATTGTCTCACTGGGAATTCAAAGAATATATTGGGGTTACGTGCACCCACAATTTTTTGCTACTGGTATATAGTGCCATTGTCTCACTGGGAATTCAAAGAATATATGGGGGTTACGTGCACCCACAATTTTTGCTACTGGTATATAGTGCCATTGTCTCACTGGGAATTCAAAGAATATATTGGGGTTATGTGCACCCACAATTTTTGCTACTGGTATATAGTGCCATTGTCTGACTGGGAATTCAAAGAATATATGGGGGTTACGTGCACCCACAATTTTTGCTACTGGTATATAGTGCCATTGTCTGACTGAAAATTCAAAGAATATATTGGGGTTATGTGCACCCACAATTTTTGCTACTGCTATATAGTGCCATTGTCTTACTGGGAATTCAAAGAATATATGGGGGTTACGTGCACCCACAATTTTTGCTACTGGTATATAGTGCCATTGTCTCACTGGGAATTCAAAGAATATATTGGGGTCATGTGCACCCACAATTTTTGCTACTGGTATAAAGTGCCATTGTCTCACTGGGAATTCAAAGAATATATGGGGGTTACGTGCACCCACAATTTTTGCTACTGGTATATAGTGCCATTGTCTCACTGGGAATTCAAAGAATATATGGGGGTTACGTGCACCCACAATTATTGCTACTGGTATATAGTGCCATTGTCTCACTGGGAATTCAAAGAATATATTGGGGTTACGTGCACCCACAATTTTTGCTACTGGTATATAGTGCCAGTTTCTGACTGGTAATTTAAAGAATATATTGGGGTTACGTGCACCCACAATTTTTGCTACTGGTATATAGTGCCATTGTCTCACTAAGAATTCAAAGAATATATTGGGGTTATGTGCACCCACAATTTTTGCTACTGGTATATAGTGCCATTGTCTGACTGGGAATTCAAAGAATATATGGGGGTTACGTGCACCCACAATTTTTGCTACTGGTATATAGTGCCTTTGTCTCACTGGGAATTCAAAGAATATATTGGGATTACGTGCACCCACAATTTTTGCTACTGCTATATAGTGCCATTGTCTCACTGGGAATTCAAAGAATATATGGGGGTTACGTGCACCCACAATTTTTGCTACTGGTATATAGTGCCATTGTCTCACTGGGAATTCAAAGAATATACTGGGGTCATGTGCACCCACAATTTTTGCTATTGGTATAAAGTGCCATTGTCTCACTGGGAATTCAAAGAATATATGGGGGTTACGTGCACCCACAATTTTTGCTACTGGTATATAGTGCCATTGTCTGACTGGGAATTCAAAGAATATATGGGGGTTACGTGCACCCACAATTTTTGCTACTGGTATATAGTGCCATTGTCTCACTGGGAATTCAAAGAATATATGGGGGTTACGTGCACCCACAATTTTTGCTACTGCTATATAGTGCCATTGTCTCACTGGGAATTCAAAGAATATATGGGGGTTACGTGCACCCACAATTATTGCTACTGGTATATAGTGCCATTGTCTCACTGGGAATTCAAAGAATATATTGGGGTCATGTGCACCCACAATTTTTGCTATTGGTATAAAGTGCCATTGTCTCACTGGGAATTCAAAGAATATATGGGGGTTACGTGCACCCACAATTTTTGCTACTGGTATATAGTGCCATTGTCTGACTGGGAATTCAAAGAATATATTGGGGTTATGTGCACCCACAATTTTTACTACTGGTATATAGTGCCATTGTCTCACTGGGAATTCAAAGAATATATGGGGGTTACGTGCACCCACAATTTTTGCTACTGGTATATAGTGCCATTGTCTCACTGGGAATTCAAAGAATATATTGGGGTTACGTGCACCCACAATTTTTGCTACTGGTATATAGTTCCAGTTTCTGACTGGTAATTCAAAGAATATATTGGGGTTACGTGCACCCACAATTTTTGCTACTGGTATATAGTGCCATTGTCTCACTGGGAATTCAAAGAATATATTGGGGTTACGTGCACCCACAATTTTTGCTACTGGTATATAGTGCCATTGTCTCACTGGGAATTCAAAGAATATATGGGGGTTACGTGCACCCACAATTTTTGCTACTGGTATATAGTGCCATTGTCTCACTGGGAATTCAAAGAATATATTGGGGTTATGTGCACCCACAATTTTTGCTACTGGTATATAGTGCCATTGTCTGACTGGGAATTCAAAGAATATATGGGGGTTACGTGCACCCACAATTTTTGCTACTGGTATATAGTGCCATTGTCTGACTGAAAATTCAAAGAATATATTGGGGTTATGTGCACCCACAATTTTTGCTACTGCTATATAGTGCCATTGTCTTACTGGGAATTCAAAGAATATATGGGGGTTACGTGCACCCACAATTTTTGCTACTGGTATATAGTGCCATTGTCTCACTGGGAATTCAAAGAATATATTGGGGTCATGTGCACCCACAATTTTTGCTACTGGTATAAAGTGCCATTGTCTCACTGGGAATTCAAAGAATATATGGGGGTTACGTGCACCCACAATTTTTGCTACTGGTATATAGTGCCATTGTCTCACTGGGAATTCAAAGAATATATGGGGGTTACGTGCACCCACAATTATTGCTACTGGTATATAGTGCCATTGTCTCACTGGGAATTCAAAGAATATATTGGGGTTACGTGCACCCACAATTTTTGCTACTGGTATATAGTGCCAGTTTCTGACTGGTAATTTAAAGAATATATTGGGGTTACGTGCACCCACAATTTTTGCTACTGGTATATAGTGCCAATGTATCACTGGGAATTCAAAGATTATATTGGGGTTACGTGCACCCACAATTTTTGCTACTGGTATATAGTGCCATTGTCTCACTGGGAATTCAAAGAATATATGGGAGTTACGTGCACCCACAATTTTTGCTACTGGTATATAGTGTCATTGTCTCACTAAGAATTCAAAGAATATATTGGGGTTATGTGCACCCACAATTTTTGCTACTGGTATATAGTGCCATTGTCTGACTGGGAATTCAAAGAATATATGGGGGTTACGTGCACCCACAATTTTTGCTACTGCTATATAGTGCCATTGTCTCACTGGGAATTCAAAGAATATATGGGGGTTACGTGCACCCACAATTTTTGCTACTGGTATATAGTGCCATTGTCTCACTGGGAATTCAAAGAATATATTGGGGTCATGTGCACCCACAATTTTTGCTATTGGTATAAAGTGCCATTGTCTCACTGGGAATTCAAAGAATATATGGGGGTTACGTGCACCCACAATTTTTGCTACTGCTATATAGTGCCATTGTCTCACTGGGAATTCAAAGAATATATGGGGGTTACGTGCACCCACAATTATTGCTACTGGTATATAGTGCCATTGTCTGACTGAAAATTCAAAGAATATATTGGGGTTACGTGCACCCACAATTTTTGCTACTGGTATATAGTGCCATTGTCTCACTGGGAATTCAAAGAATATATTGGGGTCATGTGCACCCACAATTTTTGCTACTGGTATAAAGTGCCATTGTCTCACTGGGAATTCAAAGAATATATGGGGCTTACGTGCACCCACAATTTTTGCTACTGGTATATAGTGCCATTGTCTCACTGGGAATTCAAAGAATATATTGGGGTTACGTGCACCCACAATTTTTGCTACTGGTATATAGTGCCATTGTCTCACTGGGAATTCAAAGAATATATTGGGGTTACGTGCACCCACAATTTTTGCTACTGGTATATAGTGCCATTGTCTCACTGGGAATTCAAAGAATATATTGGGGTTATGTGCACCCACAATTTTTGCTACTGGTATATAGTGCCATTGTCTCACTGGGAATTCAAAGAATATATGGGGGTTACGTGCACCCACAATTTTTGCTACTGGTATATAGTGCCATTGTCTGACTGGCAATTCAAAGAATATATTGGGGTTATGTGCACCCACAATTTTTGCTACTGGTATATAGTGCCAGTTTCTGACTGGTAATTCAAAGAATATATTGGGGTTACGTGCACCCACAATTTTTGCTACTGGTATATAGTGCCATTGTCTCACTGGGAATTCAAAGAATATATTGGGGTTACGTGCACCCACAATTTTTGCTACTGGTATATAGTGCCATTGTCTCACTGGGAATTCAAAGAATATATGGGGGTTACGTGCACCCACAATTTTTGCTACTGGTATATAGTGCCATTGTCTCAGTAAGAATTCAAAGAATATATTGGGGTTATGTGCACCCACAATTTTTGCTACTGGTATATAGTGCCATTGTCTGACTGGGAATTCAAAGAATATATGGGGGTTACGTGCACCCACAATTTTTGCTACTGGTATATAGTGCCATTGTCTGACTGGGAATTCAAAGAATATATTGGGGTTATGTGCACCCACAATTTTTGCTACTGGTATATAGTGCCATTGTCTCACTGGGAATTCAAAGAATATATGGGGGTTACATGCACCCACAATTTTTGCTACTGGTATATAGTGCCATTGTCTGACTGGGAATTCAAAGAATATATTAGGGTTATGTGCACCCACAATTTTTACTACTGGTATATAGTGCCATTGTCTCACTGGGAATTCAAAGAATATATGGGGGTTACGTGCACCCACAATTTTTGCTACTGGTATATAGTGCCATTGTCTCACTAGGAATTCAAAGAATATATTGGGGTTACGTGCACCCACAATTTTTGCTACTGGTATATAGTTCCAGTTTCTGACTGGTAATTCAAAGAATATATTGGGGTTACGTGCACCCACAATTTTTGCTACTGGTATATAGTGCCATTGTCTCACTGGGAATTCAAAGAATATATTGGGGTTACGTGCACCCACAATTTTTGCTACTGGTATATAGTGCCATTGTCTCACTGGGAATTCAAAGAATATATGGGGGTTACGTGCACCCACAATTTTTGCTACTGGTATATAGTGCCATTGTCTCACTGGGAATTCAAAGAATATATTGGGGTTATGTGCACCCACAATTTTTGCTACTGGTATATAGTGCCATTGTCTGACTGGGAATTCAAAGAATATATGGGGGTTACGTGCACCCACAATTTTTGCTACTGGTATATAGTGCCATTGTCTGACTGAAAATTCAAAGAATATATTGGGGTTATGTGCACCCACAATTTTTGCTACTGCTATATAGTGCCATTGTCTTACTGGGAATTCAAAGAATATATGGGGGTTACGTGCACCCACAATTTTTGCTACTGGTATATAGTGCCATTGTCTCACTGGGAATTCAAAGAATATATTGGGGTCATGTGCACCCACAATTTTTGCTACTGGTATAAAGTGCCATTGTCTCACTGGGAATTCAAAGAATATATGGGGGTTACGTGCACCCACAATTTTTGCTACTGGTATATAGTGCCATTGTCTCACTGGGAATTCAAAGAATATATGGGGGTTACGTGCACCCACAATTATTGCTACTGGTATATAGTGCCATTGTCTCACTGGGAATTCAAAGAATATATTGGGGTTACGTGCACCCACAATTTTTGCTACTTTTATATAGTGCCAGTTTCTGACTGGTAATTTAAAGAATATATTGGGGTTACGTGCACCCACAATTTTTGCTACTGGTATATAGTGCCATTGTCTCACTAAGAATTCAAAGAATATATTGGGGTTATGTGCACCCACAATTTTTGCTACTGGTATATAGTGCCATTGTCTGACTGGGAATTCAAAGAATATATGGGGGTTACGTGCACCCACAATTTTTGCTACTGGTATATAGTGCCTTTGTCTCACTGGGAATTCAAAGAATATATTGGGATTACGTGCACCCACAATTTTTGCTACTGCTATATAGTGCCATTGTCTCACTGGGAATTCAAAGAATATATGGGGGTTACGTGCACCCACAATTTTTGCTACTGGTATATAGTGCCATTGTCTGACTGGGAATTCAAAGAATATACTGGGGTCATGTGCACCCACAATTTTTGCTATTGGTATAAAGTGCCATTGTCTCACTGGGAATTCAAAGAATATATGGGGGTTACGTGCACCCACAATTTTTGCTACTGCTATATAGTGCCATTGTCTCACTGGGAATTCAAAGAATATATGGGGGTTACGTGCACCCACAATTATTGCTACTGGTATATAGTGCCATTGTCTCACTGGGAATTCAAAGAATATATTGGGGTCATGTGCACCCACAATTTTTGCTATTGGTATAAAGTGCCATTGTCTCACTGGGAATTCAAAGAATATATGGGGGTTACGTGCACCCACAATTTTTGCTACTGGTATATAGTGCCATTGTCTGACTGGGAATTCAAAGAATATATTGGGGTTATGTGCACCCACAATTTTTACTACTGGTATATAGTGCCATTGTCTCACTGGGAATTCAAAGAATATATGGGGGTTACGTGCACCCACAATTTTTGCTACTGGTATATAGTGCCATTGTCTCACTGGGAATTCAAAGAATATATGGGGGTTACGTGCACCCACAATTTTTGCTACTGGTATATAGTGCCATTGTCTGACTGGGAATTCAAGGAATATATTGGGGTTATGTGCATCCACAATTTTTACTACTGGTATATAGTGCCATTGTCTCACTAAGAATTCAAAGAATATATTGGGGTTATGTGCACCCACAATTTTTGCTACTGGTATATAGTGCCATTGTCTGACTGGGAATTCAAAGAATATATGGGGGTTACGTGAACCCACAATTTTGCCTACTGGTATATAGTGCCATTGTCTCACTGGGAATTCAAAGAATATATTGGGATTACGTGCACCCACAATTTTTGCTACTGGTATATAGTGCCATTGTCTGACTCGGAATTCAAAGAATATATTGGGGTTATGTGCACCCACAATTTTTGCTACTGGTATATAGTGCCATTGTCTCACTGGGAATTCAAAGAATATATTGGGGTTACGTGCACCCACAATTTTTGCTTCTGGTATATAGTGCCATTGTCTCACTGGGAATTCAAAGAATATATTGGGATTATGTGCACCCACAATTTTTGCTACTGGTATATAGTGCCATTGTCTCACTGGGAATTCAAAGAATATATGGGGGTTACGTGCACCCACAATTTTTGCTACTGGTATATAGTGCCATTGTCTGACTGGGAATTCAAAGAATATATTGGGGTTATGTGCACCCACAATTTTTACTACTGGTATATAGTGCCATTGTCTCACTGGGAATTCAAAGAATATATGGGGGTTACGTGCACCCACAATTATTGCTACTGGTATATAGTGCCATTGTCTTACTGGGAATTCAAAGAATATATTGGGGTTACGTGCACCCACAATTTTTGCTACTGGTATATAGTGCCAGTTTCTGACTGGTAATTCAAAGAATATATTGGGGTTACGTGCACCCACAATTTTTGCTACTGGTATATAGTGCCATTGTCTCACTGGGAATTCAAAGAATATATGGGGGTTACGTGCACCCACAATTTTTGCTACTGGTATATAGTGCCATTGTCTCAGTAAGAATTCAAAGAATATATTGGGGTTATGTGCACCCACAATTTTTGCTACTGGTATATAGTGCCATTGTCTGACTGGGAATTCAAAGAATATATGGGGGTTACGTGCACCCACAATTTTTGCTACTGGTATATAGTGCCATTGTCTCACTGGGAATTCAAAGAATATATTGGGGTCATGTGCACCCACAATTTTTGCTATTGGTATAAAGTGCCATTGTCTCACTGGGAATTCAAAGAATATATGGAGGTTACGTGCACCCACAACTTTTGCTACTGGTATATAGTGCCATTGTCTGACTGGGAATTCAAAGAATATATTGGGGTTATGTGCACCTACAATTTTTAATACTGGTATATAGTGCCATTGTCTCACTGGGAATTCAAAGAATATATTGGGGTTATGTGCACCCACAATTTTTGCTACTGGTATATAGTGCCATTGTCTGCCTGGGAATTCAAAGAATATATGGGGTTTACGTGCACCCACAATTTTTGCTACTGGTATATAGTGCCATTGTCTGAAAGGAATTCAAAGAATATATGGAGGTTACGTGCACCCACAATTTTTGCTACTGGTATATAGTGCCATTGTCTGACAGGGAATTCAAAGAATATATTGGGGTTATGTGCACCCACAATTTTTACTACTGGTATATAGTGCCATTGTCTCACTGGGAATTCAAAGAATATATGGGGGTTACGTGCACCCACAATTTTTGCTACTGGTATATAGTGCCATTGTCTCACTGGGAATTCAAAGAATATATTGGGGTTACGTGCACCCACAATTTTTGCTACTGGTATATAGTTCCAGTTTCTGACTGGTAATTCAAAGAATATATTGGGGTTACGTGCACCCACAATTTTTGCTACTGGTATATAGTGCCATTGTCTGACTGGGAATTCAAAGAATATATTGGGGTCATGTGCACCCACAATTTTTGCTACTGGTATAAAGTGCCATTGTCTCACTGGGAATTCAAAGAATATATGGGGGTTACGTGCACCCACAATTTTTGCTACTGGTATATAGTGCCATTGTCTGACTGGGAATTCAAAGAATATATTGGGGTTATGTGCACCCACAATTTTTGCTACTGGTATATAGTGCCATTGTCTGACTGGGAATTCAAAGAATATATTGGGGTCATGTGCACCCACAATTTTTGCTACTGGTATATAGTGCCATTGTCTCACTGGAATTCAAAGAATATATGGGGGTTACGTGCACCCACAATTTTTGCTACTGGTATATAGTGCCATTGTCTGACTGGGAATTCAAAGAATATATTGGGGTTACGTGCACCCACAATTTTTGCTACTGGTATATAGTGCCATTGTCTCACTGGGAATTCAAAGAATATATTGGGTTTACGTGCACCCACAATTATTGCTAATGGTATATAGTGCCATTGTCTCACTGGGAATTCAAAGAATATATTGGGGTTACGTGCACCCACAATTTTTGCTACTGGTATATAGTGCCATTGTCTCACTGGGAATTCAAAGAATATATGGGGGTTACGTGCACCCACAATTTTTGCTACTGGTATATAGTGCCATTGTCTCACTGGGAATTCAAAGAATATATGGGGGTTACGTACACCCACAATTTTTGCTACTGGTATATAGTGCCATTGTCTCACTGGGAATTCAAAGAATATATTGGGGTTACGTGCACCCACAATTTTTGCTACTGGTATATAGTGCCATTGTCTCACTGGGAATTCAAAGAATATATGGGGGTTACGTGCACCCACATTTTTTGCTACTGGTATATAGTGCCATTGTCTCACTAAGAATTCAAAGAATATATTGGGGTTATGTGCACCCACAATTTTTGCTACTGGTATATAGTGCCATTGTCTGACTGGGAATTCAAAGAATATATGGGGGTTACGTGCACCCACAATTTTTGCTACTGGTATATAGTGCCATTGTCTGACTGGGAATTCAAAGAATATATTGGGGTTATGTGCACCCACAATTTTTGCTACTGGTATATAGTGCCATTGTCTCACTGGGAATTCAAAGAATATATGGGGGTTACGTGCACCCACAATTTTTGCTACTGGTATATAGTGCCATTGTCTGACTGGGAATTCAAAGAATATATTGGGGTTATGTGCACCCACAATTTTTACTACTGGTATATAGTGCCATTGTCTCACTGGGAATTCAAAGAATATATGGGGGTTACGTGCACCCACAATTTTTGCTACTGGTATATAGTTCCATTGTCTCACTGGGAATTCAAAGAATATATTGGGGTTACGTGCACCCACAATTTTTGCTACTGGTATATAGTTCCAGTTTCTGACTGGTAATTCAAAGAGTATATTGGGGTTACGTGCACCCACAATTTTTGCTACTGGTATATAGTGCCATTGTCTCACTGGGAATTCAAAGAATATATTGGGGTTACGTGCACCCACAATTTTTGCTACTGGTATATAGTGCCATTGTCTCACTGGGAATTCAAAGAATATATGGGGGTTATGTGCACCCACAATTTTTGCTACTGGTATATAGTGCCATTGTCTCACTGGGAATTCAAAGAATATATTGGGGTTATGTGCACCCACAATTTTTGCTACTGGTATATAGTGCCATTGTCTGACTGGGAATTCAAAGAATATATTGGGGTTATGTGCACCCACAATTTTTGCTACTGGTATATAGTGCCATTGTCTGACTGGGAATTCAAAGAATATATGGGGGTTACGTGCACCCACAATTTTTGCTACTGGTATATAGTGCCATTGTCTGACTGAAAATTCAAAGAATATATTGGGGTTATGTGCACCCACAATTTTTGCTACTGCTATATAGTGCCATTGTCTTACTGGGAATTCAAAGAATATATGGGGGTTACGTGCACCCACAATTTTTGCTACTGGTATATAGTGCCATTGTCTCACTGGGAATTCAAAGAATATATTGGGGTTATGTGCACCCACAATTTTTGCTACTGGTATATAGTGCCATTGTCTGACTGGGAATTCAAAGAATATATGGGGGTTACGTGCACCCACAATTTTTGCTACTGGTATATAGTGCCATTGTCTGACTGAAAATTCAAAGAATATATTGGGGTTATGTGCACCCACAATTTTTGCTACTGCTATATAGTGCCATTGTCTTACTGGGAATTCAAAGAATATATGGGGGTTACGTGCACCCACAATTTTTGCTACTGGTATATAGTGCCATTGTCTCACTGGGAATTCAAAGAATATATTGGGGTCATGTGCACCCACAATTTTTGCTACTGGTATAAAGTGCCATTGTCTCACTGGGAATTCAAAGAATATATGGGGGTTACGTGCACCCACAATTTTTGCTACTGGTATATAGTGCCATTGTCTCACTGGGAATTCAAAGAATATATGGGGGTTACGTGCACCCACAATTATTGCTACTGGTATATAGTGCCATTGTCTCACTGGGAATTCAAAGAATATATTGGGGTTACGTGCACCCACAATTTTTGCTACTGGTATATAGTGCCAGTTTCTGACTGGTAATTTAAAGAATATATTGGGGTTACGTGCACCCACAATTTTTGCTACTGGTATATAGTGCCATTGTATCACTGGGAATTCAAAGAATATATTGGGGTTACGTGCACCCACAATTTTTGCTACTGGTATATAGTGCCATTGTCTCACTGGGAATTCAAAGAATATATGGGGGTTACGTGCACCCACAATTTTTGCTACTGGTATATAGTGCCATTGTCTCACTGGGAATTCAAAGAATATATGGGGGTTACGTGCACCCACAATTTTTGCTACTGGTATATAGTGTCATTGTCTCACTAAGAATTCAAAGAATATATTGGGGTTACGTGCACCCACAATTTTTGCTACTGGTATATAGTGCCATTGTCTCACTGGGAATTCAAAGAATATATGGGGGTTACGTGCACCCACAATTTTTGCTACTGGTATATAGTGCCATTGTCTGACTGGGAATTCAAAGAATATATGGGGGTTACGTGCACCCACAATTTTTGCTACTGGTATATAGTGCCATTGTCTCACTGGGAATTCAAAGAATATATGGGGGTTACGTGCACCCACAATTTTTGCTACTGCTATATAGTGCCATTGTCTCACTGGGAATTCAAAGAATATATGGGGGTTACGTGCACCCACAATTTTTGCTACTGGTATATAGTGCCATTGTCTCACTGGGAATTCAAAGAATATATTGGGGTCATGTGCACCCACAATTTTTGCTATTGGTATAAAGTGCCATTGTCTCACTGGGAATTCAAAGAATATATGGGGGTTACGTGCACCCACAATTGTTGCTACTGGTATATAGTGCCAGTTTCTGACTGGTAATTCAAAGAATATATGGGGGTTACGTGCACCCACAATTTTTGCTACTGGTATATAGTGCAATTGTCTGACTGGGAATTCAAAGAATATATTGGGGTTATGTGCACCCACAATTTTTACTACTGGTATATAGTGCCATTGTCTCACTGGGAATTCAAATAATATATTGGGGTTATGTGCACCCACAATTTTTGTTATTGGTATATAGTGCCATTGTCTCTCTGGGAATTCAAAGAATATATGGGGGTTACGTGCACCCACAATTGTTGCTACTGGTATATAGTGCCAGTTTCTGACTGGTAATTCAAAGAATATATTGGGGTTACGTGCACCCACAATTTTTGCTACTGGTATATAGTGCCATTGTCTCACTGGGAATTCAAAGAATATATGGGGGTTACGTGCACCCACAATTTTTGCTACTGGTATATAGTGCCATTGTCTGACTGGGAATTCAAAGAATATATGGGGGTTACGTGCACCCACAATTTTTGCTACTGGTATATAGTGCCATTGTCTGACTGGGAATTCAAAGAATATATTGGGGTCATGTACACCCACAATTTTTGCTACTGGTATAAAGTGCCATTGTCTCACTGGGAATTCAAAGAATATATGGGGGTTACGTGCACCCACAATTGTTGCTACTGGTATATAGTGCCATTGTCTCACTGGGAATTCAAAGAATATATTGGGGTCATGTACACCCACAATTTTTGCTACTGGTATAAAGTGCCATTGTCTCACTGGGAATTCAAAGAATATATGGGGGTTACGTGCACCCACAATTTTTGCTACTGGTATATAGTGCCATTGTCTGACTGGGAATTCAAAGAATATATTGGGGTTATGTGCACCCACAATTTTTGCTACTGGTATATAGTGCCATTGTCTCACTGGGAATTCAAAGAATATATGGGGTTTACGTGCACCCACAATTTTTGCTACTGGTATATAGTGCCATTGTCTCACTGGGAATTCAAAGAATATATTGGGGTTACGTGCACCCACAATTTTTGCTACTGGTATATAGTGCCATTGTCTCACTGGGAATTCAAAGAATATATTGGGGTTACGTGCACCCACAATTTTTGCTACTGGTATATAGTGCCATTATCTGACTGGGAATTCAAAGAATATATTGGGGTTATGTGCACCCACAATTTTTACTACTGGTATATAGTGCCATTGTCTCACTGGGAATTCAAAGAATATATGGGGGTTACGTGCACCCACAATTTTTGCTACTGGTATATAGTGCCAGTTTCTGACTGGTAATTCAAAGAATATATTGGGGTTACGTGCACCCACAATTTTTGCTACTGGTATATAGTGCCATTGTCTCACTGGGAATTCAAAGAATATATTGGGGTTACGTGCACCCACAATTTTTGCTACTGGTATATAGTGCCATTGTCTGACTGGGAATTCAAAGAATATATTGGGGTTATGTGCACCCACAATTTTTGCTACTGGTATATAGTGCCATTGTCTCACTGGGAATTCAAAGAATATATGGGGGTTACGTCCACCCACAATTTTTGCTACTGGTATATAGTGCCATTGTCTGACTGGGAATTCAAAGAATATATTGGGGTTATGTGCACCCACAATTTTTACAACTGGTATATAGTGCCATTGTCTCACTGGGAATTCAAAGAATATATGGGGGTTACGTGCACCCACAATTTTTGCTACTGGTATATAGTGCCATTGTCTCACTGGGAATTCAAAGAATATATTGGGGTTACGTGCACCCACAATTTTTGCTACTGGTATATAGTTCCAGTTTCTGACTGGTAATTCAAAGAATATATTGGGGTTACGTGAACCCACAATTTTTGCTACTGGTATATAGTGCCATTGTCTCACTGGGAATTCAAAGAATATATTGGGGTTACGTGCACCCACAATTTTTGCTACTGGTATATAGTGCCATTGTCTGACTGGGAATTCAAAGAATATATGGGGGTTACGTGCACCCACAATTTTTGCTACTGGTATATAGTGCCATTGTCTGACTGAAAATTCAAAGAATATATTGGGGTTACGTGTACCCACAATTTTTGCTACTGGTATATAGTGCCATTGTCTCACTGGGAATTCAAAGAATATATTGGGGTCATGTGCACCCACAATTTTTGCTACTGGTATAAAGTGCCATTGTCTCACTGGGAATTCAAAGAATATATGGGGGTTACGTGCACCCACAATTTTTGCTACTGGTATATAGTGCCATTGTCTCACTGGGAATTCAAAGAATATATTGGGGTTACGTGCACCCACAATTTTTGCTACTGGTATATAGTGCCATTGTCTCACTGGGAATTCAAAGAATATATTGGGGTTATGTGCACCCACAATTTTTGCTACTGGTATATAGTGCCATTGTCTGACTGGGAATTCAAAGAATATATTGGGGTTATGTGCACCCACAATTTTTGCTACTGGTATATAGTGCCAGTTTCTGACTGGTAATTCAAAGAATATATTGGGGTTACGTGCACCCACAATTTTTGCTACTGGTATATAGTGCCATTGTCTCACTGGGAATTCAAAGAATATATTGGGGTTACGTGCACCCACAATTTTTGCTACTGGTATATAGTGCCATTGTCTCACTGGGAATTCAAAGAATATATGGGGGTTACGTGCACCCACAATTTTTGCTACTGGTATATAGTGCCATTGTCTCAGTAAGAATTCAAAGAATATATTGGGGTTATGTGCACCCACAATTTTTGCTACTGGTATATAGTGCCATTGTCTGAATGGGACTTCAAAGAATATATGGGGGTTACGTGCACCCACAATTTTTGCTACTGGTACATAGTGCCATTGTCTGACTGGGAATTCAAAGAATATATTGGGGTTATGTGCACCCACAATTTTTGCTACTGGTATATAGTGCCATTGTCTCACTGGGAATTCAAAGAATATATGGGGGTTACATGCACCCACAATTTTTGCTACTGGTATATAGTGCCATTGTCTGACTGGGAATTCAAAGAATATATTGGGGTTACGTGCACCCACAATTTTTACTACTGGTATATAGTGCCATTGTCTCACTGGGAATTCAAAGAATATATGGGGGTTACGTGCACCCACAATTTTTGCTACTGGTATATAGTGCCATTGTCTCACTGGGAATTCAAAGAATATATTGGGGTTACGTGCACCCACAATTTTTGCTACTGGTATATAGTTCCAGTTTCTGACTGGTAATTCAAAGAATATATTGGGGTTACGTGCACCCACAATTTTTGCTACTGGTATATAGTGCCATTGTCTCACTGGGAATTCAAAGAATATATTGGGGTTACGTGCACCCACAATTTTTGCTACTGGTATATAGTGCCATTGTCTCACTGGGAATTCAAAGAATATATGGGGGTTACGTGCACCCACAATTTTTGCTACTGGTATATAGTGCCATTGTCTCACTGGGAATTCAAAGAATATATTGGGGTTATGTGCACCCACAATTTTTGCTACTGGTATATAGTGCCATTGTCTGACTGGGAATTCAAAGAATATATGGGGGTTACGTGCACCCACAATTTTTGCTACTGGTATATAGTGCCATTGTCTGACTGAAAATTCAAAGAATATATTGGGGTTATGTGCACCCACAATTTTTGCTACTGCTATATAGTGCCATTGTCTTACTGGGAATTCAAAGAATATATGGGGGTTACGTGCACCCACAATTTTTGCTACTGGTATATAGTGCCATTGTCTCACTGGGAATTCAAAGAATATATTGGGGTCATGTGCACCCACAATTTTTGCTACTGGTATAAAGTGCCATTGTCTCACTGGGAATTCAAAGAATATATGGGGGTTACGTGCACCCACAATTTTTGCTACTGGTATATAGTGCCATTGTCTCACTGGGAATTCAAAGAATATATGGGGGTTACGTGCACCCACAATTATTGCTACTGGTATATAGTGCCATTGTCTCACTGGGAATTCAAAGAATATATTGGGGTTACGTGCACCCACAATTTTTGCTACTGGTATATAGTGCCAGTTTCTGACTGGTAATTTAAAGAATATATTGGGGTTACGTGCACCCACAATTTTTGCTACTGGTATATAGTGCCAATGTATCACTGGGAATTCAAAGAATATATTGGGGTTACGTGCACCCACAATTTTTGCTACTGGTATATAGTGCCATTGTCTCACTGGGAATTCAAAGAATATATGGGGGTTACGTGCACCCACAATTTTTGCTACTGGTATATAGTGTCATTGTCTCACTAAGAATTCAAAGAATATATTGGGGTTATGTGCACCCACAATTTTTGCTACTGGTATATAGTGCCATTGTCTGACTGGGAATTCAAAGAATATATGGGGGTTACGTGCACCCACAATTTTTGCTACTGGTATATAGTGCCTTTGTCTCACTGGGAATTCAAAGAATATATTGGGATTACGTGCACCCACAATTTTTGCTACTGCTATATAGTGCCATTGTCTCACTGGGAATTCAAAGAATATATGGGGGTTACGTGCACCCACAATTTTTGCTATTGGTATAAAGTGCCATTGTCTCACTGGGAATTCAAAGAATATATGGGGGTTACGTGCACCCACAATTTTTGCTACTGGTATATAGTGCCATTGTCTGACTGGGAATTCAAAGAATATATGGGGGTTACGTGCACCCACAATTTTTGCTACTGGTATATAGTGCCATTGTCTCACTGGGAATTCAAAGAATATATGGGGGTTACGTGCACCCACAATTTTTGCTACTGCTATATAGTGCCATTGTCTCACTGGGAATTCAAAGAATATATGGGGGTTACGTGCACCCACAATTATTGCTACTGGTATATAGTGCCATTGTCTGACTGAAAATTCAAAGAATATATTGGGGTTACGTGCACCCACAATTTTTGCTACTGGTATATAGTGCCATTGTCTCACTGGGAATTCAAAGAATATATTGGGGTCATGTGCACCCACAATTTTTGCTACTGGTATAAAGTGCCATTGTCTCACTGGGAATTCAAAGAATATGTGGGGGTTACGTGCACCCACAATTTTTGCTACTGGTATATAGTGCCATTGTCTCACTGGGAATTCAAAGAATATATTGGGGTTACGTGCACCCACAATTTTTGCTACTGGTATATAGTGCCATTGTCTCACTGGGAATTCAAAGAATATATTGGGGTTACGTGCACCCACAATTTTTGCTACTGGTATATAGTGCCATTGTCTCACTGGGAATTCAAAGAATATATTGGGGTTATGTGCACCCACAATTTTTGCTACTGGTATATAGTGCCATTGTCTCACTGGGAATTCAAAGAATATATTGGGGTTATGTGCACCCACAATTTTTGCTACTGGTATATAGTGCCAGTTTCTGACTGGTAATTCAAAGAATATATTGGGGTTACGTGCACCCACAATTTTTGCTACTGGTATATAGTGCCATTGTCTCACTGGGAATTCAAAGAATATATTGGGGTTACGTGCACCCACAATTTTTGCTACTGGTATATAGTGCCATTGTCTCACTGGGAATTCAAAGAATATATGGGGTTACGTGCACCCACAATTTTTGCTACTGGTATATAGTGCCATTGTCTCAGTAAGAATTCAAAGAATATATTGGGGTTATGTGCACCCACAATTTTTGCTACTGGTATATAGTGCCATTGTCTGACTGGGAATTCAAAGAATATATGGGGGTTACGTGCACCCACAATTTTTGCTACTGGTATATAGTGCCATTGTCTGACTGGGAATTCAAAGAATATATTGGGGTTATGTGCACCCACAATTTTTGCTACTGGTATATAGTGCCATTGTCTCACTGGGAATTCAAAGAATATATGGGGGTTACATGCACCCACAATTTTTGCTACTGGTATATAGTGCCATTGTCTGACTGGGAATTCAAAGAATATATTGGGGTTATGTGCACCCACAATTTTTACTACTGGTATATAGTGCCATTGTCTCACTGGGAATTCAAAGAATATATGGGGGTTACGTGCACCCACAATTTTTGCTACTGGTATATAGTGCCATTGTCTCACTGGGAATTCAAAGAATATATTGGGGTTACGTGCACCCACAATTTTTGCTACTGGTATATAGTTCCAGTTTCTGACTGGTAATTCAAAGAATATATTGGGGTTACGTGCACCCACAATTTTTGCTACTGGTATATAGTGCCATTGTCTTACTGGGAATTCAAAGAATATATTAAGGTTACGTGCACCCACAATTTTTGCTACTGGTATATAGTGCCATTGTCTCACTGGGAATTCAAAGAATATATGGGGGTTACGTGCACCCACAATTTTTGCTACTGGTATATAGTGCCATTGTCTCACTGGGAATTCAAAGAATATATTGGGGTTATGTGCACCCACAATTTTTGCTACTGGTATATAGTGCCATTGTCTGACTGGGAATTCAAAGAATATATGGGGGTTACGTGCACCCACAATTTTTGCTACTGGTATATAGTGCCATTGTCTGACTGAAAATTCAAAGAATATATTGGGGTTATGTGCACCCACAATTTTTGCTACTGCTATATAGTGCCATTGTCCTACTGGGAATTCAAAGAATATATGGGGGTTACGTGCACCCACAATTTTTGCTACTGGTATATAGTGCCATTGTCTCACTGGGAATTCAAAGAATATATTGGGGTCATGTGCACCCACAATTTTTGCTACTGGTATAAAGTGCCATTGTCTCACTGGGAATTCAAAGAATATATGGGGGTTACGTGCACCCACAATTTTTGCTACTGGTATATAGTGCCATTGTCTCACTGGGAATTCAAAGAATATATGGGGGTTACGTGCACCCACAATTATTGCTACTGGTATATAGTGCCATTGTCTCACTGGGAATTCAAAGAATATATTGGGGTTACGTGCACCCACAATTTTTGCTACTGGTATATAGTGCCAGTTTCTGACTGGTAATTTAAAGAATATATTGGGGTTACGTGCACCCACAATTTTTGCTACTGGTATATAGTGCCAATGTATCACTGGGAATTCAAAGAATATATTGGGGTTACGTGCACCCACAATTTTTGCTACTGGTATATAGTGCCATTGTCTCACTGGGAATTCAAAGAATATATGGGGGTTACGTGCACCCACAATTTTTGCTACTGGTATATAGTGTCATTGTCTCACTAAGAATTCAAAGAATATATTGGGGTTATGTGCACCCACAATTTTTGCTACTGGTATATAGTGCCATTGTCTGACTGGGAATTCAAAGAATATATGGGGGTTACGTGCACCCACAATTTTTGCTACTGGTATATAGTGCCTTTGTCTCACTGGGAATTCAAAGAATATATTGGGATTACGTGCACCCACAATTTTTGCTACTGCTATATAGTGCCATTGTCTCACTGGGAATTCAAAGAATATATGGGGGTTACGTGCACCCACAATTATTGCTACTGGTATATAGTGCCATTGTCTCACTGGGAATTCAAAGAATATATTGGGGTCATGTGCACCCTCAATTTTTGCTATTGGTATAAAGTGCCATTGTCTCACTGGGAATTCAAAGAATATATGGGGGTTACGTGCACCCACAATTTTTGCTACTGGTATATAGTGCCATTGTCTGACTGGGAATTCAAAGAATATATTGGGGTTATGTGCACCCACAATTTTTACTACTGGTATATAGTGCCATTGTCTCACTGGGAATTCAAAGAATATATGGGGGTTACGTGCACCCACAATTTTTGCTACTGGTATATAGTGCCATTGTCTCACTGGGAATTCAAAGAATATATGGGGGTTACGTGCACCCACAATTTTTGCTACTGGTATATAGTGCCATTGTCTGACTGGGAATTCAAGGAATATATTGGGGTTATGTGCATCCACAATTTTTACTACTGGTATATAGTGCCATTGTCTCACTGGGAATTCAAAGAATATATTGGGGTTATGTGCACCCACAATTTTTGCTACTGGTATATAGTGCCATTGTCTCACTGGGAATTCAAAGAATATATGGGGGTTACATGCACCCACATTTTTTGCTACTGGTATATAGTGCCATTGTCTCACTAAGAATTCAAAGAATATATTGGGGTTATGTGCACCCACAATTTTTGCTACTGGTATATAGTGCCATTGTCTGACTGGGAATTCAAAGAATATATGGGGGTTACGTGAACCCACAATTTTGCCTACTGGTATATAGTGCCATTGTCTCACTGGGAATTCAAAGAATATATTGGGATTACGTGCACCCACAATTTTTGCTACTGGTATATAGTGCCATTGTCTGACTCGGAATTCAAAGAATATATTGGGGTTATGTGCACCCACAATTTTTGCTACTGGTATATAGTGCCATTGTCTCACTGGGAATTCAAAGAATATATTGGGGTTACGTGCACCCACAATTTTTGCTTCTGGTATATAGTGCCATTGTCTCACTGGGAATTCAAAGAATATATTGGGGTTATGTGCACCCACAATTTTTGCTACTGGTATATAGTGCCATTGTCTCACTGGGAATTCAAAGAATATATGGGGGTTACGTGCACCCACAATTTTTGCTACTGGTATATAGTGCCATTGTCTGACTGGGAATTCAAAGAATATATTGGGGTTATGTGCACCCACAATTTTTACTACTGGTATATAGTGCCATTGTCTCACTGGGAATTCAAAGAATATATGGGGGTTACGTGCACCCACAATTATTGCTACTGGTATATAGTGCCATTGTCTTACTGGGAATTCAAAGAATATATTGGGGTTACGTGCACCCACAATTTTTGCTACTGGTATATAGTGCCAGTTTCTGACTGGTAATTCAAAGAATATATTGGGGTTACGTGCACCCACAATTTTTGCTACTGGTATATAGTGCCATTGTCTCAGTAAGAATTCAAAGAATATATTGGGGTTATGTGCACCCACAATTTTTGCTACTGGTATATAGTGCCATTGTCTGACTGGGAATTCAAAGAATATATGGGGGTTACGTGCACCCACAATTTTTGCTACTGGTTTATAGTGCCATTGTCTCACTGGGAATTCAAAGAATATATTGGGATTACGTGCACCCACAATTTTTGCTACTGGTATATAGTGCCATTGTCTCACTGGGAATTCAAAGAATATATTGGGGTCATGTGCACCCACAATTTTTGCTATTGGTATAAAGTGCCATTGTCTCACTGGGAATTCAAAGAATATATGGAGGTTACGTGCACCCACAACTTTTGCTACTGGTATATAGTGCCATTGTCTGACTGGGAATTCAAAGAATATATTGGGGTTATGTGCACCTACAATTTTTAATACTGGTATATAGTGCCATTGTCTCACTGGGAATTCAAAGAATATATTGGGGTTATGTGCACCCACAATTTTTGCTACTGGTATATAGTGCCATTGTCTGCCTGGGAATTCAAAGAATATATGGGGTTTACGTGCACCCACAATTTTTGCTACTGGTATATAGTGCCATTGTCTGAAAGGAATTCAAAGAATATATGGAGGTTACGTGCACCCACAATTTTTGCTACTGGTATATAGTGCCATTGTCTGACAGGGAATTCAAAGAATATATTGGGGTTATGTGCACCCACAATTTTTACTACTGGTATATAGTGCCATTGTCTCACTGGGAATTCAAAGAATATATGGGGGTTACGTGCACCCACAATTTTTGCTACTGGTATATAGTTCCAGTTTCTGACTGGTAATTCAAAGAATATATTGGGGTTACGTGCACCCACAATTTTTGCTACTGGTATATAGTGCCATTGTCTGACTGGGAATTCAAAGAATATATTGGGGTCATGTGCACCCACAATTTTTGCTACTGGTATAAAGTGCCATTGTCTCACTGGGAATTCAAAGAATATATGGGGGTTACGTGCACCCACAATTTTTGCTACTGGTATATAGTGCCATTGTCTGACTGGGAATTCAAAGAATATATTGGGGTTATGTGCACCCACAATTTTTGCTACTGGTATATAGTGCCATTGTCTGACTGGGAATTCAAAGAATATATTGGGGTCATGTGCACCCACAATTTTTGCTACTGGTATATAGTGCCATTGTCTCACTGGAATTCAAAGAATATATGGGGGTTACGTGCACCCACAATTTTTGCTACTGGTATATAGTGCCATTGTCTGACTGGGAATTCAAAGAATATATTGGGGTTACGTGCACCCACAATTTTTGCTACTGGTATATAGTGCCATTGTCTCACTGGGAATTCAAAGAATATATTGGGTTTACGTGCACCCACAATTATTGCTACTGGTATATAGTGCCATTGTCTCACTGGGAATTCAAAGAATATATTGGGGTTACGTGCACCCACAATTTTTGCTACTGGTATATAGTGCCATTGTCTCACTGGGAATTCAAAGAATATATGGGGGTTACGTGCACCCACAATTTTTGCTACTGGTATATAGTGCCATTGTCTCACTGGGAATTCAAAGAATATATGGGGGTTACGTGCACCCACAATTTTTGCTACTGGTATATAGTGCCATTGTCTGACTGGGAATTCAAAGAATATATTGGGGTTATGTGCACCCACAATTTTTGCTACTGGTATATAGTGCCATTTTCTCACTGGGAATTCAAAGAATATATGGGGGTTACGTGCACCCACAATTATTGCTACTGGTATATAGTGCCATTGTCTCACTGGGAATTCAAAGAATATATTGGGGTTACGTGCACCCACAATTTTTGCTACTGGTATATAGTGCCAGTTTCTGACTGGTAATTCAAAGAATATATGGGGGTTACGTGCACCCACAATTTTTGCTACTGGTATATAGTGCCATTGTCTGACTGGGAATTCAAAGAATATATTGGGGTTATGTGCACCCACAATTTTTGCTACTGGTATATAGTGCCATTGTCTCACTGGGAATTCAAAGAATATATGGGGGTTACGCGCACCCACAATTATTGCTACTGTTATATAGTGCCATTGTCTGACTGGGAATTCAAAGAATATATTGGGGTTATGTGCACCTACAATTTTTAATACTGGTATATTGTGCCATTGTCTCACTGGGAATTCAAAGAATATATTGGGGTTATGTGCACCCACAATTTTTGCTACTGGTATATAGTGCCATTGTCTCACTGGGAATTCAAAGAATATATTGGGGTTACGTGCACCCACAATTTTTGCTACTGGTATATAGTGCCATTGTCTCACTGGGAATTCAAAGAATATATGGGGGTTACGTACACCCACAATTTTTGCTACTGGTATATAGTGCCATTGTCTCACTGGGAATTCAAAGAATATATTGGGGTTACGTGCACCCACAATTTTTGCTACTGGTATATAGTGCCATTGTCTCACTGGGAATTCAAAGAATATATGGGGGTTACGTGCACCCACATTTTTTGCTACTGGTATATAGTGCCATTGTCTCACTAAGAATTCAAAGAATATATTGGGGTTATGTGCACCCACAATTTTTGCTACTGGTATATAGTGCCATTGTCTGACTGGGAATTCAAAGAATATATGGGGGTTACGTGCACCCACAATTTTTGCTACTGGTATATAGTTCCAGTTTCTGACTGGTAATTCAAAGAGTATATTGGGGTTACGTGCACCCACAATTTTTGCTACTGGTATATAGTGCCATTGTCTCACTGGGAATTCAAAGAATATATTGGGGTTACGTGCACCCACAATTTTTGCTACTGGTATATAGTGCCATTGTCTCACTGGGAATTCAAAGAATATATGGGGGTTATGTGCACCCACAATTTTTGCTACTGGTATATAGTGCCATTGTCTCACTGGGAATTCAAAGAATATATTGGGGTTATGTGCACCCACAATTTTTGCTACTGGTATATAGTGCCATTGTCTGACTGGGAATTCAAAGAATATATGGGGGTTACGTGCACCCACAATTTTTGCTACTGGTATATAGTGCCATTGTCTGACTGAAAATTCAAAGAATATATTGGGGTTATGTGCACCCACAATTTTTGCTACTGCTATATAGTGCCATTGTCTTACTGGGAATTCAAAGAATATATGGGGGTTACGTGCACCCACAATTTTTGCTACTGGTATATAGTGCCATTGTCTCACTGGGAATTCAAAGAATATATTGGGGTCATGTGCACCCACAATTTTTGCTACTGGTATAAAGTGCCATTGTCTCACTGGGAATTCAAAGAATATATGGGGCTTACGTGCACCCACAATTTTTGCTACTGGTATATAGTGCCATTGTCTCACTGGGAATTCAAAGAATATATGGGGGTTACGTGCACCCACAATTATTGCTACTGGTATATAGTGCCATTGTCTCACTGGGAATTCAAAGAATATATTGGGGTTACGTGCACCCACAATTTTTGCTACTGGTATATAGTGCCAGTTTCTGACTGGTAATTTAAAGAATATATTGGGGTTACGTGCACCCACAATTTTTGCTACTGGTATATAGTGCCATTGTATCACTGGGAATTCAAAGAATATATTGGGGTTACGTGCACCCACAATTTTTGCTACTGGTATATAGTGCCATTGTCTCACTGGGAATTCAAAGAATATATGGGGGTTACGTGCACCCACAATTTTTGCTACTGGTATATAGTGCCATTGTCTCACTGGGAATTCAAAGAATATATGGGGGTTACGTGCACCCACAATTTTTGCTACTGGTATATAGTGTCATTGTCTCACTAAGAATTCAAAGAATATATTGGGGTTACGTGCACCCACAATTTTTGCTACTGGTATATAGTGCCATTGTCTCACTGGGAATTCAAAGAATATATGGGGGTTACGTGCACCCACAATTTTTGCTACTGGTATATAGTGCCATTGTCTGACTGGGAATTCAAAGAATATATGGGGGTTACGTGCACCCACAATTTTTGCTACTGGTATATAGTGCCATTGTCTCACTGGGAATTCAAAGAATATATGGGGGTTACGTGCACCCACAATTTTTGCTACTGCTATATAGTGCCATTGTCTCACTGGGAATTCAAAGAATATATGGGGGTTACGTGCACCCACAATTTTTGCTACTGGTATATAGTGCCATTGTCTCACTGGGAATTCAAAGAATATATTGGGGTCATGTGCACCCAAAATTTTTGCTATTGGTATAAAGTGCCATTGTCTCACTGGGAATTCAAAGAATATATGGGGGTTACGTGCACCCACAATTGTTGCTACTTGTATATAGTGCCAGTTTCTGACTGGTAATTCAAAGAATATATGGGGGTTACGTGCACCCACAATTTTTGCTACTGGTATATAGTGCAATTGTCTGACTGGGAATTCAAAGAATATATTGGGGTTATGTGCACCCACAATTTTTACTACTGGTATATAGTGCCATTGTCTCACTGGGAATTCAAATAATATATTGGGGTTATGTGCACCCACAATTTTTGTTATTGGTATATAGTGCCATTGTCTCTCTGGGAATTCAAAGAATATATGGGGGTTACGTGCACCCACAATTGTTGCTACTGGTATATAGTGCCAGTTTCTGACTGGTAATTCAAAGAATATATTGGGGTTATGTGCACCCACAATTTTTGCTACTGGTATATAGTGCCATTGTCTCACTGGGAATTCAAAGAATATATGGGGGTTACGTGCACCCACAATTTTTGCTACTGGTATATAGTGCCATTGTCTCACGGGGAATTCAAAGAATATATGGGGTTACGTGCACCCACAATTTTTGCTACTGGTATACAGTGCCATTGTCTGACTGGGAATTCAAAGAATATATTGGTGTTATGTGCACCCACAATTTTTACTACTGGTATATAGTGCCATTGTCTCACTGGGAATTCAAAGAATATATGGGGGTTACGTGCACCCACAATTTTTGCTACTGGTATATAGTGCCATTGTCTCACTGGGAATTCAAAGAATATATTGGGGTTATGTGCACCCACAATTTTTGCTACTGGTATATAGTGCCATTGTCTGACTGAGAATTCAAAGAATATATGGGGGTTACGTGCACCCACAATTTTTGCTACTGGTATATAGTGCCATTGTCTGACTGGGAATTCAAAGAATATATTGGGGTTATGTACACCCACAATTTTTGCTACTGGTATATAGTGCCATTGTCTCACTGGGAATTCAAAGAATATATTGGGGCTATGTGCACCCACAATTTTTGCTACTGGTATATAGTGCCATTGTCTCACTGGGAATTCAAAGAATATATTGGGGTTATGTGCACCCACAATTTTTGCTACTGGTATATAGTGCCAGTGTCTCACTGGGAATTCAAAGAATATATTGGGGTTATGTGCACTCAAAATTTTTGCTACTGGTATATAGTGCCATTGTCTGACTGGGAATTCAAAGAATATATTGGGGTTATGTGCACCCACAATTTTTGCTACTGGTATATAGTGCCATTGTCTCACTGGGAATTCAAAGAATATATGGGGGTTACGTGCACCTACAATTTTTGCTACTGGTATATAGTGCCATTGTCTCACTGGGAATTCAAAGAATATATTGGGGTTACGTGCTCCCACAATTTTTGCTACTGGTATATAGTGCCATTGTCTGACTGGGAATTCAAAGAATATATTGGGGTTATGTGCACCCACAATTATTGCTACTGTATATAGTGCCATTGTCTCACTGGGAATTCAAAGAATATATTGGGGTTACGTGCACCCACAATTTTTGCTACTGGTATATAGTGCCATTGTCTCACTGGGAATTCAAAGAATATATGGGGGTTACGTGCACCCACAATTTTTGCTACTGGTATATAGTGCCATTGTCTCACTGGGAATTCAAAGAATATATTGGGGTTATGTGCACCCACAATTTTTGCTACTGGTATATAGTGCCATTGTCTCACTGGGAATTCAAAGAATATATTGGGGTTATGTGCACCCACAATTTTTGCTACTGCTATATAGTGCCAGTTTCTGACTGGGAATTCAAAGAATATATTGGGGTTATGTGCACCCACAATTTTTGCTACTGGTATATAGTGCCATTGTCTCACTGGGAATTCAAAGAATATATGGGGGTTACGTGCACCCACAATTTTTGCTACTGGTATATAGTGCCATTGTCTGACTGGGAATTCAAAGAATATATTGGGGTTATGTACACCCACAATTTTTGCTACTGGTATATAGTGCCATTGTCTCACTGGGAATTCAAAGAATATATTGGGGCTATGTGCACCCACAATTTTTGCTACTGGTATATAGTGCCATTGTCTCACTGGGAATTCAAAGAATATATTGGGGTTATGTGCACCCACAATTTTTGCTACTGGTATATAGTGCCAGTGTCTCACTGGGAATTCAAAGAATATATTGGGGTTATGTGCACTCAAAATTTTTGCTACTGGTATATAGTGCCATTGTCTGACTGGGAATTCAAAGAATATATTGGGGTTATGTGCACCCACAATTTTTGCTACTGGTATATAGTGCCATTGTCTCACTGGGAATTCAAAGAATATATGGGGGTTACGTGCACCTACAATTTTTGCTACTGGTATATAGTGCCATTGTCTCACTGGGAATTCAAAGAATATATTGGGGTTACGTGCTCCCACAATTTTTGCTACTGGTATATAGTGCCATTGTCTGACTGGGAATTCAAAGAATATATTGGGGTTATGTGCACCCACAATTATTGCTACTGTATATAGTGCCATTGTCTCACTGGGAATTCAAAGAATATATTGGGGTTACGTGCACCCACAATTTTTGCTACTGGTATATAGTGCCATTGTCTCACTGGGAATTCAAAGAATATATGGGGGTTACGTGCACCCACAATTTTTGCTACTGGTATATAGTGCCATTGTCTCACTGGGAATTCAAAGAATATATTGGGGTTATGTGCACCCACAATTTTTGCTACTGGTATATAGTGCCATTGTCTCACTGGGAATTCAAAGAATATATTGGGGTTATGTGCACCCACAATTTTTGCTACTGCTATATAGTGCCAGTTTCTGACTGGGAATTCAAAGAATATATTGGGGTTATGTGCACCCACAATTTTTGCTACTGGTATATAGTGCCATTGTCTCACTGGGAATTCAAAGAATATATGGGGGTTACGTGCACCCACAATTTTTGCTACTGGTATATAGTGCCATTGTCTCACGGGGAATTCAAAGAATATATGGGGTTACGTGCACCCACAATTTTTGTTATTGGTATATAGTGCCATTGTCTCTCTGGGAATTCAAAGAATATATTGGGGTTACGTGCACCCACAATTGTTGCTACTGGTATATAGTGCCAGTTTCTGACTGGTAATTCAAAGAATATATTGGGGTTACGTGCACCCACAATTTTTGCTACTGGTATATAGTGCCATTGTCTCACTGGGAATTCAAAGAATATATGGGGGTTACGTGCACCCACAATTTTTGCTACTGGTATATAGTGCCATTGTCTCACGGGGAATTCAAAGAATATATGGGGTTACGTGCACCCACAATTTTTGCTACTGGTATACAGTGCCATTGTCTGACTGGGAATTCAAAGAATATATTGGTGTTATGTGCACCCACAATTTTTACTACTGGTATATAGTGCCATTGTCTCACTGGGAATTCAAAGAATATATGGGGGTTACGTGCACCCACAATTTTTGCTACTGGTATATAGTGCCATTGTCTCACTGGGAATTCAAAGAATATATTGGGGTTATGTGCACCCACAATTTTTGCTACTGGTATATAGTGCCATTGTCTGACTGGGAATTCAAAGAATATATGGGGGTTACGTGCACCCACAATTTTTGCTACTGGTATATAGTGCCATTGTCTGACTGGGAATTCAAAGAATATATTGGGGTTATGTACACCCACAATTTTTGCTACTGGTATATAGTGCCATTGTCTCACTGGGAATTCAAAGAATATATTGGGGCTATGTGCACCCACAATTTTTGCTACTGGTATATAGTGCCATTGTCTCACTGGGAATTCAAAGAATATATTGGGGTTATGTGCACCCACAATTTTTGCTACTGGTATATAGTGCCATTGTCTCACTGGGAATTCAAAGAATATATTGGGGTTATGTGCACTCAAAATTTTTGCTACTGGTATATAGTGCCATTGTCTGACTGGGAATTCAAAGAATATATTGGGGTTATGTGCACCCACAATTTTTGCTACTGGTATATAGTGCCATTGTCTCACTGGGAATTCAAAGAATATATGGGGGTTACGTGCACCCACAATTTTTGCTACTGGTATATAGTGCCATTGTCTCACTGGGAATTCAAAGAATATATGGGGGTTACGTGCACCCACAATTTTTGCTACTGGTATATAGTGCCATTGTCTCACTGGGAATTCAAAGAATATATTGGGGTTACGTGCACCCACAATTTTTGCTACTGGTATATAGTGCCATTGTCTCACTGGGAATTCAAAGAATATATTGGGGTTACGTGCACCCACAATTTTTGCTACTGGTATATAGTGCCATTGTCTGACTGGGAATTCAAAGAATATATTGGGGTTATGTGCACCCACAATTATTGCTACTGTATATAGTGCCATTGTCTCACTGGGAATTCAAAGAATATATTGGGGTTACGTGCACCCACAATTTTTGCTACTGGTATATAGTGCCATTGTCTCACTGGGAATTCAAAGAATATATGGGGGTTACGTGCACCCACAATTTTTGCTACTGGTATATAGTGCCATTGTCTCACTGGGAATTCAAAGAATATATTGGGGTTATGTGCACCTACAATTTTTGCTACTGGTATATAGTGCCATTGTCTCACTGGGAATTCAAAGAATATATTGGGGTTATGTGCACCCACAATTTTTGCTACTGCTATATAGTGCCAGTTTCTGACTGGGAATTCAAAGAATATATTGGGGTTATGTGCACCCACAATTTTTGCTACTGGTATATAGTGCCATTGTCTCACTGGGAATTCAAAGAATATATGGGGGTTACGTGCACCCACAATTTTTGCTACTGGTATATAGTGCCATTGTCTCACTGGGAATTCAAAGAATATATTGGGGTTACGTGCACCCACAATTTTTGCTACTGGTATATAGTGCCATTGTCTCACTGGGAATTCAAAGAATATATTGGGGTTACGTGCACCCACAATTTTTGCTACTGGTATATAGTGCCATTGTCTCACTGGGAATTCAAAGAATATATTGGGGTTACGTGCACCCACAATTTTTGCTACTGGTATATAGTGCCATTGTCTGACTGGGAATTCAAAGAATATATTGGGGTTATGTGCACCCACAATTATTGCTACTGTATATAGTGCCATTGTCTCACTGGGAATTCAAAGAATATATTGGGGTTACGTGCACCCACAATTTTTGCTACTGGTATATATTGCCATTGTCTCACTGGGAATTCAAAGAATATATGGGGGTTACGTGCACCCACAATTTTTGCTACTGGTATATAGTGCCATTGTCTCACTGGGAATTCAAAGAATATATTGGGGTTATGTGCACCCACAATTTTTGCTGCTGGTATATAGTGCCATTGTCTCACTGGGAATTCAAAGAATATATTGGGGTTATGTGCACCCACAATTTTTGCTACTGCTATATAGTGCCAGTTTCTGACTGGGAATTCAAAGAATATATTGGGGTTATGTGCACCCACAATTTTTGCTACTGGTATATAGTGCCATTGTCTCACTGGGAATTTAAAGAATATATGGGGGTTACGTGCACCCACAATTTTTGCTACTGGTATATAGTGCCATTGTCTCACTGGGAATTCAAAGAATATATTGGGGTTACGTGCACCCACAATTTTTGCTACTGGTATATAGTGCCATTGTCTCACTGGGAATTCAAAGAATGTATTGGGGTTATGTGCACCCACAATTTTTGCTACTGGTATATAGTGCCATTGTCTCACTGGGAATTCAAAGAATATATTGGGGTTATGTGCACCCACAATTTTTGCTACTGCTATATAGTGCCATTGTCTTACTGGTAATTCAAAGAATATATTGGGGTTACGTGCACCCACAATTTTTGCTACTGGTATATAGTGCCAGTTTCTGAGTGGAAATTCCCCAAATGATTTGGGGATTCATTCACCCTACATCTCAGGCTCTTGCCATATTCACCCAGGTTGTCAGTGCTGCACCAGCTCGTTCCCAGACAGCTCGGCCCGAAAAACACGTTACCTATATAGAGGATTTGGACAATGAAGACAACATGTTCTAAATCTAATGTCTGCACCTTCTCCAGAATTAAAATAAAGGCAGCGTTTAACTTTCAAATAGCACTGCACAAAGGAAGATCTTATCAGCTTGTCTCATGACATGCTACTAAAAAGTGTCATTTGTGTATCTTAATGTAAATATAGTTGTATAAGCTTTTTGGGTTTTAGGCACTGCCAAGTTATTTATTACCACCTGTTCCCTTATAATGATGATGACGCCAAAGTCACTGTGGGTGTTCAGAGCTCACAGCTTTGGTTGACATTTGTCTTGCTCTCTGTCGGTACCAGCTGTCTTTTTGGATACCGTAAAGTTATGTTGACTTTATTAACAGCTATAGAAGCTTTAGCCAGGTTGTGACGGTGTGTAACCCTAACAACACTAAGTGGGATACACATTAATAGTCAGTCTATGTACGCTAAACGTATCACTGAAGTAATTTTTTTTCCCTCTCGAGGGTTCGAGGCTTGTAAGAATCCAGTATTATTTGTTCTTCATGATGTGAAATATGTGTTGAAAAGCAACCCAAGATGAAGTCAGCCATGTGTGCCAGTGTGTTACTTGGCATGCCTTTGCTGGCCCCAACTGTAAGGGTCACTCTCCATTTCCTCCATTTTCCACTCCCCTTCACACCATTTGTGGTGAAGCAATGGGATGCACTGAAGTGTACCCTCTAGCCTCGTGTGGGACAGGGACATCAGATGCCACTCCAACCCCCTCGTCTTCCTCCGCCAGCCAACGGTGCGAAGATGAGAGGAGTGTGCTCTGAATGTTTTCTGCCTAGCAGAGGCTAGTTCTCACTTACGGAAATGGCCCCACTTTGACCTGTATATCAGGCACAATGGTGTAGGTTTCAAAGAAACATGGCAACAAAAAGTTGGAAAACGTGGGCCATGCGTGGACTGTGTTTGAGTCTGGCAAGCTTCAGATCTGCTACCAGGTTCCAGCCATTATCACAGGCGCAAAAATGCCAGGCCCCAGGTGTAGCAGGGAAAAAAAAATGCCATCTCAGCCAGGATGGCATCCCTGACCTCGGAGGCACTGTGCTGTCTGTCCCCCAAGCTGATCAGTTTCAGCACGGCCTGCTGACATCTCCCCACGCCAGTGTTACAGTGTTTTCCGCTAGTAGCTGGGGTGGAGGTTGCAGCATCATAGGGTTTCAGTCTACTCCTGCCATGAATTTTGGCCTGTGAGAGGAGATAGGCCACCCCAGTTTGCACCCGGGGACCAGACTCCACCACATTCACCCTGCCTGTCATTAAAGATAAGCACTGCAGCATCCCTGACCACAAGCGCTTGTCCATGTGTCAGTGGTCAAGTGGACCTTGCAGCAAAGCGCAGAGCTCTGGGCCCGACTGATGTTATGGGACACATGCAGGCGCAAGGCAGGGACAGCACACCAAGAGAAGTAGTAACGGCTAGGCCCAGCATAGGGAGGTGCCCCAGCTGCCATCTGCTGACGGAAGGCCTGGGTCTCCAGAAGCATAAACAAACACCAACATCTCCAGGGTCAGCAGTTTATCGATGAGGCTGTTAAAGGCTTGGGCATGGGGGTGGGTTGTGTTGTACTTCTGCCTGCAATGAAAAGCTTGGGAAATGTGGAGTGGCTGGGAAGAGGCGCATGATGGTGCAGGCCAAAAGGGCGCATGAGGGTGAACTCCCCAATGTGTCAGAGATAGGTGTGTAGGTGTCCTTGCATCATATACTTGCACCATATTTGGCTTTGGAAGTTAATTTTGTGCCAAAAAGTGGTTAAGACAGCGATCCCTCAGCTACTCCCGTTACATTGTCTAGTGAAATTACCATCTTTGGAAGTGGACCACCACTTGTAAGATCCCAAAGGAAGCAGGCAAGAGATGTGCAGTGCAGAAAAAAAGATGAAAAAATAAGTGTAGGCTGTAGAGCACAGAGGGATTGGAGAGGACAGAGCTGGTGTCGGCCAGGTATTCCCACAACATGCGCCTATACTTGTCCCTCCTGGTGACACTAGGCCCCTGAGTGGCAGTAATTTGTCCAGGGGGGCCATTAACGTGTTCCAGACCTAGGAATAAGTTTTCCAACAGGGTAGAGTTTTGCATGCCTTTGCTTCTACCCACTGTTTTTGCTGCTTAGCTTCCCTCCACATCTACACTGCTTTAGCCCCTAAACATCACCCCAGTTTATGCCTTTGCTTCTACCCAGGTTTTTTGTTGATTTAGCTTCCCTCTACATCTACACTGCTTTAGCCCCTAGACATCACCCCTGTCCATGTGGGGTCGGTGGCCTCGTCATCCACCAACTCCTCTTCCAATTGCGCACTGGCCCCTTACTGCAAACCGCATATGACCACAGCTTGCCCTGATGGCAACTGTGTCTCATGATCCCCACTTAGGTCCAGACAAGTCGGTGGCGGGTCCAAAACCCCAAAATTGGAAGGAAATGGCGGATGCTGCAGTATTTCTAACACCTGTTCCTGGTGCTCGGGCCTGGTCTGTGTTGTACCCTGCACCCTGCTTAACGCAGCTGCCATATCCGAAGTTGTGCTGAGCGCATGCTAATGTTTCGTGTCCAGTGCAATGGATGGGATGGGATTTCATATAAGTCTGCCACCCATGGCCACTCATGGTTGAGCAACTGAGGGAGTTGACTTTGACGAACCCGAGGGTTTTGGAGTTGGAACTACATCAAAGGTCTGTGCTGCTCACACACTCTGCTCAACACATGATATGTTTAGTGCCAGCAGTGTGGAGACGTCGCACAACAGCCGTTGTTCCAGCAGGTACAGGCGTTGTAGGAGTGCATAGAGGCTAGCAGCGGCAACTATAGACTTTAAAAACTATCCGCACAAGCGCCACCCTTTCACCAGTAGCTCAGGAACATTGGGGTACCTTTTTCAAAAGATTAGCAGCAATGAGTTAAAAACGTGGCCCAGGCATATGTTGCAGGCTGCCAAGCTACAGAGCCGATCCCAGGTTACGGCCATTATCACACATGACAACATGCCTGGGCCCAGGTGAAGTGGCAAAAACCACATTGCCGTCTCATCGAGGATGGCATGACTCACTTTGTAGGCAGTGTGCTGTCTGGCCCCCAAGCTGATGAGCTTCAGCACGGCCCGCTGACGTCTCCCCACACCAGTGTTGCAGCGTTTTCGGCTCGTAGCTGGGGTCAATTTAACAGCGGAGGAGGAGGAGGGTGGTGTTTCAGCCCTCCTCCCAGGAATGTTGTGTGGGGAGACAAGTCAGTCCACCACATTTTGCGACCCGGTCCATGCCTCAAGTACATTCAACCACTGTGCCAAGATTGAAAGGTAGCGTCCCTGTCCGCATGCACTTGTCCATTCGTAGCTGGTCACGTGGATCTTTTGGGCAAAGCGCTGAACTTAGGGACCGCCTCATGTTTGGGGAAAAGTGCTGGTGTGGACGGCACAGTGAGGTGGCGCAGTAGCCAGCAGGCCCAAAAAGGGCAGAGTGTCCACAAGCTGGGACCCCAACATCTCCTGGGCCAGAATTTTTGAGATGAGGCCGTTGAAGCCTTGGGCATGTGGGTGGGTTGTGCTGTACTTTAGCCTGCAATGAAAGGCCTGGGAGATGGGGAGTCGCATTGCAAAGTGTGTAAACCACACTCAGTTTGTCCTCGACCTATACATTTAGAAATTATCTCCCCCAGCGAGGAACGTGGCCTCGATGGGGGAATTTTTCTAAGGAAGCTAGAAAAGAGGGCATCTTGGGCCTTGCTGGCTCAGGTCTAGCTTCTGTCATGCAGCTGTCTTCTGCCTCTGGACATCCCTTTGCCTCTAGCCACCTTTTTCCCTGCTTAGCTTGCCTCCACATCCACACTGCTTTTGCCCCTAGACATCACCCCAGTCCATGCCTTAGCTTGTACCCCCAGTTTTTGCTGCTTAGCTTGCCTCCACATCCACACTGCTTTTGCCCCTAGACATCACCCCAGTCCATGCCTTAGCTTGTACCCCCAGTTTTTCCTGCTTAGCTTGCCTCCACATCCACACTGCTTTTGCCCCTAGACATCACCCCAGTCCATGCCTTAGCTTGTACCCCCAGTTTTTCCTGCTTAGCTTGCCTCCACATCCACACTGCTTTTGCCCCTAGACATCACCCCAGTCCATGCCTTAGCTTGTACCCCCAGTTTTTCCTGCTTAGCTTGCCTCCACATCCACACTGCTTTTGCCCCTACACATCACCCCAGTCCATGCCATAGCTTGTACCCCCAGTTTTTCCTGCTTAGCTTGCCTCCACATCCACACTGCTTTTGCCCCTGGACATCATCCCTATCCATGCCTCTGCCCCTAGCCATAACTCTGCCACCCCTGGAAACTCATGGTGCAGAAACTTTGGGAGCTGACTTTGAGGAACCCTTGGGTTTTGTAGATGGAACTCCATCAAAGGTCTGTGCAGCTCACACACCCTGCTCAAGATATGGTATTGTAGGGTTTCAGCGTGTGTGAATGACGGACAACAGCCTGTGTTTGGACAGATGTAGGCCTTGCTAGAGTGTTTTTAGGCTAGCAGCGACTCCTGTGCACTTGCAAAAGTGGGCGCCGCATTTTCAACAGTAGCTTCGGTACATTTGGGTATGTTTTCAAAAAACTTTGCACCACTAGGTTAGACGTGGGCCAAACATGGAACGTGTTGGAGGCTGGCAAGCTCCAGAGCCGCTACCAGGTTCCAGCCATTATCACAGTCGTAAAAATGCCAGGCCCCAGGTGTAGCAGGGAAAAAAAAATGCCATCTCAGCCAGGATGGCATCCCTGACCTCGGAGGCACTGTGCTGTCTGTCCCCCAAGCTGATGAGCTTCAGCACCGCCTGCTGACGTCTCCCCACACCAGTGTTTTAGCGTTTGCCGCTAGTAGCTGTGGTGGAGGTTGCAGCGTCGTAGGGTTTCAGTCTACTCCTGCCATGAATTTTGGCCTGGGAGAGGAAATAGGGTACCTCAGTTTGCACCCCGGGACCAGACTCCACCACATTCACCCTGCCTGTCCTTAAAGATAAGCAGCATCCCTGACCACAGGCGCTTGTCCAAGTGTCGGTGGTCAAGTGGACCTTGCAGCAAAGCGCGGAACTAAGGGCCCACCTGATGTTGAGTGACACGTGCTGGTGCAAGGCGGGGACGCCACACCGGGAGAAGTTTTGACGGCTAGGGACGGCATAGTGAGGTGCCACAGTTGCCATCAGGTCCGGGAAGGCGGGAGTTTCAACAAGCCGGAACGCCAACCTCTCCTGGGCCAGCAGTTTAGCGATGTTGGCGTTCTAGGCTTGCGTGGGTGGGTGGTTAGCGGTGTATTTCTGCCGGCGCTCCAATGTCTGAGAGATGGTGGGTTGTTGTAAAGAAGCGCCTGATGGTGCCTTTGATGGTGCAGGAGAAGGAGATAAGACAGAAACAGGGAAGGATGAAGGAGAAGTCAACAAAGTGGCGGCGGCAGATGAAGTGATGTCCTGGCTCGTCCTCTGGAGTGCATCGCCAGCACTGTGAGCAGAGGCAGTGGCATGAACGGCAGGCGGCCTTTGTCCTGCCGTTGCTGCCTGCCACTGATTCCATTGCTTGGATTCCAAATGACGGTGCATTGAAGTGGTGGACAGGTTGCTCTTCTCAGGGCCCCTACTTGATTTTGAGAGGCAAATTGTGTAGACGACACTATATCTGTCCTCGGCGCATTCCTTGAAAAAACTCTACACCTTCAAGAAACGTGCCCTCGATGGGGGAGTTTTTCTGGGCTGGGTACAAAAGGGAACATCTTCGGACATTCCGGGTCTGGCCTGGCTTCGGCAAAGCAGCTGACCTCTGCCTCTGGACATGTCTCTGCCTCTAGCTACCCTTTTTGGTGCTGCACCTGCCTCAACATCCACACTACTTTCCCAGCTTGACATCCGCCTTGTCCAGGTGGGGTCGGTGTCCTCGTCGTCCACCACCTCCTCTTCCAACTCCTGTCTCGCCTCCTCCTCCTGCACAATGCGCATGTCAACTGGCTGCCCTGACAGCAACTGCGTCTCATCGTCGTCGATGAGGGTGGGTTGCTGGTCATCCGCCACCAAATCGACCGGAGATGGAATGGAGGAGACTCTAGTGTTTGAGCATCTGGACACAGATACTCGTCTGTTAGGTCCGTGGAATCGCGAAATGGAGGGGCAGGTTGCGGTATAGTCAAAGGAAGGGAGAACAGCTCTGGGGAGCAGGGACAGTTGGGGTTATTGTTCTGGGAAGATTGGGAATTTTGGGTGGAAGGAGGACAAGACTGTTGGGTAAGAGGAGGTAGAGGCTGACTGGCTGGTGGACAATGTGCTTTAAGCTTTATCCGACAGCCATTGCAAGACCTGTTCCTGGTTCTCGGGCCTACTGATCTTTGTACCATTCAGCCTAGTTAATGTGGAACTTTTGTGCAAAGCGCAGAACTTAGGGCCCGCCTGATGTTAAGGGACACACGCTGGTACAAGGCTCAACTCACCCTAAGTGCCAAAAACACTGCTGGTGCAAGGCTCTACTTATGCCAAGGGCCGCAATCTCTGCTGGTAGCTCGGCTTAAGGTCCTGCAACTTTGTTTGGAAGGGCTCATGTTAAGGGCTAGAAAAGTGAATTTTGGAAGGTCTTACCACATCTCTCACACACACACACACACACACACACTCAAAATTACAGTTAAGGGTGAGGGCTTTTGGAATTCCCATTGCCTATTCCATTTGTGGTTGTCATGGGGAACGTGATTTAAAGGGGTGGTTGTTACTGTTTGTTGAGATTAAATTGGGGTTTGTGTCCATCCATTTTGGGAGTAAAGAAGGTTTCCAGGTATTTTCCCACTTTGATAGAGGTTTTTTTGAGTGTGTAAAGTGTGTAGTTGTTAGGCTGTGATGTTGGGGTAATAGAGGGTCTTTGGTGTGTTAGATGCCCCCAGACATGCTTCCCCTGCTGTCCCAGTGTCATTCCAGAGGTGTTGGTATCATTTCCTGGGGTGTCATAGTGGACTTGGTGACCCTCCAGACACGGATTTGGGTTTCCCCCTTAACGAGTATCTGTTCCCCATAGACTATAATGGGGTTCGAAACCCGTTCGAAAACACGAACATTGAGCGGCTGTTCGATTCGAATTTCGAACCTCGAACATTTTAGTGTTCGCTCATCTCTAGTTATGATGGACTGTCAAAATATGGGTCATATCTAGAGATGGGAAAATCAGTTCGTAATGAGCCGGACACATGCCAAATATTCCAAATTGTTAGGTGATTTTTTTATGAAGCCGAAGAAATGGAGATTCGTCTTAGGATGTGCTTCGGGAAAAGACTAGCAGCACCATCAAGTACAAAGCAGGTCTAGAGATGAGCGAATCGAAACTATCAAAGTGGAAATCGATCCGAATTTCAAGAAATAATTTATTCACATCGAATCTGGATTTCCTTACGCTTCGTGCTAATGAATCACATTTTCTAAAAATGGCTGCTGCACGTTAGGGCAAGGGGCAAGGAACTCTAGGAACGCGGGATCACCCACAATGCCATGTGTGCTGCCAATCAGCAGCCATCCCTGTGATGTGACAGTGCTGTAACATTGTATCTGACAGCCAATATCCTAATATCCTGCTCCAAAGCCCCGGTTGGAGTACAGCTCCGATCATGATCATGGGACTTAACCCCTTGGACATTTGACCACAGCATCCAAGAGGTTCCACCATGATACACGTCCCCTTCAGCCTTTCCAAAAAACAAACTTCTCAACTATTGAATTACACAGCAAAGTAGAAGTAAGATGGCCAAGTGTATAATATAGGATAGGAATAAATGTAATAAAATCTACAATCAGGTCCTACAATCAGTAATAATAAGAAGTCCATATGGGATTGTCGGTGCACAGATGTGATCCTGGAGGGGATTCTCCTCGGAGGCTTCTAGAACATTATATAAGGCGACAGCTTCAACCTGACAATGTGTATCCGGCTGTTACTCAGATGTCAGCAACATCAACATGGCGGTCAGGATAACACCGAGAGCGAGACCTTACTGAAGGTACGGACAATGCGACATCTTGCCTACAACTCCCAGATACATAGATACAGAAAAGAAAATGTGACCTTGTAGTCACAGATCTTACAAATCCTACAAAGATCTACGGATAAAGCTCAGGAACCCCTTTGAATAGTCAGAGCCTTAGTGACCCCCAGCCCCGACCATGTGAGTGTCCGCTGTAATAGGCCGCTCATTGCGTATATCCAGAGACACCAACAGGGCAGTTCAAGTAAAACTTGGGGTCTGACTGTTTCATACAATTTTTTTTCACTCTTCAGTTTTGCAATATATTTCCTCGGAAGATTTTGCTTTGGTCCAGATCCTGTGGCACATTCTGCATAATGTCCAGAAGTGGAGACCGAGCCACATATCTAATAGGATGTGCCACATAGACTGCACTACATGGTGTGAGCATGAGGGAGCCGGTAGGTGCAGGAGTTATGTCTCACGCCCATGGTCAGTGCTAGGATCCTCCATTCAGTACGGTCTCTCCATTGTAGTCACCGCTCCTACATAGAATCCTACTGGGTATAATTTGGGTAAAAACCTCCTTGCATTCTCTCTGCCAAATCCAGCTGTCACTAGCCATCTAGCCTCCTACGTCCTCTAGGCCACATAATATGCTGGTACTTACTGTTTTCTGTCGGAGATTTCTTTGCAGCAGTCCCCTCACTTACAGCTATCATGTATATGTAGATAAGACAACAGAGGATTTCACATCTTATCTACTCCCCACTTTGCCCAATAACCACTGCCCAGGTCTATAGACATCAAGACGTCACATAGTGGCTTAGTGGCAAATGTTGGTATTACAAGACTTTTAGAATTTTTTTTTAAATTATAGATATCAATTCGGAAAATGAAAAAACAAGATTTCCAAAATTTTTGCAATAAATATCCATAAAACTTGATTTAAACAACTAGAAAATTTCCTCAGCAACATTGTAACGGATGTCAGTCATACTGAGAACCCGAGGCTGCACCAGCGTAATTCTCCGTCACAATCCACATTCGGGAAATATGATGATCTTTTTGAAGCCAGAAGTAAAGTTTTTTAATGTTTTTTTTTTTTTCATTCAAGTCAATCTATGTCTCTAGTTTTTTTTATTTATTTGAAACACTTGAGACATATGATTATCAAATCTTAAAGGGGTCCCCCCAGAGTCACAGGAAATTCAGGGGTTACCGGGTGGATGTAAGACAAAAAGTCATCCTCACCTATTCCCAGCACTCCGCTCATGGTCCCCTTTTCTTCCTCTACCTTCAGTCCACCTTCAGTCCAGTGAGTCCAAACAAGAGAAGGAAAAGGGACCAGGACTGTACAACAGAGCACCGGGATAGGTGAGTGTGGATTTTCTGTTTGTTTTACGCCCCCCTTGACCACTAGAGTTTCTTGTGATCCCTGGAGAATCCCTTTACCATTGAACTATTATTATTATCTCCATCAGATCCCATGAACCAATCCACCCATTACAATGAATGACAGTAACCAGACCCGGATTTCAGAAATTCTACTTCTTGGATTTCACGACTCGCAAAATCTGAAAAATCTCCTTTTCTTACTCTTCCTTTTCATTTACATCGGGATCTTGATGGGAAACCTCTTGATCATCTTCTTAGTGACAGTTGACCATCGTCTCCGCACTCCCATGTACTTTTTTCTCAGTTTCCTTTCCTCTTTCGAGATGGTATCAACGACCAACATTGTGCCGAAAATGCTCTCCGTCATCATCCGAGAAGGGGACACCATTTAATTTATTGCCTGTATGATACAGTTTTGTGTCTTCTCTGCATCCACCAATTCTGAATGCTTTCTGCTCTCGGTGATGTCCTATGACCGCTACTTGGCCATCTGTAACCCCTTGAGATATTCCTCCACCATGGACCTTCGACTCCAGGTTAATCTTGTCTTTTGCCCTTGGCTCATCGGGTTTCTCATAGCCTTAACTTTTACAGTTCTAGTTTACAAACTGCGATTCTGTGGACCCAGTAACGTCATTGACCATTTCTTTTGTGATCTATCGCCCCTACTAGACCTGTCCTGCTCGGATACTTCCATGGTGAGGATCCAGGCTGCCCTATTCTCTGTACCGGTCATCCTTCTTCCATTCATCTTCATAGTATTCACCTACATCCTAATATCTTCTGCCATTGTAAGGATATCTACGGCTGTGGGAAGGAAGAAGGCCTTCTCCACCTGCAGTTCCCACCTGGTTTTGGTTTGCACATATTACGGGACCTTGTCAAGTGTTTATTTATTTCCAATGAAGGACAATTCAAGACATGTGAGCAAAGTGATTTCCCTGTTATACATCATTGTAACCCCGCTGCTAAACCCCATCGTATACAGTCTACGGAACCGGGACATCATAGCCGCTCTGCACAAATATTCACATATACGGGACAGTCATGGCTAAAAGTTTTCATACTGACAAAATTTTGGTTTTCACACGGTCTGTGTGTGGTAGATTGCTGATGGTGGTTGCAGTAGTTCAGGGACACGCATCCATTCACTTAGCTGGCTAGACACGTTCCCTCAACCCAAAATTAATGGTTACTGAACTAAAATTCTAATCATACATTATTACTATTGATGAGTGAATCAGTTCATAATGAGCCGGGTTCGTCTCGAATATTCCAAATTGTTCAGTTTTTAATGAAACCAAACAAATGTTGATTCACTACAGACAATGGTGGTCGCCACATGTTTGACCAGGAAATATGGAACAGACGCTTGTGCAATGACTCACATATGTCTGTGACGTTGTAGCAACATCTGAAACACTTTTGGCCAATAGTCGATGGTAGGTGGACCTCATAGTACTGATGTCATGTGGTGTATAAAAAGCGGGTGCATTCGTTTCCAGCCTTTAGTTGCTGTCAATGGTGGTCAAGTAAACGGATCTGTGATCCATCTCACTGCGTCATAAGCAGCACAGCTCAGAATGTCTACGCAATGACTATATATATATATAATGCCCCTTCTATTCATAATTTCCCCTAATGAACACTTTTAGAAATGTCCCTTGCACGCGGAATTATGCCCCACATCAGGCCCCTGCAACCTCTATTATGCCCCACAGTGGCACAATAGACTCTGTGGCATAATAGAGGTTGCAGGGGGACGCTGTGTGACAATAGAGGTTTGGTGGGTTCCTATGGGGCATAATAAAGGTTGGGTGGAGCACTATGGGCACCAGCGGAGGTGCGCTGGCTGGAGAGAATGGCAGGCATGAAACGGCGACATCTGGTCTGATGAGCAAAAAAGAAGAGAGGCACCGAGCCGACCTTGGTGTAGTACAGAACAGAAGAACCACGCTCGCCCGGGCAAATCAACAAACTCCATTTGTACAACGCGCCTCGAGCCTATCTTGCTCTTTCTCAAGTGCATACAGACAACCTTCCCACAGTGGATGATGAGATTTCTGTTAGTCAGGGACCGCGGAGATGCCAAATGCCACGGTGCCGATGATGTGAAATGAAATCAAATGGGAGGCCAGGCGGTGCTCTGGTGTGGAAGAGAGAGGAGTGGTAGGCCGCAGAGATTTGGGCCCAAGATGGCGGGTGGCTGCATGAAGAAGTTAGGCTGTGGCCCTCACTGGACCCCTGAACACACCAGGATCAGATAAATGATGCCCCAGACTAGTAAAATGAGGTTCGGCAGTAGAGAAGGAATTAGGGTTAGGATGGTACAGTTGTGCGGTAGGTTGCTGATGGTGGTTGCAGTAGTTCAGGGACATGCGTCCATTCACTTAGCTGGCTAGCCATGTTCCCTCAACCGAAAATTATTCTTGAGAGGTTTGCCCATGTCTAGTTGTAAAAGCAGAGGAGAAGCTTTGGCAAGATGGCCTCCCCCATGATCATGTACAGAAAATAGAGTATAAAAAAATCTTCCCAGTTCCCTGAGCAAAAGCCTCCTTGCATTCTAATGTGCTGAAAAGGGGTTTGTTTGTACTTTGCAATTCATCTGTCACTTGACCTTGGATTTGTGCATTGATTATACCTGAATGTCCCGACCACTGCTTGGAATACCATTGACAAATCCATTCTGCCAGCCATGACCTCAGACCGTCGTACCTTGACTTACTTGACCCCTTGGTGCTATGCACTGGTGTCCTGGGTCAAGTATCACCCTCACGGAGACTACCCCTAGAAGTAGCAACCCCCTGCAGCAAAGACCATATTCCTATACGGGGGTTAATGGGTGAAATCCAGGAGATAACTAAGACAATGTCCTCAAGTGTGGCCCAAAACCAAACCGGATAGGGTACACAATGGGTCCTTACCAACTGCTTGTGTTCTTTGGGCTGGTACAAATACATTGATACCAAACTATACAGCATGTTCTTTTGGAAATTTTGGAATAAATGACTATGTCAGCCCATACTGTTTAGAGTCCCTCATAATCGGAAGGATTGGTCCATTTTTGACAGCCATTTTGCATCTGTTTCGATTTTCAATGTCTTGAGAATTAGTCCTAAGTCACATTCACACAACAAAGTAATGGCCGCCTGTATAAGGAAATGTAAAACATAAAAGTAATAGAATCTACAATCAGGTCCTGGAATCAGTGATGATAATATCATCCAATAATCTTATATTCAGCGCTGTCTTGTGGGATCAGACATCTTGTTTACTATAATGTATAGAAGTCTATACGGGATTGTAGCTGCCAGATGTTATCCTGGAGGGGATTGTCCGCAGAGGCTTCTAGAACATTATATAAGGCGACAGCTTCAGCCTGACAATGTGTATCCGGCTGTTATTCAGATGTCGTCAACATCAACATGGCGGTCAGGATAACACCGAGATGAGACCTTACTGAAGGTACGGACAATGCGACATCTTGTCTACAACTCCCAGGGTAATATCAGATAGGAGATAGATAGATAGATAGATAGATAGATAGATAGATAGGAGATAGAAAGATAGATAGATAGATAGATAGATAGATAGATAGATAGATAGATATTTAGATAGGAGATAGATAGATAGATAGATAGATAGATAGATAGATAGATAGGGGATAGATAGATAGATAGATAGGGGATAGATAGATAGATAGATAGATAGATAGATAGATAGATAGATAGATATTTAGATAGGAGATAGATAGATAGGGGATAGATAGATAGATAGGGGATAGATAGATAGATAGATAGATAGATAGATAGATAGATATTTAGATAGGAGATAGATAGATAGATAGATAGATAGATAGATAGATAGATAGGGGATAGATAGATAGATAGATAGATAGATAGATAGATAGGGGATAGATAGATAGATAGATAGATAGATATTTAGATAGGAGATAGATAGATAGGGGATAGATAGATAGATAGGGGATAGATAGATAGATAGATAGATAGATAGATAGATAGATAGATAGATAGATAGATAGATAGATATTTAGATAGGAGATAGATAGATAGGGGATAGATAGATAGATAGATAGATAGATAGATAGATAGATATTTAGATAGGAGATAGATAGGAGATAGATAGATAGGAGAGAGAGAGAGAGAGAGAGAGAGAGAGAGAGAGAGAGAGATAGGAGAAAGATAGATCAGATAGGAGATAGATAGACAGATAGATAGATAGATAGATAGATAGATAGGAGATAGATAGATAGATAGATAGATAGATAGATAGATAGATAGATAGAATCCCGGGACATCACCCCTGCACTCATACAGAACACCAGTGACTGTCTCTCTGCTGTCTCAAATATCATGTCCTCACTCTATCTGAAACTAAATCTCTCTAAGACTGAACTACTACTGTTTCCACCATCTAACAGATCTGTCCCTGATATATCCATTGCAGTCTCAGGCCTTACTATAACTCCTAGACAGTAGGCCCACTGCCTCAGGGTCATGTTTGACGCAGACCTTTCCTTCACCCCTCATATTGAATCACTCGCACGTTCATGTCACCTCCACCTCAAAAACATCTCCAGAATACGCCCTTTCCTTACCAGAGATACACTAAAGACACTTATTGTCTCTCTGATTCATTCTCGCCTTGACTACTGTAACTCCTTACTAATCCGTCTTCCCCTCACTAAACTCTCCCCTCTACAATCTATTCTGAATGCAGCGGCCAGGCTCATCTATCAGGCTAGACGCTACAGCGAGGCCTCTGGTCTGTGCCAGTCGCTACACTGGCTGCCTATTCATTATAGAATAAAATATAAAGTTCTCCCCCTCCCCCACAAGGCTCTCCATAATGCCGCACCTCCATACATTTCCTCCCTCATCTCTGTCTACCGCCCAACCCGTGCTCTCCGCTCACTCAATGACCTAACACTTACATCCTCTATTATCAGAACCTCCCACGCTCGTATACAAGACTTCTCCCGAGCTGCACCACTTCTCTGGAATGCTCTACCCCGGACAATCAGATTAACTCCCAATTTCTACAGTTTCAAACGCAAACTAAAGACGCATCTTATCAGACAGGCATATCACAATGTCTAACGTAAACCCTTAACCCTCCTCTGTCCGCGCTCCCACATTTCCCCATATGATATGATGCCATTTCAGGATAACTTTATCTGTCCAAGCTCCATCCACATGTTACAGGACACGACTGGTGACGGCTCATAAAGTCTTACGTTTATGCAATGACAGTCACCTCTATTACAAAAGTGTCTGACCCCTGTATAAGCAATGCCGCCCCTGCTACCTCTTGTGTCACCCCCTCTACCTTATAGATTGTAAGCTCTTGCGAGCAGGGCCCTCAGTCCCATTGTGTGAAATGACTTTCTTTGTAATGTATCTGTCTGTCTGTATTTGAACCCTACAAATTGTACAGCGCTGCGGAAAATGTTGGCGCTATAGAAATAAAATGTATTATTATTATTATTATTATTATTATTATTATTATTATTATTATTATTATTATTATTATGAGATAGATAGATAGGAGGTAGATAGATAGATAGATAGATAGATAGATAGATAGATAGATAGATAGATAGATAGATAGATAGATAGACAGGAGGTTAAGTCCACAGTGGCCTAGGTTTAGTATTTAGGGCTCTGTTTTGGGGAACACATTACTCATTTTATTAATTATTTTCTAGGAAGGAATAAAAGAACAGAATGTCCACCGTTCCCTTTTTATGGTAATAAATATAATATCTATTTTCTGGCGTTCGCCATGCGGTTTACATAGCCTGATAGGATGACAGTGATACCAAATCTATATGCAGTATATTTTAGTTCTAGAACTCTTTCTGTATCTGCTTTTTCCAAAATAAATAATATTTGGAATGTGTTTTTATACTTAATAGAATTCTGCCAGAGCTTATTTTTTTTCGGAAGGTTTGAAGTTTTTATTGGCGCCTTTTGGGGGACTTTTAGATGACTAGATACACAATAAAATAGTAATGTGTGTGTGTGTGTGTGTGTGTGTGTGTGTGTGTTTTCAGTGTGTAGAATAAATAAGTGATATTATTATTAGTTTCATTCAATTTTTAATTTCCCCGGGGACCTGGTGTAATGTAGCATGCAGTTATTAATGTATCTGACAGGCAGTCCTAATGGAATAGACTGTAGACAGACCCCAGGCTTTTAATTAGGCCTGTAATGGCATTGACACAATGCCATCATGTTTATGGAGGTTCTGTTGTTTGAGGGAGGAGGTCGCAGTCACTGTTAAATGCAGCACTTAAAGAGTTAAATGCACAGAATAAGACCCTGGGGCCCGATACAGATCAGCTGTTCTAGTAGCCTCCAGTTGGTGAAAGATACTACTGGAGTGTGTGCAGCTCCTAATCAAGAAACACATTTCTATCTTGAGATAAAATGGAAATAAAATAGCGGCCGACAAGAAGGGACGGAGGAGGACTTTTATCTGCTGTCATTCCTCTTATGTTTCCATCTGTGTGTTGTTACAGTTAGTACAGTGTGTGTAATGTAGAATGTATGTATCCTTTCTATGGATGTGTAAAGAATGAGGGGGGTTCAGCAGTCCTGTGTAACATAAGGGGTGTTGCAGCAGTCCTGTGTAAAGTATAAAGAGTATGTGCACCATTCCTACATAAAATATAGACTATGCAGAAGTTCTTTGTGCAATATGGAGGTCAGCAATTCTTTACAAAGTATAGAAGAGAGAGGCAGTCCTTTATAAAGGATGAAGGGGAGCAGCAGTCCTGTGTAAACTAAGGGGTAATGCAGCAGTCCTGTGTAAAGTATGGACACCTGTTGTTTTGGGATAAGCCATTGTTCATTCATTGAGCACTGACTTTGGGTGGAGCTTCAGATGTAGTGGTGCACGGGGCACTGTATGTCTTCATTTTGGTTTGTGTGGAGGAAGAGGGTTGGTTAGGGTCATGGTGGGCCCCATGTCAAATGTTCACCTTGGGGCCCAGCCATTCCTAATTATGCCACTGCCTTTAAGGCTCGATTCACATTCACAGTGAAGAGAAATCCTGCAAAGAGGAATTTTGTCTAGGCCAGCTTCAGTATATAACACCAGTGGAAACCCGGCAGACCCCAATATACTCTATCCACAGGTAACCCCCTAATATTGTACCCCTTCTAGCAGCCACTATGACTACTATGGCAGTAGTTCATCCATTGACTAGGACTATATACCAGGACACCTGACCATGATTTTTTTTTTTGTTTGTCTCTTTCACACCCACCCACCCTGTTATTTCTGGAGAATCCCTTTAACATCTCATAATTATTATCTCCATCAGATTCCGTGAACCAACCCACCCATTACAATGAATGACAGTAACCAGACCCGGATTTCAGAAATTCTACTTCTTGGATTTCATGAAATTCAAAATCTGCAGATTCTCCTTTTCTTACTCTTCCTTTTCATTTACATCGGGATCTTGTTGGGAAACCTCTTGATCATCTTCTTAGTGACAGTTGACCATCGTCTCCGCACTCCCATGTACTTTTTTCTCAGTTTCCTTTCTTCTTTTGAGATAGTATCAACGACCAACATTGTGCCGAAAATGCTCTCCGTCATCATCCGAGAAGGGGACACCATTTCATTAACGGCCTGTATTGTACAATTATATTTCTTCTCTTTATCCACCAATTCGGAATGCATTCAGCTCTCGGTGATGTCCTATGACCGCTACTTGGCCATCTGTAATCCCTTGAGATATTCCTCCACCATGGACCTTCGATTCCAGCTTAATCTTGTCTTTTGGCCTTGGCTCATCGGGTTTCTTATAGCTTGGACTATTACAGTCCTAGTTTACAAACTGCAGTTCTGTGGACCCAGTAACATCATTGACCACTTCTTTTGTGACCTATCGCCCCTACTAGAGCTGTCCTGCTCGGATACTTCCATGGTGAGGATCCAAGCTTTCATGTTCTGTGTTCTCATCATACTTCTTCCATTCATCTTCATTATTATCACCTATGCCCTAATATCTTCTGCCATTGTAAGGATATCCACGGCTGTGGGAAGGAAGAAGGCCTTCTCCACCTGCAGTTCCCATCTGGTTTTGGTTTGCACATATTTCGGGACCTTGTTAAGTGTTTATTTATTTCCAGTAAAGGACAATTCAAGACATGTGAGCAAAGTGATTTCCCTGCTATACATCATTGTAACCCCGCTGCTAAACCCGATTGTATACAGTCTACGGAACCGGGACATCATAGCCGCTCTGCACAAATACTTAAGTATACTGTTCAGTTGTGGCTAAAAGTTTTTTGATGGACACAAAATTTCATAAAGTTTGTTGCTTCAGTGTTTTTAGATCTTTTAGGCTACATGCACACAAAGGTGCCAGGCCAATGGTGGAATGAATGGGTGGCACCTGAATGAATCGCCTGCCCCTTTTATCAGGTTATCACAATTTCTGTATTTTTGCATGTCCTCTCACTTTTTGAAGATTGACTTCAGGTTTTCAATGAGATTGAGAGCTGGGGAGTTTCTTGGTCATGGGCTCAAACTTTAATTTTTCGCTTTTGCCCTGGCGCTTCATCGTTCCATCACCAAATTGCTCTTGGTTGGTTGGGAAAAGTTGCTCTTGGAGGATATTTAGATACTATGTTATGGTATACTATATAAGAGGCAAAATAGTAAGTGATCTCAGTGCCTTAGATGAAAAGTCACCCCACACATGAATGGTCTCAGGGTAGTTTACTATTAGTGTGACTCAAGGCTCATGACTGCCCTCACCGTTTCTTTTACGAACAGTCATGCTTCCACATGTTCCAAAATGTCTTAAGGGGGCTTCAACCGAGAAAATAACTTAACCTTAGTCCTCTACAGTCCATTCTAGGTGCTTCCTGCAGAATAACAATCTATCCTTGATGTTTTTCTTGGCAACAAGTGACTTCTGGAAAAGTCATCGTGGTGCCATCTTGAATCCTATATCATGCCAACATGAAAGCATCTTGAGATCATCCATCATCCTGAGACCATCCACTTCTGGGGTTGCTTCTCATCCAAAGGAGTGGACTTGTACTTTAAAATACTATAGAAATCTGACTATAAGATCTAAAACACACGGAAGTGTCAGACTTTATCAAAATTTGTGTCAGTCTCAAGACTTTTGTCCACAACTTCATATAACAAAATCTAGAAAAAAATCCATATAAGTGGGAGGTTGCTTTTGTCAAAGACTAGATTTGTACAACTTCCTTATCAATCTCGAATCTCACGAATAGCTGGTGGTACTCTCACTGATTAGATTGTTCTAAATATAATACAATATTTTGTATTTGAAACATACTTTAAAATTGGGTTTGAAATTTTTGCAAATGGTGCCAAGGTTGTACGAGACCCTATTTCGTATGGGTCATTGTTGAGCTTTCATTTAGGTTGGAAATATGTAATTTTATTGTGAATTGTGGTTAACCAAAAGTCACCAGATGTCCCTAGCCTGTATCCAGACACACACATTAGGCCTGGTTCACATCTACATTGGTAATCCATTCAGGGGAGTCTGCATGGGGACCCCCCGAACGGACTACTGAACGCATTGGAAAGTGGTGTGCAGTGAAAGCACATGGACCACATAGACTAAAATGGGGTCCGTGTGCTTTCCACACGGTCTCTGCACGGAACATGCGGACAGAACAATAGTTAACAATCTACTTTCCTGTCCGCATGACTCGTGCGGAAAGCACACGGACCCCAATAGTCTATGGGGGCCATTATAGTCTAGCTTTCACTGCACACCGCTTGCCAATGCATTCGGTAGTCTGTTCAGGGGGATCCCCATATTGTTAGGACCAACAATGATCACAGAGATGGGACCTCCATGTCCACTGTGTCAAAGGAATAGCTTGTGCATGCCATAGAAGTGAATGAAGTAGTTGTCAAAGAGGAGACCCACTGCTCCATTCACATTGGGGAATCACGGGGCCCCCTTTTTCAAGATTGCCGAAAGTCAGACTACCAGACACCAGATGCCTTATCCTGTCGATATGTGATATTGGTTGGACAACTCCTTTTAACTGGTTACAGCACACATTAGCAAAGAAACCATTATTGATGATGACTCAGGCCTAATTTGAGAGAAAACAAACCACGAGTGCCCATTAGGTGCTCCATGACCCCTATCCAGTTTTTCCTCTTTTGTCTTGATTGACAGCACCTTTGGGGCAGGGAGGAAGGATCATGGCCTTGGCAGCACTCTCTCAGTGGTTGCATTTGGTGCATGTTAATGATGGCGCTGAACAGACTTTGTCCAAGTGGAAGACCAATGCTGGAGAGGTGATAGAGGGGTATCCTGCCATGAATGGTGCTTGTACTGAGGGGATGCATAATTTGTGACGCTGCTTCCAGTAGAGTCGGCCAACGAAGAACCAACTCCACATTAATATCTTTCCAATGGTCTTGGAAGACAAAGATGTGACGTTCCAGGGTTATACGTTTACCATATATGTTTCGATCTGTATCTATAATGATCACTTTCTTCATAATATATTGTGAATGTCTTGTGATTAACCTCATGTTAAACTCTTTCTGATTCTCTATCTTGGTATACAACATTATTATTTCAATCTCGTACTCGACTCATGTGCATGGACTTAGTTACACCTTGCCACTGCGTAGCTGTTTTTTCAAGAATACCTTCAGCTTGTGAATAATCCCAGTTAGACCATTGAACAGAAAAACGTCTACCTTGAGCATGGCATAGAGCTACCAACTTTGTACTCCAACCTGTGGGACATTTGAAGACTCTCACTCATTCCACACAAAAATATCCCCCAAATACTTGTTTTGTACCAAATGTAATGACAATATTACTCTTCTCCCAGTGCAGTGGTTACAATTCCAAAAATAGTCTGTTTTTTGTTTGTTTGTTTGTTTCAAGTTAATGACATATGATCACAATTTGACACACTGTATTCAGAGCTGAAAGTTCAGGCCATAGTCGTTATTAATATTCTTTACTAATATTCTGTTAGTTGCTAATAAAAATACTCTAACTAAATTCTACCCGATTATAATCATGTTATAACATTCAGGAAAAAGTATTAAATTTTTTTCAGGTCAAACAAGTTTGGTATGAACAAAACCTTAGCTTGGCTTACTAGTGTCGAACACTCTTAGGACTCCTAGGAACCTATCTATAAGAAATAGTGTACAGTCATGGTCAAAAGTTTTGAGAATGACACAAATCTTCTATTGTCACATGATCTGCTGCCCTCTGGTTTCTGTTTGTCTGTCAGATGTTTTTATCATATACAGAAATAGAATTGCAATCATATTATGAGTAATAAAAGCTTATATTGACAGTTAGAATGAGTTAATGCAGCCACAATTGTGGCACTCCGGCAGCACTAGGGTCTGTGTATCAGGATCCAGCTTCTAGGGGGTGTCTAGTGGCTATAGGAGTTTAAAGATAGTGTTGATACAGCTGACACTGCCGAGACTGCTGCTGTTTAGTACAGTGTAACGAATTGTTGTATTGTTAAATAATAGTCCCACTCCACTAATAGGGAAACAATGCAATGAGGCTGCTATCACACAGATGTAAGGCAGAGTTCAATTAGAACAGAGGAAGTATCGTTCACTCCACACTATCTCTGTATAGCACCTTTTGATCTTATTTGATTAGCCACCCAAGGGTTATTCAGTGTGCACAGCTTACACAGTTATTAGCTGAGGATACCTTAATCCCTTGAACAATCGAAAGTGGGTAGACATCTATGTGTGAACGGCACCTTATCATCCACATAGTGCAAATACAATGAATTGTCCTAAGGGAGGGCACATTAACATATTTAGCTGTGCAACTTAACATCTATGTGTGAACGGCACCTTATCACCCACATAGTGCAAATATTGTGAATTGTCCTAAGGGAGGGCACGTCAGCATATTTAGCTGTGCAACTTTAACCTATAAGGGTGTTTATGTTGTATTGTGTTTAGACGTTTTTAGCCTAAGTGGCAAATAATAAAAGTTATATATTTTAATGAAATACATTAATCTTTAGACCAGTCAGCCAGGCTGAGTTAATGCAGCAAGTCAATATTTGCAGTGTTGCCCCTTCTTCTTCAGGACCTCTGCAATTCTCCCTGGCATTCTCTCAATCAACTTCTGGACCGAATCCTGACTGATAGCCGTCCATTCTTGCACAATCAATGCTTGCATTTTGTCAGAATTTGTAGGTTTTTGTTTGTCCACCCTTCTCTTGATGATTGACCACAAGTTCTCAATGGGATTAAGATCTGGGGAGTTTCCAGGCCATGGACCCAAAATCTCTCTGTTTTGTTCCCTGAGCCATTTAGTTATCACCTTTGCTTTATGGCAAGGTGCTCCATCATGCTGGAAAAGGCATTGTTGATGGCCAAACTGCTCTTGGACGGTTGGGAGAAGTTGATCTTGGAGGACATTCTGGTCCCATTCTTTATTCATGGCTGTGTTTTTAGGAAAGACTGTGAGAGAGCTGATTCCCTTGGCTGAGAAGCAACCCCACACATGAATGGTTTCAGGATGCTTTACAGTTGGCATGAGACAAGACTGGTGGTAGCGCTCACCTCGTCTTCTCTGAATAAGCTGTTTTCCAGATGTCCCAAACAATCGAAAAGGGGATTCATCAGAGAAAGTGACTTTACCCCAGTCCTCAGCAGTCCACTCCCTGTACCTTTTGCAGAATATCAGTCTGTCCCTGATGTTTTTTTCTGGAGAGAAGTGGCTTCTTTGCTGCCCTCCTTGAGACCAGGTCTTTCTCCAAGAGTTTCTGCCTCACAGTGCGTGCAGATGCACTCACACCTGCCTGCTGCCATTCCTGAGCAAGCTCTGCACTGCTGGTAGCCCGATCCCGCAGCTGAAACACTTTTAAGAGACGGTCCTGGCGCTTGCTGGTCTTTCTTGGGTGCCCTGGAGCCTTTTTGCCAACAATGGAACCTCTGAAGTTCTTGATGATGCGATAGATTGTTGACTGAGGTGCAATGTTTCTAGCTGCGATACTCTTCCCTGTTAGGCCATTTTTGTGCAGTGCAATGATGACTGCACGTGTTTCTTTAGAGATAACCATGGTTAACAGAAGAGAAACAATTATGCCAAGCACCAGCCTCCTTTAAAGTGTCCAGTGGTGTCATTCTTACTTAATCATGACAGATTGATCTCCAGCCCTGTCCTCATCAACACCCACACCTGTGTTAATGGAGCAATCACTGAAACGATGTTAGCTGGTCCTTTTAAGGCAGGGCTGCAATGATGTTGAAATGTGTTTTGGGGGATAAAGTTCATTTTCTAGGCAAATATTGACTTTGCAAGTAATTGCTGTTAAGCTGATCACTCTTTATAACATTCTGGAGTATATGCAAATTGCCATTAGAAAAACTGAAGCAGTAGACTTTGTAAAAATTAATATTTGTATAATTCTCAAAACCTTCGGCCATGACTGTAGAATACTAATAGGGCTGCTAGGAACTTTTCTATCCAATCTCTAACTCTCTAAGGCAAACACAGCCAAAGTTATGTCAAAGTGAATGTGACATGTATGTCTATGGAGAAGTGGATGGTAGGTAAGTGGTGTGCACTAGGCAACTGTGGCATGACGAATGGCCGAGTAGCAGGGCATAATATGATGGACCAGGTTATAAAAGATGATGACCAGCTGTTGTGGAATAGCAAGCAGCATGAGCAGTACTGTAAATAGGACGTGATACAGGGAAACGGTGACATCACTATTTGGAGGCATCAGCTGGAGGTGTGTGAAAATCCTCACGGATCCATGCCTAATTGATTTACACAAAAATAATGTTTTCCAAGCTGCCTGTGGACTTTTCTCCCTTTTCCTGCCATATAAAATCCCCATGGCAAACTGGGCCACCTCTTTCCACTGCTATTGGTCCAGATTTTCATGGGCTCAAAGATATCTTCCTAACATAGTTCCACTAGGTCTACAAATGTACCTGCTGGTGTCGGCCAGTAGGCGTCAGTTGCCTGTTCTGGCCCTGGTCTGAGTCAGTTGTCCTCCTCTTTTAGATGAGCTGTATGAGAACAGTCAACATTGTGTTCAAGTGGAGAATGAAGATATAAATGTTGTTGGTAGGGGAGGTAGTAGTGATGGGGGGAACTAGGGGGAGGTAGTCATTCTGGTACAGGAACTAGGGGGAAATCTGGAGGTGGAAATTATGAGGGTGTGCAGGAATCCCATGGCCATGATGTGTCAGAAAAAAAGGGGGAAGGAGATTATGATGAAGATTCTTTTTAGGACCCGTCAAACAGTCCAGGGTGACAAGGTGACTTTAGATGAAGAGGGTGGTGGCAATGGTAATAGTACCTATTTCAGCAAATGCTTAGGCCCAACATCCAAAAAGCCTACGTGAGGTAGACCTAGTGAAAGCTCAGTGGGTGTTGGTACTGGAAAAGATAGTGGCAGACTCATTTCTGCTACTGATGGTATTGACACCAACAACCACCCACGGTCATCTCCTGGCAATAAATCCAGGCAATATTCAAGATCTACAAGCAGAAACATAGTTGTGGCTATGCAGAAGCAAATGTAAGAACAATGTCTCCATGTACTCTTATGAAAAGCCATCACTCTCTTTTTTGGTGAAGACAGGAGAAATGATCAAGACTGTCCTACAGTTTCTCCCTGTGATCTTCCTTGTAGGAATTCCCCATTTATACCGAGCACATGGTCGTCATTATCACCATCATCTCCAACTGTTTCTCCTAGAACCAACTTTAGTCACCTGTAAGTGATTCTCTTTGTCCAGGAAACAATATGCACCCAGCAATTTTCTGGTCATCCAGCGGTTCTGCAACTTAACTCACACTGGGCCAAGCTGCTGGTGGTGCAGTCACTTCTGTACCATTTAGTGGATTTCACCATGTTTCTCCCACAGATGGCATGAACTGAACCCTGAAGGAAGATACCAAGCCACCATATTATTTCTCTAGGAAAGCTGTCCTTGCTTAATATTGCCAAGGGCTTGGTACCTTGCAGCAATATTTAGTGGGAGCACTGCAAGTGCCAGTTCCATGTATACCCAGTTGGCCTCTGCCTTCTCCCAGTCCACTTCATTCAGCCAGTGCTACAAGTATCAGGGGAGTATCAGCGGCCAGTGCAGTATCTAGAGCAAAGCCAACCAGAAACAGGTGACTGCCACCAGCAGGTACAGTCATACCTAGCGTGCACCTATAGTCCAGCAGATATCTCTCACCCCATTGAATTCTGGGTCAATAGGATAGAGCAGTGGAAGGAGCTGGTCCAACTTTCCATGGGAGTTTTATCTTATTCCGACTCAAACATAATGTCCGAGAGGGTGTTCAGTGCTGCCAGTTAAGTTGTAACACCTAAAAGGGTGAACCTGTCCACAGATAGTGTATAATTTTTTTTTTTTGCCAAAATAAATCAAGTATGGATCCTCCGATGCCTCAAAGTAGTGGTTTGTTATAAGCCAATATAAGATGTGGTTCTTATTTAACTTGTTTGACCTAAATGAATCTGGGACCTGAAACACTCAAAATCCAAACCACATAGTGAGAGGTTCTCCTATAGCGAGGAATAACCCTTTAAGAATGCTTTTCCCTGGATCTAAGGGGATTATACCAATCTCCATGACATTGACCACCATCTACTAAACGTTACAGCTGGCACAGTGCAGAATATTGACCTGCTTGGCTACACTCTTGTCTGCCTGATCCTTGGCTTTTCCTTGACTGCTGATGCTTTGCAACCTCACCTGATCATTTGCTTAGACCTGATCTTTCTCTTGCTTACCCCTGGTGATTTGCACCATTCATGTGTTTGGCCGTTGGATCAGCTGCTACCTTGGACTTGGACCACTTCAGGAATGGAGGCCTAGCAATCATATGGACACCTTTAGAGTCAGACTGGTTCTGAAGTACAACGGGCCCACAACCAGCTGACCCTGATACCAGATAAGTTGGTTCCGAATTTGATAGACCTTTCTCTACTTCCTCAGCTGAAGACTGAACACTATGACCTGTATCCTTGTCTGTTGTTCCTGCCTCATTGGTGCTTACACTAACACATGTACCGAACCACCGATCCTAATATTATTATTATTATTATTATTATTATTACATGATATCACACACACTATTAGACTATACACATGGACATGGTTATTACTATATGTATTTGGACACTTGTATTCTGTCTTCCCATTCACTGACATTACAGGACATTGTATACAGAAGATTCTTCTCCTACAAATGTAAGTTGCGTCATCTGTACAGTAATAGAACAAGCAGAGAGAAGGTAAATGATCCGCCGGGGGATGGGAAATTGATTGTGTGATTTCTATGGGCTTACACTAGACTTGTCTCACTTCTCTCTATGGGAATGGACAGTTATCAGAAAATAATGAATCAGAAATAATGAACGAGAGATGGAAAAATCCCAGAAGTTTCATTATACAGAACACAATGAGAGAGAAGAGAAGAAATCCACCAGGACCAGGGCTGATCTGCTCACTGCTCTAATGGCTTTATTATACTTACATTTACTATCTAATTAATGATCTGATGAAGGAAATCATCGGGGGATATTGTACAAGAGCTGATGTAAGATACATAGAAAGATTGGTAACCTGCTCATAGACTATACAAAGTATCAACTAATAATGGAAGTGATGGGATCAATAGGAATAAGTGACATCTATAGATAGATAGATAGATAGATAGATAGATAGATAGATAGATAGGAGATAGATAGATAGATAGATAGATAGATAGATAGATAGATAGGAGATAGATAGATAGATAGATAGATAGATAGATAGATAGATAGATAGATAGGAGATAGATAGATAGATAGATAGATAGATAGATAGATGATAGATAGATAGATAGATAGATAGATAGATAGGAGATAGATAGATAGATAGATAGATAGATAGGAGATAGATAGATAGATAGATAGATAGATAGATAGATAGATAGGAGATAGATAGATAGATAGATAGATAGATAGATAGATAGGAGATAGATAGATAGATAGATAGATAGATAGATAGATAGGAGATAGATAGATAGATAGATAGATAGATAGATAGATAGATAGATAGATAGGAGATAGATAGATAGATAGATAGATAGATAGATAGGAGATAGATAGATAGATAGATAGATAGGAGATAGATAGATAGATAGATAGATAGATAGATAGATAGATAGATAGATAGATAGGAGATAGAAAGAAAGAAAGAAAGAAAGAAAGAAAGAAAGAAAGAAAGAAAGAAAGAAAGAAAGAAAGAAAGAAAGGAGATAGATAGATAGATAGGAGATAGATAGATAGATAGATAGATAGATAGATAGATAGATAGATGATAGATAGATAGATAGATAGAAAGAAAGAAAGAAAGAAAGAAAGAAAGAAAGAAAGAAAGAAAGAAAGAAAGGAGATAGATAGATAGATAGATAGATAGATAGATAGGAGATAGATAGATAGATAGATAGATAGATAGATAGATAGATAGGAGATAGATAGATAGATAGATAGATAGATAGATAGGAGATAGATAGATAAGAAATGACATCTAATATTCGCCAATAATAAAAAATAATAATGAAAGTGATGGAATCAATAGCAATGAACACATACAATAAATAATAATAATAATAATAATAATAATAATAATAATAATAATAATAATAATAATAATAATAATAATAATAATAATGTTCCTCCTACACCACCATTGCTCTTACAATACACATATACTTTTTATAGTCATGATGACAGGTTGCTGATAGTGTCTTTGTGCTTTTATTGATATCATTTTATTAAACATGAAGTTACATAGATAATTCGGCCCCTGCCCTGTTTGAAGACACCTCTACCTTCAGGAGGATCAAGCACAAAGCTGAACAGTGTTTCATTCTTTTGGAACAATGCAAGCTGCTTTGTCAAAACTCGACTTCCATATTTTAAAGAAAGTCAGCAACCAACATTAAGTAGGGATGATGTCCAAAGATCCCTTACCAAAATGGGAGAAATAAAGTCCCACTACTATAGAAGAGCACTTGAGACCTGAAACCCAAGCCAATGGGCTGGTTGAAGGGACTGCATTACTTGCATCAGCATTGCAGCCTCCTTAGTACTTACCAAACACTTGACCCTTTTTTTCACATCTGCATTGGTAATCCATTCGGGGAGACCGTATGGGGACCCCCCAAATGGACTACCGAACGTATTTGCAAGCAGTGTGCAGTGAAAGCACATGGACCTTATAGACTATAATAGGGTCTGTGTGCTTGCAGTGCGCTGCCCGCATGGAACAGACTACCAACGTAGATGTGAATGAGGCCTGAGCAGCAGCTGTACTTGGTATTGCACTTCAGTCCATTCACTTGAATCAGGCCATGTAAGCAATGAATTTGAATTTGATGCCACATGGCCTGTGAAGCAGAGACCTTTCAGGGAAATGGTCCACCATGTTTAGGGGTATCAGACCCCCTCAGACATTTAATTGACGAACTATTACAGAAAAATAGGTCATCAATTAAAAGTCCCAGAAAACTCCTATAGGCTGGGACCACAAGGGCTGGAAAAGCCACGATTTGCCCACGTCTATGTTATACAGCAACTGCCTAGTGGATGGGATTCATGTGAATCCCATGACCACTTTGCATTTAAAACTGCAGCGTGGACATGATGCAATTTCCAAAAACGATTTTGGAAATCGCAACATGTCACTTATGACTATGGAAATGCCGATGGTTTCCCCGTAGACAAAATTGTAACAGAAAGTTTGCGGAGGAAAACTCTGTGAACTTTCTATTCAAAGCGCTGCAGAAAGAACCGTGTTGCTTTCCCGCGCGGTTTTTCCCACAGTGCTTTAGTGTTGCGAATTGTCCCACAGGGCCTTAGCCATATAGAGGACCTTTCAACAACTCCAGCAAGTCCAGATCTTTACATCAATTCATAGTCTCTGCTCCACTGATTCTGGAACATATGGAGTTTTTTCTCTAGCCCCGTTGCCGAGTAATCAATGCTGTCTGTTTTGGTGCCTGTAATGCTATTTAGACTCCAAACTGTCAGCAGGCCGGGATGTTAGGCATGGACAGGCAAGGGGGTGTGATCTGAGCTCTGACACTGGTTGCCACTGATTAGAGCTCTGAATCACACCCCTGTCTGACACCGCCCACCTGACAATACAGAGGATAAGTAGCACATCAGGCACCAAAACTAACTGCACTTGTTGCTTGGGAATGGTGGCGGCTTCAGAAAATTTCAGCTGTGCTGGAGTCAGTGAAGTGGAGCCAAATAACAGATGCTAAGTACTTGAATTGGTGGAGATAGTGGAACATCCTCTTAACCCCTTCCTGACATTTACCGTATTAGTACTAGTATGTTGAATGCCAAGTGTTTAAATATGGAGGCTGCTTGGAAGCCAAGTGGCCGCCATAGACGCCGGGTGTCTACTGTTTTATACAGTAGACACCCAGCGCTAATGCCCACGATCAGTGCGGGCACTGATCATGGGCATAAACCCCTCTGGTGCCTTGGTCAAAGCTAACTGAGGTGCCATTTTCCTGACGGCATGTGGTGCCAGGTGGCATGTGGGCGCCGCCATTTTCCTGGTGATCGCCTTACCCGGAGTAAGCTCTGGGGCGAACATCACGTTGCTAGGACAGCCGGGAGCCTTGTAAAGTCTCTCCAGCCTGTCATTCTATCTGTTCTAATGCAGGCTACTCAATACTAGAAATGAAAAGTACACTTGGTCCCGCAAAGAAAGACGCCCTATACATCCCCGTACACGGAAGTATAAAAAAATTACAGGTGTCAGAATATGGCGACCTTTAGAAAAAAAAAAAAAATTGGCACAGTTTTGGATTTTTGTTAAGAGGTTCAAATGTGAATAAAACCATATAAGTGTGATATCCCCGAAATTGTACCAAAACATAGAATACAGGTGACAGGTCATTGTGACTGCACAGTGAACGCTGTAACAACGAATCTAGTAAGAAAATCGCACATATGCACTTTTTCTTCAAATCCCCCCAATTCTTTATTTTTTCAGCTTACCAGTCCATTATACAGAATCAATAATGGCGGCCTCTTGAAAAAAAATCTGTCCCGCAAACATTAAGACCTCATATGGCTCCGAGAGCGGAGAAATAAAAAAGTTATGGGCTTTGGAAGGAGGGGAGTCAAACATGGAGAACGAAAATTGTTGGGGGTTCACTGTTTATTTCCAGAGGTCGCAGGTGTCAGTGGTCTGGGTATATTGGTGACTCGTCTACCTTAGGGTAAGTTCACACAGAGTTTTTTGGTCAGGATTTTGAGGCCGTGTCCATCTCAAAATCCTGACCAAAAAGACGGCTCCCATTGAAATTAATGGGAGACGCTCAGGAGCGAGGTGCTCATTCTTCAGGCCGTTTCACCTCGTGATTCGGCCTGAAGACACTCCTTCCTCCCGACTAGGCCCATTCATTGGGCCTAATCCAGAGCAGAGTGCATGACGGATGCTGGTGCCGGTCACTTTCTTTCAGTCGCGGCGACCCGACTTTTGTCTGCCTCAGGTTCCGGTCCAAAAACCCCATGTGAACTTACCCTTAAGTGGCAGCTCCTTATGTGGCTGTGTGGATGTTGTTGTTGCTTATTTCCTTTGTACCCTAGTGCTATAGGTGAGTGTGGAAGCAGAGCTCTTCTTAATGCTGAGCTCACACAGGCTAAGGTCACACAGTACAGAAAATCTGTGTTTTTCTTGCCAATTTAGTGTTTTTCCCTACAATGGGGGGGGGGGGGCATAACTACTATTAATAAAACATAACTTGTAATAATACATCATACAATATAATTAGAGATGAGCTAATTAGAGTATTCGAACGAGAAAGTATTTGAACAAACACTACGGTATTCGAAATACTCATACTCAATCAAGTACTACTCCTATTTGCAGTTAAGATTCGATTTGAAACCAGCGTTGATTGGTCAGCGTTGATTGGGCAGTATACAGCATTCGGCCAACCAATGCTGGTTCTGCTGGAGGCTCGTCTCTGAGGAGGCGGAGTCTAAGATCGGACCACAGCATTCTCCATTGTGGTCCGATCTTAGCTCCTCACAGACGAGCCTCCAGCAGAACCAGCGTTGGTTGGCCGAATGCGGTATAGCATTCAGCCAATCAATGCATTCCAATGAGAAAAAGTCAGCTCCCGCATAACTGCAAGCTGCCAGCTCTCCTGACTAGCAAGGACGAGCCTGCTGCAGAACCAGCGTTGATTGGCCGAATGCTATACAGTGTATAGCATTCGGTCAATCATTGATGGTTCTGCAGGAGGAGTAAGTTCACATTATTGCTTGCCTCCCATCCGGAAGGAGTCTGCAGGAGGACCCCCCCCGAAAGGAATATCAGCATAACTGCAAGCGCTGTGCAGTTAAAGCGCACGGACCCCATAGACTATAATGGGGTCCGTGTGCTTGCCGCGCACTGCCCGCACAAATCATTTGTGTGGGCAGTGCGATGCAAGCGCACGGACCCGTTATAGTCTATGGGGTCCGTGCACTTTAACTGCACAGCGCTCCTCCTAAACACTCTCCTCCTGCTACTCATGGACTTGGTGACTCTCCTTTAGTCGGATATTGGTTCCCCTGAAATGAGCATTTTTTCCCATAAACTATAATGGGATTTGATATTTGATCGAGTAGTCGAATATTGAGGCTCTACTGCAAACGAATATCGAATCTCGAATATTTCACTGTTCGCTCATCTCTAAATATCATACATCTCTTCTACCACGTATCATAAATAAATAAATATAGTCATTGGGGAGAGGAATAGCCCTTTGGGCGGCTTGGCACCCATTGCTGCTCCAGACCACACAAGAAGGACAGGGACAGAGCACGAAGTAACAACGCCAAATTGAATATTCCAAACCACACACCTATAGTGAACAAATCCCTAATCCCAATACTCTTAGTTCATCAGGGGATGAATGACACATATAGAGTTTAGCCCAATATGGTTATACCGGTAATTAGTAGTTGAATAAATTATTATGGTAAAATGATAACACTTCAGACTCCCGACTACTTTCTGATACATGGACCTAGATGTAGGAGAAAACAATGTAAATTACACCCCACAAATCATAGCCATGTCCTGGGGATGAACCTGGGGTCCCGTATGGTGTAGTATAACCTCCAAACAATGCCGAGGAGGCAGAGCACGTAAAGTTACAGGTCGGGGTCCTACTATTTGCTCACGAGTATAGTGCAGATAAGTTACCTATAATCTGTCAAGTCCAAACCTTCTCTGACATTAACATCAGCATGCCGGGAGCTTCACGCCATGGGTTTCGATAAAAGAGCAGCTGTATGCAAGCCTTATGTCACCAAGGACAATGCCAAGGATTGGATAGAGTGGGGTAAAACATGGCATCACTGGACACGGGTGTGGGGGAGGGAAGAGTTTTGTGGAAAGACTGACTACCCTTCTCTGATGGATAAGTCTTGGGTTTGAGGAGAACATTAACTGTCTGACTACATTGTGACAACTGTAAGGTTTGGTGGAGGAGAGGTAATGTTACGGGGTTGTTTTTCAGGGGTTGGATGAAGGTCCTTATTTTTCCGGAAAAAGTGGAAATACCAGAGGAGCTAGCATTACGGGACAGTATGAAGAAAGAAGATATACTCATGCTGGTGACATCACTGGTACCCAAGATGTGAAAGCTTCAGTATACTAACACATTTTTGACAATTGTCACTTTCAACTTTGTGGGGACAGTTTGGGGAAGAGACTTTTATGATCCAGCAAGAATGTACCCCAGTGCCCAAAGCAAGGTCCATAATGGAGTGGAAGAAGTCAACCAGCCCACATACAAATCACAGATTGCCAAGAAGAACTTTGGGGGACAATGTTGATGATGATCATCATCATCAGCAGTTTCTTAATTTTGCCACAATGGCCAATGGATGTGTAGTGTCATGCAAAAGTTTCAAGCCGTTATGGAAAAATTCTACAAAGTAAAAATGCTTTCAGAAATAATAGGGTTAATATTTTTTTTTTTTTCAACTAACAGCAAAAAAAGTGAATGTACAAAAGAGAAATGTAAATCCCATCAATATTTGGTGTGACCTTTCCCCTTTGCCTTCCATCAGTTCTTCTCGGTACTTGCAGACAGTTTATGGTAGAACTGGGCAGGGAGGTTGTTCCCGCCGCCATCTTGGAGAACTAAGCCCAGATCTTCTGTTGATAATTAGAGATGAGTGAACAGTGTTCTATCGAACACATGTTCGATCGGATATCAGGGTGTTCGCCATGTTCGAATCGAATCGAACACCGCGTGGTAAAGTGCGCCAAAATTCGATTCCCCTCCCACCTTCCCTGGCGCCTTTTTTGCACCAATAACAGCGCAGGGGAGGTGGGACAGGAACTACGACACCGGGGGCATTGAAAAAAATTGGAAAAAGTCATTGGCTGCCCAAATCAGGTGACCTCCATTTCAGACGAATAGTGGATTTCAAATCCGGGTCATATGAGAATGTGAACTTTGTGACTATGAGACAGGGATAGCTGTACAGGCAGGGATAGCTAGGGATAACCTTTATTTAGGGGGGAATGTTATTAATAATAACTTTTTGGGGCTCTATCAGGTGTGTAATTGTGATTTTTGTGAGATAAACTTTTTCCCATAGGGATGCATTGGCCAGCGCTGATTGGCCGAATTCCGTACTCTGGCCAATCAGTGCTGGCCAATGCATTCTATTGGCGTGATGAAGCAGTGCTGAATGTGTGTGTTTAGCTCAACTACACCGGTGGAGTAGTTGAGCTAAGCAAACAGATTCAGCTCTGCTTCAATCAGCGCTGGCCAATGCATTCTATTAGCCCGATGAAGTAGAGCTGAATGTGTGTGCTAAGCACACACATTCAGCACTGCTTCATCACGCCAATACAATGCATTAGCCAGTGCTGATTGGCCAGAGTACAGAATTCGGCCAATCAGCGCTGGCTCTGCTGGAGGAGGCGGAGTCTAAGATCGCTCCACACCAGTCTCCATTCAGGTCCGACCTTAGACTCCGCCTCCTCCAGCAGAGCCAGCGCTGATTGGCCGAATTCCGTACTCTGGCCAATCAGTGCTGGCCAATGCATTCTGTTGGCGTGATGAAGCAGTGCTGAATGTGTGTGTTTAGCTCAACTACACCGGTGGAGTAGTTGAGCTAAGCACACAGATTCAGCTCTGCTTCAATCAGCGCTGGCCAATGCATTCTATTAGCTTGATGAAGCAGAGTGTGCACAAGGGTTCAAGCGCACCCTCGGCTCTGATGTAGCAGAGCCGAGGCTGCACAAGGGTTTAAGCGCACCCTCGGCTCTGATGTAGCAGAGCCGAGGGTGCACTTGAACCCTTGTGCACACTCTGCTTCATCAAGCTAATAGAATGCATTGGCCAGCGCTGATTGAAGCAGAGCTGAATCTGTGTGCTTAGCTCAACTACTCCACTGGTGTAGTTGAGCTAAACATACACATTCAGCACTGCTTCATCACGCCAATAGAATGCATTGGCCAGCACTGATTGGCCAGAGTACGGAATTCGGCCAATCAGCGCTGGCTCTGCTGGAGGAGGCGGAGTCTAAGGTCGGACCTGGATGGAGACTGGTGTGGAGCGATCTTAGACTCCGCCTCCTCCAGCAGAGCCAGCGCTGATTGGTCGAGTTCCGTACTCTGGCCAATCAGCGCTGGCCAATGCATTCTATTAGCCCGATGAAGTAGAGCTGAATGTGTGTGCTTAGCACACACATTCAGCTCTACTTCATCGGGCTAATAGAATGCATTGGCCAATCAGCGCTGAAAATGCATTCTATTAGCGTGAACTGAGTTTGCACAGGGGTTCTAGTGCACCCTCGGCTCTGCTACATCAGATTGCTACATCATCTGATATAGCAGAGCCGAGTGTGCATCAGATGTAGCAGTGCCGAGTGTGCATCAGATGTGTAGTTGAGCAAAACTGTCTCAGCACTGCTAAGTCTCTGCATTCGCATAGGAATGCATTGGCCAGCCTTCGGCCAATCAGCACTGGCTCTGCCGGAGGAGGCGGAGTCTAAGGTCGGACCTGAATGGAGACTGGTGTGGAGCGATCTTAGACTCCGCCTCCTCCAGCAGAGCCAGCGCTGATTGGTCGAGTTCCGTACTCTGGCCAATCAGCACTGGCCAATGCATTTCTATGGGGAAAAGTTAGCTTGCGAAAATCGCAAACTGACAGGGATTTCCAGGGTCTGAGGAACAGCTGAAAACCTTCCATGAACAGTTCAACCAGTTCCATCCCACCATCAACCTGACGCTCAATCACTCCTTCTCCGAAATAAACTTCCTGGATGCAGTCATCAAGATACAGGACAACAAAATTGAGACATCACTGTATCGGAAACCAATTGACCGCCCTACGTACCTAAGATGGGATAGTTTTCATCCTAAACACATAAAGAACTCCATTGTATACAGCCAGGCCATCAGATACCATCGCATATGTTCAAACCCTGCAGATAGGGACGAACACCTTGGGGGCCTCAAAAACACATTCTTGAGGCAGGGTTACCATCCAAGAACAGTTGATAACCAAATCACCAGAGCCACCAGGATACCAAGATCGGAGTTATTAAAATACAATACCAAACAGGAGAACACTCGGGTACCCCTGGTTGTCACATACAACCCCCACCTGGAGACGCTGAGAGGAATCACACGCAAATTACATCCACTACTGCAAAAAGACAATCGTCTAAAATCCATATTTCCGGACCCCCCTCTCCTATGCTACAGACAGCCACCAAACCTCAGGAATATGATTATTAGCAGCTCACTGTCACCTCCAACTAACAAAGGAACATTTCCATGTGGACAGAAGAGGTGCAAAACCTGCCCGCACATACTGACCACTGACAGGATAGAGATACCAAACTCTAACAGGGAATATAAAATCCCAGGTACGTTCACCTGTAACACACCTAATGTGGTGTATTTGATCATTTGCACCAAATGTTCCACTGAAAATCTGTATGTTGGAGAGACTGGTCAGAAACTCCGAATGAGAATTAATTCACATCGCCATACAATCAAACAACAGAGAACTGATCTTCCCGTGCCAAGTCATTTTTGCCAGGAAGATCATAATATCACCAATGACATGAAAATCTTGATCTTAAAAGGGAACTTTAAATCAAGGAAACAGCGACTGATTTATGAGTACAAGGCCATGACCCTATTCCAGACGTTGGACAATGGGATGAACATCTCACGTGGGTTTATGTCTTTTTATACACATCATTAAGACAGCCATTAAGATAAGAACTGAGGGATCTGGCAATTGATTGTTTGTTGTTATAAGTATATAGTAATAAGCCTCTTCCCCCCCTCCCTCCTGTAATTCTAGCCCTGTGTCCTGTTGTACATAAATATGCAGCCTCTAGAAAGTGTCTTTTAGTTATATCTGAAGAAGAAGCTCAGAGGAAAGCTTCGAAACGTCATATTCTGTCATCATTATGAGTTAGCCATTAAAAAAGGTATCACCTACTGAAGACTTGCAAAGTTTTTTTTGTTTTTTATATTTTATAACCACTGGCTAACACGGTACCAAAACAAACAGGGATTTCCATGAAATAAAGTGACTTTTATGCCCCCAGACATGCTTCCCCTGCTGTCCCAGTGTCATTCCAGGGTGTTGGTATCATTTCCTGGGGTGTCATAGTGGACTTGGTGACCCTCCAGACACGAATTTGGGTTTCCCCCTTAACGAGTTTATGTTCCCCATAGACTATAATGGGGTTTGAAACCCGTTCGAACACACGAACAGTGAGCGGCTGTTCGAATCGAATTTCGAACCTCGAACATTTTAGTGTTCGCTCATCTCTATTGATAATGCTTGTTCCAATCCTTTTGTCTCTTCATGTCATCCCAGACAGACTGGATGATGATGAGATCGGGGCTATATCTGTGGAGGTCAAATCATCACGTCCAGGAGTCCTCCTCCAAAGAACATCAAATATTGATGGGATTTACATTTCTCTTTTCTTCTTTCTCTAGATTTTGTAAATTGAATTTTTTTTTATATTAACCCTTCTATTTTTTGAAAGCTTTCTTACTTTTCAACATTTTTTTCCATATTGTTTTGTGGTCTATGCAAAGATTTAGTTCTGTTAGCTCCTAGTGATAACACTGAGAGACTGTACGTTACCACCAAGCCAGTTGTCTCTACTCAGATCTTTTAACCGCCTAGCTACTTGTCTCTACTTAGATCTTGTAACCACCAAGCCAGTTGTCTCTACTCAGATCTTGTAACCTCCAAGCCAGTTGTCTCTACTCAGATCTTGTAACCTCCAAGCCAGTTGTCTCTACTCAGATCTTGTAACCGCCTAGCTACTTGTCTCTACTCAGATTTTGTAACCTCCAAGCCAGTTGTCTCTACTGAGATCTTGTAACCTCCAAGTCAGTTGTCTCTACTCAGATCTTGTAACCTCCAAGTCAGTTGTCTCTACTCAGATCTTGTAACATCCAAGTCAGTTGTCTCTACTCAGATCTTGTAACCTCCAAGTCAGTTGTCTCTACTCAGATCTTGTAACATCCAAGCCAGTTGTCTCTACTCAGATCCCGTAACCGCCAAGCTACTTGTTTCTACTCAGATCTTGTAACCTCCAAGTCAGTTGTCTCTACTCAGATCTTGTAACCTCCATGCCAGTTGTCTCTACTCAGATCTTGTAACATCCAAGCCAGTTGTCTCTACTTAGATCCCGTAACCACCCAGCTACTTGTCTCTACTCATATTTTGTAACCTCCAAGCTAGTTGTCTCTACTCAGATCTTGTAACCGCCTAGCTACTTGTTTCTACTCAGATCTTTTAACCGCCTAGCTACTTGTTTCTACTCAGATCTTGTAACCACCAAGCCACTTGTCTCTACTCAGATCTTGTAACATCCAAGCCAGTTGTCTCTACTTAGATCCCGTAACCACCCAGCTACTTGTCTCTACTCATATTTTGTAACCTCCAAGCTAGTTGTCTCTACTCAGATCTTGTAACCGCCTAGCTACTTGTCTCTACTCAGATCTTGTAACCACCAAGCCACTTGTCTCTACTCACATCCTGTAACTGCCAATCCACTTGCCTCTGGTAACAATATTTGTAACATTGCACCAGTGGCTTCATTTAAGGTTCCTCTGCAAAGTCCATCTGTGTATTTTAGTCACACGTGAATTGGGTCCCAGATATCGGAAATAGGACCAAGATGTCCACAAGGTTTAACCCTATTGTAAGGTGGTCATCACAAATACGAGACGTAAGATAAAGGTAAGGACAGGGACACCGGCATGTTTTGTTCCACAATCTTAAATTCAGTAGAGGAACAGTAATGATAAATTCACTTATAATGTTTTTAAGAAAAACACTTTGGTTTTGCAGATAGTATATTCATAAGGAATGAGAAGGAAAGGGCTAAGACATCTTATGGATAGAATTTTGGCTTTCTTTTGGAGTGTGTATCCATTTTATAAATACTATGAATATCTTCAGTAAAACAAAGTTATTTTATGGATTTCCTTCTGTACATAAGGAGATAATTCCGGAAGGTTGCTTTGATTTCCTGATTTCTTAAGCCATATATAACTGGATTGAATAATGGAGTGACTGCCGAATACATGAGGGATACCACCTTATTGATATTCAAAGAAGTCCCTCTGCGGGGTACCACATATATGGCAAAGAGTGCCCCGTAATAGGTACATACTACGGCCAGGTGAGAACTACAGGTGGAAAATGTCTTCTGCCTCCCAGTGATGGACGTGATCTTTACGATGGTTACAAAGATATAGCAGTAGGTGACCACAATGAATACAAAGGGAATTATGGTTAAGAGACCGGAGAGTGACAACACCTCATATTTCACAAAGGAGGTATCTGAACAGGAGAGCTCCAGAAGAGGTCCAAGGTCGCAGAAGAAGTGGTCAATGACATTAGAGCCGCAGAACCACAACGTTTGGATCAACAATATTGGAACCAAGGTTATTATAAATCCCAGAGACCAGCAAAATACAACAATATATAAACAGAATCTGGGGCTCATGATGGTGGCGTAGTGCAGGGGGCTACAAATGGCGAGATATCGGTCATACGACATGGCTGTCAGCAGAAGACACTCTGTGGTTGCAGAAACACCATAAAAAAAGAACTGAACCATACAGCCCTTAAGGGACACCAGACCACCACTGAAGAGTACAATATGTACCAAGAATGGGACAATGTTGGAGATAAGTAACATATCGGAGAAGGAAAGGTGACAAAGATAGAAGAACATTGGAGATCGGAGGTGATGACTGGCGGAAACCATCAAGATAATGATAAGGTTACCAGTCATTGCAGCAAAGTACATGACCAGGCACATAAAAATGACAAGGAACCTCAAATCCTGAAGGTTTTGGAAGCCTATGAGCAATATTTCAGTTATCATTGTCTGGTTCATTGTACAAGGACCTTGGTAGAACATTTATTGTAAATGATGGACAATAGTGTTACTTGGATATAATATCTTATGGAGATTGACAGATGAAATGACAGCCCTTCTCGTAGAGTTGTGGTAACTTCTCTGTGAAGACAAAACATGGAAGGAGTCAATAGGAGTAGAATTACTTTTCTAAACAGAAATTATAGATGTTTTTTGGATTACAGAATCTCAAAATTTAGTTTAATTTTCTATAGACACACCCACAGAAATATTATAGGGACTGGACCAAGGAGTAAGTGACCTATGGTGTCTATCAACATGGGCATCTAGGATTTATCCCTCATCCACAAAGTGTATTATTGAGGGCTATGTTCTTATGTCATTACTATTTATGAATAGCATGTGACTGGCACCACTATTTTGGGAGACTAATCCAGTTGACACCATATATCCATACTATAGTACACAGTCCAGTCATATTAATGTGACCACCGCCTACTTTTGACATCAACGTTAAATAACCAATCGGAGAAGGCACATGTCATCAGCCATCTGGGTGCACTCATCATTGTGGACGGCACGATGGATCTACACAAGTATGCATCTTTGCGGACCATGTTCACCCCTACATGCTAATTGTTTTTCCTCAGGATGATGGCATCTACCAGCAGGACAATGTGACGTGTCATAAAGCTCGCAGTGTACGTGCGTGGTTGGAGGAGCACCAGGATGCGTTTACTGTACTCCCTTGGCCAATAAATTCCCCAGACTTGGGGGCCACACGGTGGCTCAGTGGTTAGCACTGCAGCCTTGCAGCGCTGGAGTCCTGGTGTTCAAATCCCGCCATGGGCAAAAAAAACATCTGCAAGGAGTTTGTAAGTTCTCCCCGTGTTTGCATGGATTTCCATCCCATATTCCCCCCCCAAAAAAAAAACATACTGATAGGGAAAAATGTACATTGTGAGCTCTATGTGGGGCTCACAATCTACATAAAAAAAAAAAATTCCCCAGACTTGAACCCAATCGAGAATCCGTGGGACCACCTCGATTGGGTTGTTCACACCATGGATGGTCAACCGCGTAACCTAGCATAGCTGGCCACAGCACTGGAGTCGGCATGGCTCAACATCCCAGTGACCATCATCACAACATCCCCTCTCTCCCTGCACGCCTCGCAGCGGTCCGCTCTGCCAAAGGGGGTTATTCTGGATTTTGACAGGTGGTCACATTAATGTCACTGAACTGTGTATTATGTACAACATGTCAGGGGGCGTGTGGACATGTATAGTTGTCTAAAGTCTACAGGTCACTATTTATATAGGGAGTATACTCCAGTTAGCCATGTGGGGGCACCATAAGGTCCAGTTCTTACCCCATTTCTCTTCACACTGTACACTGCTGACTTTAGGCACAACTCATCCAGCTGTTACTTACAGAAGTACTCCGATGCCTCTGCTATAGTCGGCCTTATCACTGATGGTGACGACAGGGAATACAGAGACTTGAACCGGGACTTTGTTGAATGGTGCCAGCAGAACCAGCTCAGGATTAATACTGGGAAGACCAAGGAGATGGTGGTGGACTTTAGCAAACAGAGAGGTGCTCCGACCCCGGTGGAGATCCAAGGAACATGTATTGAGATAGTCAGGACCTATAAGTATAGTCCAGGGGCCACTTTTTAGGGCCTTTTTCAACTCTGTGGTTGCTTCAGCAATCTTTTTCGGTGTGGCCTGCTGGGGGCGCTGTATATCATCCAGGGACAGAAATAGACTTGACAGGCTGATCAGGAGGGCCAGCTCTGTCCTGGGGAGCGCCCTGGACCCAGTACAGGTGGTGAGTGACAGAAGGAAACTGTCTGTGGTGACCTCCATGCGGGAGAACAAATCCCACCCCATGTATGGGACCCTGATGGGACTTGGCAGCACTGTAAGTGACCGTCTGCTTCACCCCAAGTGTGAGAAGGAGCTATCGCAGGTCCTTCCTTCCAACCGCGACCAGACTGTATAATCTACATCAGACCAAGCGAAGACACTCCGCACAGAGAACTAATGATTATGACGATGAAGTCTTCCTTCTTTCTTCTTCTGTTCCTTAGCTGCTATGGACTCCTAGTATATCTTCTCTTCTCAGCTTATGTGTGTCCTGTAATATATTACTCTGTATTATCCTGTACCTGTATTACTAGGCTGCTGTAACATGCTGAAATTTCCCAATGTGGGACTATTAAAGGATTATCTTATCTTATCTTAACCCATCTTTTGACAGAGGACTTAATAAATACAATTATTATTATTATTATTATCTGTAAATTTTGAGACACTCAGCCCCTTCTGAAAATGACGAGACCTGAGACTGATGGACGGAACTTATACAGAGCAATATATGGCGGACATATGACAGCTTACCCTTAAGTGAAATGTATAAGATGGGGTCTTCAAAGATTACTTAAAAAAAAAAAAAAAAAGAAATCTTGGACAACTCCTTATACCGAACATTCATAAGAATATAGCAAATACCTATACACTTGGATCGTCCATCATTACATGTCACATGATAGTAGTCACGAAGAATATGATCACCGATATTCACGGCCCTGCGTCTCACGTTACTTCTATAGCGAAAAACACAGAATCTTGAGAGCGTCTTAAATATTCTATAAGATTCCCCGAGGAGAATTCCCTAGAAATCTGAGCAGACTCGAGATCATTAAGGGAAAAAGCAAACACCAATTACAATATAATGAGTTTGTTATTATTAGTACATCAGGGTTATGGACAAGTAACAAAGCCCCATAGAAAGTGAAGCTAACGTGAGACTTAGGTGACAAGGTCAGGGGCAAGTCCAGGATTGAATTCTAGGGCGATGGGATGGGAATATCTTTTCCTATGACCAGTCACAACCTTACCATGTCCCAGTAGTGTTGCTAGTCTTGGGCGTCCAGGGTGCAAACCCTAAATTTTCACCCAGTGCCTCAAGTCTCTGTTTGACAGAACCTGAGTCCTATGGAGGTAGAAGATGAAGGTGAACATTGTGGCGGTACGGAGAGTTACCAGCATTCTGCTCCACAACTCGATACAATGCAATACCATCATCTCGTCCACCAAAATATAATATAGAGTCCACTCCGGAGAAGATTCGTTACAAGATTCTTTATTTTGCTCATACATATGAATTTGTAGAGTGTCATCCAAGCAGTGACGTTTCGGCCACTATTGTGGCCTTCATCAGATTCTTCAACATAGAAATATGCAACGGATAAGTGAACATCACAATGCTCCCCCTTTTTTCCTAAATGTGATTATTTGTTAATTTGTAAAGAAAAAAAAAGAAAAAACCCTTGTTTAAGACGACGCAGTCACGGCCTCTTCTCACACAGTAACACTTGTGGTTGGTTATGTAGATAACCTGTTTTCCCTTAGTCCCAACAGCGGCACAATATGGGGTATTTTCTGCCCCTGTGTGCAGGTAGGACAGGAGGAATTTTAATTAGCCAAGTTGAACACCTGGCTGACCCTATAAGAGGGCACCAAACCCCTCCCCTCGCATGTTAATATAAAGTAATATAGCTTTATACATAAATATTTATATATATATATATATATATATATATATATATATACAGGATAAAGGTTTTTTTTTTTTTTTTTCACACCTCCACATTACACGTAGGGAGGGAAGACTTGTGCTGTTGTTGGGACTAAGGGAATACAGGTTATCTACATAACCAACCATTCCCTGTCGTCCCACCAGCGGCACAATATGGGGAGATAGAAAGTAATCCCCTAGGGCAGGTTCTGTCACTCAACTGAGCTTAACACCGTAAGGCCGAAAGCAGAGGCTTCTGCAGCACGGCTACATAGCCTGTAATGTTTCACAAAGGTAGAGTCTGAGCTCCATGCCGCAGCCCCGCAAATCTGTTCTATAGGCAAGGCACATCTCTCAGCCCACGAGGTTGCCACCGACCTCGTGGAGTGCACTTTTAGGAAGGCAGGTGGAGGCAGACCTTGGGATAAAAATGAAATATTAATAGCCTCCTTCACCCACCTAGATATAGTGTTTTTAGAGGCCCCCAGGCCTTTTAGCCTTCCCAAGAAATTTATGAGCAGATTTTCCGATCTTCTAAAAGAGCGGCTCTATATACAGTCCTATGAAAAAGTTTGGGCACCCCTATTAATCTTAATAATTTTTAGTTCTAAATATTTTGGTGTTTGCATCAGCCATTTCAGTTTGATATATCTAATAACTGATGGACACAGTAATATTTCAGGATTCAAATGAGGTTTATTGTACTAACAGAAAATGCGCAATATGCATTAAACCAAAATTTGACCGGTGCAAAAGTATGGGCACCTCAACAGAAAAGTGACATTAATATTTAGTACATCCTCCTTTTGCAAAGATAACAGTCTCTAGTCGCTTCCTGTAGCTTTTAATCAGTTCCTGGATCCTGGATGAAGGTATTTTGGACCATTCCTCTTTACAATACAAGTTCAGTTAAGTTTGATGGTCGCCGAGCATGGAAAGCCCGCTTCAAATCATCCCACAGATGTTCAATGATATTCAGGTCTGGGGACTGGGATGGCCATTCCAGAACATTGTAATTGTTCCTCTGCATGAATGCCTGAGTCGATTTGGAGCAGTGTTTTGGATCATTGTCTTGCTGAAATATCCATCCACGGCGTAACTTCAACTTCGTCACTGATTCTTGAACATTATTCTCAAGAATCTGCTGATACTGAGTGGAATCCATGCGACCCTCAACTTTAACAAGATTCCTGGTGCCGGCATTGGCCACACAGCCCCAAAGCATGATGGAACCTCCACCAAATCTTACAGTGGGTAGCAAGTGTTTTTCTTGGAATGCTGCTTTTTTTGGACGCCATGCATAACACCTTTTTGTATGACCAAACAACTCAATCTTTGTTTCATCAGTCCACAGGACCTTCTTCCAAAATGAAGCTGCCTTGTCCAAATGTGCTTTTTTATACCTCAGGCAACTCTATTTGTGGCGTACGTGCAGAAACGGCTTCTTTCTCATCACTCTCCCATACAGCTTCTATTTGTGCAAAGTGCACTGTATAGTTGACCGATGCACAGTGACACCATCTGCAGCAAGATGATGCTGCAGCTCTTTGGAGGTGGTCTGTGGATTGTCCTTGACTGTTCTCACCATTCTTCTTCTCTGCCTTTCTGATATTTTTCTTGGCCTGCCACTTCTGGGCTTAACAAGAACTGTCCCTGTGGTCTTCCATTTCCTTACTATGTTCCTCACAGTGGAAACTGACAGGTTAAATCTCTGAGACAACGTTTTGTATCCTTCCCCTGTACAACTATGTTGAACAATCTTTGTTTTCAGATCATTTGAGAGCGGGCTGTCCATGCTCGGTGACCATCAAACTTACCTGAACTTGAATTGTTTTGTAAAGAGGAATGGTCCAAAATACCTTCATCCAGGATCCAGGAACTGATTAAAAGCTACAGGAAGCGACTAGAGACTGTTATCTTTGCAAAAGGAGGATCTACTAAATATTAATGTCACTTTTCTGTTGAGGTGCCCATACTTTTGCACCGGTCAAATTTTGGTTTAATGCACATTGCACATTTTCTATTAGTACAATAAACCTCATTTGAATCCTGAAATATTACTGTGTCCATCAGTTATTAGATATATCAAACTGAAATGGCTGCTGCAAACACCAAAATATTTAGAACTAAAAATGATTACGATTAATAAGGGTGCCCAAACTTTTTCATAGGACTGTAAATCCTCAAACATCTGGATAGGTCTAACGAGTGAAATTTAACCTCTTCCACCGTGGAGGGAGATGGATGAAAAACTGGTAATGTGACCAACTGACCCATGTTGGAGACGGAGGGTACCTTAGGCCTGAATCCAGGGAGGTACCTAAGTTGGACTCTATCCTCAAAGAAGGTGGTGTAAAGCTCTTCAGAAGAGAATGCCTGCAACTCACTCACCCTCTTGGCCGATATTATGGCCAGGAGGAAAGCCACTTTATTGGTGAGGAACTTCAGTTCTGTGTCTTCTAGAGGCTCAAACAGTTTTTCACATAGTGCTGACAGAACTGTACTGAGGTCCCATTTGTGGACGGCAGCAGTAACTGCTGGCCTTAACCTCCCGGCACCCTTAAAAAGTTGCTTACTAGAGAGTATTGAGATAATCTCCTCCCCAGACAGGCGGACAAGGAGGCTACGTGTACCTTCAGGATTGCAACTGAAAGCCCCTTGTCTAGGCCATCCTGAAGGAAGTCCAGGATCGCCTCCACCGGGGGATCCAAGGAGTCCACCTTGCGCTCCCGGCAAATATGTTACTGACCCTTCAGTAATTCCTATTAGTTGATTCCGCCTGGGCACCTGAAAGCGTCTTCAGGACAGCTCTTGAGAGTCCGCTATTCTTCAATAGGGACTGGTCAACTTCCAGGCTGTCAAGTTGAATCTCCTCAGATCCTGGCAGGTCAGCTCTCCTTGAGTGACCAGGTTTGGGAGGGGGGGAAGCCTCCAGTAAATGCCTTGACTCATCCTCATGAGCTGGGCAAACCAAGTCCTTTTTGGCCAGAACGGGATTATGGCGATTTCCGAGACTTGGTCCTGTCTTATCTTCATCAACTCCTTCGGTATGATGGGAATTGGAGGGAAGATGTAAATCAGCCTTTACCTCCAAGGGATGGACAGGGCATCCACTGCCAAGAGATTGTCCTCCTGATAGAGGGAACAGAAGGTTTCCACCTTGGCGCTGAGTCGAGTAGCCATGAGATGGGAGACCACATCTTTGGATGATCTGTTGAAACACTTCTGGGTGTAATAACCATTCTCCGGATATGGTAATACCCCGACTCAACTGATCCACTACTATGTTCAGGGAGCCCTTGATGTGAACAGCGGATAGATGGGACAGGTTCTTCTCTGCCCATGTAAAGATTAGGTTTGTGGTTCTTAGAAGGGTTGGAGATCTGGTGCCCCCTTGTTTGTTTATGTATATAACTGTTGTCATGTTGTCTGACCGGACTTTGACAGCCCTCCCTCTGAGGAGAGGGGTGAAGTGACACAAGGCAAGGTACACCACTTGAAGTTCCTTCAGGTTGGAGGATCCTTCTTCTGGATGTCTCCAACATCCGTGTATGGTCCTGTCGTTCAGATGGGGGAGGTCTTCTATTGCTGGAGGCTTGAGGCAAGGATCTTCCTTTATCCTCCGCCAGACCCTCCATAAGATCGTCCAACCCGCACCCAAAAACCTTGCCTGGCTGGAAAGGCAAGCCACAGAGCACATATTTAGAGGGCAGATCAGCTCTCCATGGTCTGAGCCATAAGGGTCTTCTTGCGGCAGTTGTTTGGGCCATGGTTTTGGAAGACAATCTTAGCTGATGTCTTGAAGCTTCACCCAGGAAGTTTGCGGCTAAGTGGATGGAACCCATGGAGGCCAGTATCTTGTCTCTACCCACATCAGCGTTGATGTCCTGTTCTATTTGCGGTAGGCGGGAATGGAGGAGGTCTAAGACCTCGACAGTTGAAATGGCCACTGCTGACTGCACCGATGCGGTGGAATACACTTTCTTTAGGGTAGAGTCAATTCTTCTGTCCAGCAGGTCCTGTAGGTTGGAACCATCCTCTAGGGGAACAACAGTATGCCAGGACAGCTTTGCAACAGCGGGGTCCACCTTTGGCGGAGGACCCCAGCGGTCGAGTTGGGCCGAATCAACAGGGAACATATTTTAGAATACCCTGGAAGAGACAAGCACTTTCTCTGGAAATTTCCATTCCTGCTCCATGATCCTAGTTAGAGCAGCATCTACGTGGAAGGCCCTTTGCTGACCAGAGGTAGATGCGGAGGCTTCCCACATTCCATCCTGGTCCCTTGACTGGATGGACTTCAGCAATACAGATGTCTTATCCCAATGTAATATGGGCTTGCTGGTAACACTCGACTGCTCCTCAAATGGGCAGGAGTCATCCTCGACCTGCAATCTGTCCAGGGAGGGAAGAGAAGTAGAGCGCCTATCAGTGCGCTGCTTTTTGGAGAGCTGGGCGATGGAGCTACGGATGTCTCTTAGCGACTCATCCTAAAAGGAAGGAGGAGGATGCTTACCAGAAGTGAGGAAACCATCTTTCCACTTATTATTCTGTACCATACTCACCATATACTTCTTTACCCAAACCACCATGTCTCTAGAGGAGTGTACCTCAGAAGGAGGGCCTCTTCAGGAGCGGCAGCGAGCCCAATCATATCCTAGGAAACATAAGGTCTTTCAGAATCGCAACCAGGAAGGATCGTACAGTACACACCATTATATACGCTTACCATCCGGCAGAGGAATGTCACAATCTCGGCATGCAAAATGCTTTCTTTTTGCGGAGGACTTCCTTCTCTCCTGATCACCCGGAGGAGTGGTGGAGGATGACATGGAGGCAGAAGTGTAGTGACCGCTACAAGCTCACCTAAGAGCCAAATTACTGGGTAATAAGGAGTAACAGAACACACTTTGAAATAACAAAGAGATTTCTTACCAGGATGTAGCGTCTGAAGCGTCAGAAATATGGCAGCACGTGCAACAACCGTTGTACAATGCAGTAGTCTGTGGGATACCTAGACTAGGGAGCCCCACCAGACAATCCAGGAAGGCAGGGGACTGACCCCACCCACCCACAGAATCACATGGCAAACTGGAGGGGGGGTATTAAACAACCCCTCACATAACACCCCTCCCCTTCACATTCCTGGTAATAGGGAAAAAACTCGCCACCATGACCGGAAGTGAAGGCCTCATCGGAAGTGTGCGGCCGCGAAGTCCGTACTCCCCACATCTGGAACCTGCAGAAAGGTTCTGCCTGACGGCTGCCCGAGCCTTATGGCCGCGGAAAGGTGACGGCCGCAGCTAGCCACTGGAGACCGCGGGAACAGCCTCACCCGACGCAGCCCTACCGAAGATAGAAACCTCTCCAGTGCAGCAGGGGAGGAGAGGAGGGGGAGGGGAAAGACAAAAGCAAGGGACCTCAGAACCAGGTAAGACCCAATCTAGATCCCCACCTGTCCTCCCCACCTGTCCACACACAGGACAGAAAAAAAACATGCGGGTGGAGGGGTTTGGTGCCCTCTTATAGGGTCAGCCAGGTGTTCAACTTGGCTAATTAAAATTCTGCCTGTCCTACCAGCACACAAGGGCAGAAAATACCCCATATTGTGCCGCTGGTGGGACGACAGGGAATACTCCATCACCGTTTCTGCAGTCTGTAATTGTTATTGTTATAAAGCATTGCTATATATATATATATATATATATATATATATATATATATATATATATATATAACAGAGGGAAAAGAAAACTTAGTCACACACCTACATCACGTGTAATACGGTAAATGTGATGGATATGCACAATATATCCTGGTTATGTGGAATGTGGTACAACTGGTGCAGCAGCTAAAGAGACGCCGAGGGACCGGGGAAACAAGTCAGACCATAATAATGAACTGCTGGAGCGGACGGGATACATGTAGTGTAAGGGCTGGAACAAGCCTTATATATGATGTAGGACATGGAGGTATATAAAGGCTGTGTATGGTATATAGAAGTACATTTACCACAGATGTTACACCTGTAGTCTGGATACAAGATGATATATGGCAGGATATGGAGGTATATACAGGCTCTGTATGGTATATAGCAGTGGGAATAGAGAAAACGAAAAATCGGAATGGAATAGGAGCTCCGCTGGATTGAATCCAAGGAAACCAAAATTTAAATACATTAATATTCGTTTATTGGTTTCAAAAAGACAGACAGAGGGTGGCTACGCATTTCGACGCCGGTCCGGCGTCTTCCTCAGGCCACTATAAAACAAGAACAATAAAACGCACTGCTTACAATTGCAATAAAAACATAAAATACACGACAAGAATAAGATGATACAAGAAAGTACAAATAAATCCAAAAATAAAAGGATAGGACTGATAGGTAACCTAAGTTTCATATTGTCATGATAAGTGTTTCATAATCATATAAAATCAGTGTCAGTGACAATAGTTGGTTTGGTCCCATAACAACAATTGTAGCAAACATGGCGCATAAGCCACAGACAGATAGCGGCAGAACTGATGATTTGTTAGGAGTAGATAATGCTTGAAGTGGACATAAGAGTCATCTAGAGTGAGCTCAGATTGGCAGGTTGTGATGTTATTGAACCAGAAGGTGTAGGTAATAGGGTTGAGCAATCGGGATCGGAAATGTTTGGATTTCGATCGGTGATCAAGTAAATTTCACGATCGTAATCGGAATTCCGATCCCGATCTTTTCGGGCGGGATCGAGATGAGAGATTAATTTCCCACAATGCTTGGCTACTGGCCAAACATTGTGGGAAAACCTTAGCACCCATAGGAATGAATAGAAGCGGCTGGCCGCTTAACCCCCTGCGTTCCGGCTGCGTCCATTCATTCCTATGGATTTACCACAGCCTGCCACTCTTCCGCTTCATCCCTGTTTTACCGTATACTCAGCTGAATATATGGTAAAACAGGGACGAAGCAGAAGAGTGGCAGGCTGCGGTAAATCACTGTGTGCTGCGCTGCTGGTAGGACGACGAGGCAAGTTCATGAGTAGATAGATACTACTGTACTATCTACTAGACAAGTCAAAGTACAGTAGTATCCATCTATTCACAAACTTTGCTCAACTTACCTGCACAGAAGTGCTGCCGCTGCCTCTGTCCTTCACATGGCTTCAGAGTGACCTGCGCCCCGCCCCCGCCTCCCTAGACTAGTATTATAGAGATGCTGGGAGAAGGCAGGACTTGTGGCTTAGGAGAGTATATGCGGGTACTGGGAGGGGAGACGGAGACGGGAGGGGAGACGTGAGTTATGCACTCACGTCTCCCCGCCTACACTCTCCTAAGCCACAACAAGCCCCGCCTACTCCCATCATCTCTAACACTAGCCTAGGGAGGTGGTGGCGTTCTGAAGGCGTGTGAAGGAGAGGCCAAGACAGGACCGGACCAAAAAGAACTTGGGGCGGCAGTGGATCTGTGCAGGTAAGCGGACACCATGGGGGATTTTTTTTTAAAGGGGTTGTCCCATAACAAGGTTTTTCCTAAATACACTGCTTCAGCAAATCTACTTTGTTTGTCCACTATCTTAATGTATTCACTTTATTGTTGACACTGCGTTTCTATGGCCCTTGGGATTATCTGCTCATTTCCCAAGTGACGTAGCTGCCTGCTCTCAGGGAGGAGGGAGGAGGGGCTTGAGTACACAGGAGCGAGCCTGTATTTCTTAGCCGTTCCTGTGTCTGCACCACACGTGACCTAGCTTCCTGCTCTCAGATAGAGGAGGGGGAAGTGAGTGCTCCGAGCTGCTTGCATTTCTGAACTCTTTGTTTTAGGGAGGCTTCACACGGAGTTCAGCTCCACTCATTCTGAAAGTAAAACTCATTCAGAATGAGCGCATAAAAAGCAGCTCCCATTCATTTCTATGTGTGAATGAGTGGAGCTGAAATTTATACTTGGGATATATATGAAGGCTGGAAGACTTGTCTCACCATCTTATTAAAGAACTTTATGTCTGATGCCTAGCTGCATCGGGAGCGCGCAGGCAAGGCCAGCGTCATAGAAGTGACATCATCTCGCCGCTGGCTTTGCATATGAAACCCCACCCACCAATTGACGCTGAAAACCAGGAAGAAAGAAGTCTTTACAGCAGTGAAAACTGGTGAGCAAGGGACATGGGAATACCCTTTTAATCACTACACAGCATGGAGTCCAAAAATTGAAACTATTTTTGGACTACATCATGCTGTGTAGTGAAAAGGATCATTTTTTAAATCCGATCTTCATTTATTAAAAAACCCCATTGATTGGCATTGGGATTGGAATTGGATCGGGTTCGGGTTCGAATCGTCTCAACCCTAGTAGGTAACTTACATATAGAATGTGCTGTCCAGCTATACAAACCGACTAGCTTGCCTGTCAACTGGATGGAAAATAAATAACTTCACAAGGGTGGAGATTTCTAATAGGGGTGTGGTTGGCCTGGTCATTCCAGTATAGGAAAGAAAGGCTTAGGCTGCTCCCCCACATTGTGAAACACAGCTTTTTTCGTTGCAGATTTTGTTGCGGTTTTTTGAGCCAAAGCCTGGAGTGGATTGAGCAGAAAGGAGAAATATGAGAGCTTCCTATATATATCCCATTCCTTATGTAGCCATTCTTAGCTTTGGCTCAAAAAAAATTCAACAAAATCTGCAACAAAAAAATCTGCGTTCCTGCAACGTGGGGCCTCAGTCTTAGGGAGCCTGCACATTGAGTTACGCTCTGCTCATTCTGAACGTAGAACTTGTTCAGAATGAGCGCATAAAACCATATATCCCATTGATATCTACGTGTGCCGGCATACACACGTATCACATTGAAAGCAATAGGGAAAAAAGCGTCCCATTGATTTCAATGGGGAGCGCGTGTATGCCGGCACCCATAGAAATCAATGGGAGCTGGTTTTTACACCACTCATTCTGAACGAGTTCTACATTCAGAATGAGCAGAGCGTAACTCTGTGTGCAGGCTCCCTCAGGTAAGTATGTGGATAAGTGTAAGAATGATCCCCAGTTAGGCCACAGACGCTAAGATGTTACATAGTCATTATGTAGCAGAGGATCATATTTAGAGAAGAGTAATGGCATACTGTACTATAGGTGTCAATCATGGATATTGGCCTAATGTGTGTAAATGTCGTTCCTGGATATTAGCCCAGATGTATGTAACGTTAATGTGTGAAATTGCCACAGATAGTATTGAGAGGAGGGTGTGTGAAATATATGAGGGGATGTAGTAGGAACAATACTCAAGGAAAGCAAAAACATATGCAAAAAAGGCTTAACAATAAATAAACATCCAAATAAATTAATGAGAATAATGTCTGAAGCAGACAGGATGACTTCAAATATAATAAATATTTATTAAAAAATACACAATACAACAACAGTTGTCACATATAATTAATATAAAGTAAAAGGGGAGAAACAACCCAGAAGAATATATAAACCAGGTGGTGGGTGGCAAGCATGTACTGATAAGGCATTCAATAACATAACCAAGCAAGGTAGAATGTGACAATTTAAATAAAATACAGAGAAACACTCAGTGCAGAGTAAATATAAGAGCACACAGTGTTAAACAAATATTACAACATGCCCCAAAAGAACACAATAATACATAATATGAAATACACCAGTGTCAATAACATAATGTGACCAAACAAAGAACCAAGCAAGGAATAAATAACAAACGTGAAAAATAGCCAATGCCTACCCACGGAACCTGGACATCCAACGCGCGTTTCACCTCGCACAGGCTTCGTCAGGGGAAGTTCCCCTGACAAGTATACCCTATATATACCCCCGATCCCCGGTCCAACGGTGTGCCCCCCCACCTTCACCCCAGAAATACACTGCAAGTCCCCTAGCAATAGAATTGGGGCTATATACACCCACTATTTTTGCTACTGCCATATAGTGCCATTGTCTAACTGGGAATTCAAAGAATATATTGGGGTTACATATACCTTCAAGTCCTGCCACTGCCATATAGTGCCAGTTTCTGACTGGGAATTCAAAGAATATATTGGAGTTACAAATACACTCAAGTCCTGCCACTGCCATATAGTGCCAGTTTCTGACTGGGAATTCAAGGAATATATTGGGGTTACAAATACACTCAAGTCCTGCCACTGCCATATAGTGCCAGTTTCTGAGTGGAAATTCCCCAAATAATTTGGGGATTCATTCACCCTACATCTCAGGCTCTTGCCATATTCACCCACGTTGTCAGTGCTGCACCAGCTCGTTCCCAGACAGCTCGGCCCGAAAAACACATTACCTATATAGAGGATTTGGACAATGAAGACAACATGTTCTAAATCTAATGTCTGCACCTTCTCCAGAATTAAAATGAAGGCAGCGTTTAACTTTCAAATAGCACTGCACAAAGGAAGATCTTATCAGCTTGTCTCATGACATGCTACTAAAAAGTGTCATTTGTGTATCTTAATGTAAATATAGTTGTATAAGCTTGTTGGGTTTTAGGCACTGCCAAGTTATTTATTACCACCCGCTCCCTTATAATGATGATGACGCCAAAGTCACTGTGGGTGTTCAGAGCTCACAGCTTTGGTTGACATTTGTCTTGCTCTCTGTCAGTACCAGCTGTCTTTTTTGATACCGTAAAGTTATGTTGACTTTATTAACAGCTATAGAAGCTTTAGCCAGGTTGTGACGGTGTGTAACCCTAACAACACTAAGTGTTGCTAAACGTATCACTGAAGTAATTTTTTTTCCCTCTCCCCTAATATAAGAAAGGAACAGACATTAGACCTAGACCGGGGTTCGAGGCTTGTAAAAATCCAGTATTATTTGTTCTCCATGATGTGAAATATGCGTTAGACTCTTGAAAAGGAACCCAAGATGAAGTCAGCCATGTGTGCCGGTGTGTTACTTGGCATGCCTTTGCTGGCCCCAACTGTAAGGGTCACTCTCCATTTCCTCCATTTTCCACTCCCCTTCACACCATTTGTGGTGAAGCAATGGGATGCACTGAAGTGCACCCTCTAGCCTCGTGTGGGACAGGGACATCAGATGCCACTCCAACCCCCTCATCTTCCTCCGCCAGCCAACGGTGCGAAGATGAGAGGAGTGTGCTCTGAATGTTTTCTGCCTAGCAGAGGCTAGTTCTCACTTACGAAAATGGCCCCACTTTGACCTGTATATCAGGCACAATGGTGTAGGTTTCAAAGAAACATGGCACCAACAAGTTGAAAACGTGGACCATGCGTGGACCGTGTTTGAGTCTGGCAAGCTCCAGATCTGCTACCAGGTTCCAGCCATTATCACAGGCGTAAAAATGCCAGGCCCCAGGTGTAGCAGGGAAAAAAAAATGCCATCTCAGCCAGGATGGCATCCCTGACCTCGGAGGCACTGTGCTGTCTGTCCCCCAAGCTGATGAGCTTCAGCACCGCCTGCTGACGTCTCCCCACGCCAGTGTTTTAGCGTTTGCCGCTAGTAGCTGGGGTGGAGGTTGCAGCGTCGTAGGGTTTCAGTCTACTCCTGCCATGAATTTTGGCCTGGGAGAGGAGATAGGGTACCTCAGTTTGCACGCCGGGAACAGACTCCACCACATTCACCCTGCCTGTCCTTAAAGATAAGCAGCATCCCTGACCACAGGCGCTTGTCCAAGTGTCGGTGGTCAAGTGGACCTTGCAGCAAAGCGCGGAACTAAGGGCCCACCTGATGTTGAGTGACACGTGCTGGTGCAAGGCGGGGACGCCACACCGGGAGAAGTTGTGACGGCTAGGGACGGCATAGTGAGGTGCCACAGTTGCCATCAGGTCCGGGAAGGCGGGAGTTTCAACAAGCCGGAACGCCAACATCTCCTGGGCCAGTAGTTTAGCGATGTTGGCGTTCTAGGCTTGCGTGGGTGGGTGGTTAGCGGTGTATTTCTGCCGGCGCTCCAATGTCTGAGAGATGGTGGGTTGTTGTAAAGAAGCGCCTGATGGTGCCTTTGATGGTGCAGGAGAAGGAGATAAGACAGAAACAGGGGAGGATGAGGGAGAAGTCAACAAAGTGGCGGAGGCAGATGAAGTGATGTCCTGGCTCGTCCTCTGGAGTGCATCGCCAGCACTGTGAGCAGAGGCAGTGGCATGAACGGCGGGCGACGTTTGTCCTGCCGTTGCTGCCTGCCACTGATTCCAGTGCTTGGATTCCAAATGACGGTGCATTGAAGTGGTGGACAGGTTGCTCTTCTCAGAGCCCCTACTCGATTTTGAGAGGCAAATTGTGTAGACGACACTATATCTGTCCTTGGCGCATTCCTTGAAAAAACTCTACACCTTCGAGAAACGTGCCCTCGATGGGGGAGTTTTTCTGGGCTGGGTACAAAAGGGAACATCTTCGGACATTCCGGGTCTGGCCTGGCTTCGGCAAAGCAGCTGGCCTCTGCCTCTGGACATGTCTCTGCCTCTAGCTACCCTTTTTGGTACTGCACCTGCCTCAACATCCACACTACTTTCCCAGCTTGACATCCGCCTTGTCCAGGTGGGGTCGGTGTCCTCGTCGTCCACCACCTCCTCTTCCAACTCCTGTCTCGCCTCCTCCTCCTGCACAATGCGCATGTCAACTGGCTGCCCTGACAGCAACTGCGTCTCATCGTCGTCGATGAGGGTGGGTTGCTGGTCATCCACCACCAAATCGACCGGAGATGGAGGAGACTCTAGTGTTTGAGCATCTGGATACAGATACTCGTCTGTTAGGTCCGTGGAATCGCGAAATGGAGGGGCAGGTTGCGGTACAGTCAAAGGAAGGGAGAACAGCTCTGGGGAGCAGGGACAGTTGGGGTTATTGTTCTGGGAAGATTGGGAATTTTGGGTGGAAGGAGGACAAGACTGTTGGGTAAGAGGAGGAGAGGAGGTAGAGGCTGACTGGCTGGTGGACAATGTGCTTTAAGCGTTATCCGACAGCCATTGCAAGACCTGTTCCTGGTTCTCGGGCCTACTAAGGTTTGTACCATTCAGCCTAGTTAATGTGGAACTTTTGTGCAAAGCGCAGAACTTAGGGCCCGCCTGATGTTCAGGGACACACGCTGGTACAAGGCTCAACTCATGCCAAGGGCCTCAATCTCTGCTGCTGTTAGCTCAGCTTAAGGTCCTGTAACTTTGTTTGGAAGGGCTCATGTTAAGGGCTAGAAAAGTCAATTTTGGAAGGTCTTACCACATCACACACGCACACACACACACACACACACACACACAATGACAGTTGTGGGTGAGGACTAAAGGATTTCCCATTGCCTATTCCATCTGTGGTTGTCATGGTTTAAAGGGGTGGTTGTTACTGTTTGTTGAGCTTAAATTGGGGTTTGTGTCCATCCATTTGGGGAGTGAAGAAGGTTTCCAGGTATTTTCCCACTTTGATAGAGGATTTTTTGAATGTGTAACGCTCCAAATTACACTACATTTTACTCCGTGTGAATGCACCCTTAGCGTGGTGAGGGTGATGTGTGCTCCTCCTTGGATCCTGGACCTAGTGGCCGTTGTGACCAGTGTGATCCCTATAGTAAGTAGCAAATGTCCAGGGCTGGGATTTAGGCTTTAGGTAATAATACATAAAGGTGTATTTTTGCAAACCAACCACCTTCTGCAGTTTCTTGGAGCTGAGTACTGTAAAATATGATATGGCTGTAGTTATGTAAATCCTACTTCTTACATGAATGTAGGATATTCCTGGAGGACTCACGGTTATTTATGGAAAAAACTGGAAATTTATTGAAATCTTCATAAAAGTAGGTACAAGAAAAACAGGATGAGCAATAAGATGTGTCAGCCCACGATCATAGTCGGGCTTTCATCGTAGTATTATAATGTCTAGATGTCAGGGGCTCCATTTGGGCCTCTAGGTATCTATCTGTGCATTGTCCTTCTGTATCTTCACACCATCCCAATAACCATAGCAACAATAGTCACCCACATATGTGTACCAATCATTTATACCATGTTATCTTGGGACTGCAGATACTCTCATCACTCTGTATAACTGTTCTATAGCTTATACCCATGATACACCATCGGGCAGAAGTATATTGTCAGCAGTGTAGAGTATTAAACCCTTATGTCCCATGACTGGGGTTGAGTGATCGGGATCGGGAATGACCGGATCCCCGATTGGCGATTGAGCAAATTTCACGATCGGGATCGGCTGGAAAATGATTGTAAATTAGAGTTTGAAATCTCAAGATCAGCTCAAACCTAAAAGTGACTTTTCCCATAGAGAAGCATTGACTAGGGTTGAGCGATCGGGATTGGGAAAGATCGGACCCGATCGGCGATCAAGCAAATTTCAAGATCGGGTGGAAAATGATCAGAAATCGGATTTTAAAATCGATCCCGAAACCTCAAGATCGGCTCAACCGCACCCATGACTATTGTAACCCATGATAGGCACAGGCCCCATTGGATGTTCTCTACTCAGTTGACCCTTAGTTTTGGTCCCAGACCTGTATAAAGGATGACGGTCTTATTTTATATCTATACATTATTTTAATAGATACAAGTCAAACTTGTGCGATATAAACAGTATAAATGACATCACACTCATGTGTTTCTCCATCCTCTTCCTACCAATAAATATTTCTGCATGGCTACTTTGATTTCTTGATTTCTTAATCCATATATAATGGGATTGAATAATGGAGTAATCACAGTATACAGAAGAGACAACACTTTGTTAACAGTGGTGGAAGTCCCTCTGCGGGGTACCACATATATGGCAAAGAGTGCCCCGTAATAGGTGCATACGACGGCCAAGTGAGAACTACAGGTGGAAAATGTCTTCTGCCTCCCAGTGACGGACGTGATCTTCATGATGGTAACAAAGATATAACCATAAGTGACCACAATAAACAAAAAGGGAACACTGGTCATGACACCAGAGAGTGACAACACCTCATATTTCACAATGGAAACATCTGAACAGGAGAGTTCAAGAAGAGGTCCAAGGTCGCAGAAGAAGTGGTCAATGACGTTGGGACCGCAGAACCACAATGTCTGTATTAAAAATACCGGAATAAGGGTTAATACAAATCCCAGAGACCAGCTGCCGACAACCAGGTATATACAGAGTCTGTGGTCCATGATGGTGGAGTAGTACAACGGGCTACAAATAGCGATATATCGGTCATAGGACATGGCTGTTAGTAGAAGACACTCGGTAGTTGCCAAAGCCCCAAAAAAGAAAAACTGTGTTACACAACCTGAAAGAAACAAAGTACCACCGTCTTCCAAAGTAACGCTCAACATGATGGGGACAACGTTTGAAGAAACCAATATATCCGAGAAGGAGAGATGACCGAGAAAGAAGAACATTGGAGATCGGAGGCGATGACTGGTGGACACCAGGAAGATAATGATAAGGTTCCCCATTACTGTGGCCATGTAGATGAGGAAACAGGCAAAGATGAAGGAGATCTTGAAATGTTTCAGGTTTCCAAACCCTTTGAGGACTATCTCCGTTATGAATGTCTTATTCATTGGTACATCTGGGTAGATCCACATTGGCCGAAATCTCAAGAAATCAGCAAGCCCATTGGTGAAAGGACATTGACCTTATGTCACTTGTACAAATGTGTCTGAGAAACGTGAAATGTCTGGAATACAAAAAGATAGGACATGGTTAATAATAATTCACATGTGAGCAAAATGGACACATAAAGATACAGAGGACATTCAAGGGGTTGTCCACTTTATAGAACATCTTCATAGGTACAATTTTAGTAAATACTGGGTTAATAGAGAGATATAATGTGTTCAAGATCCTCAACTCTTGGCCAGAATGAAGAGCACCTACATCTCTAGGTCTGGAGGTTCTGTCCTGTCCATGGGTTTGAATGCAGTCTAATACTTAAGAAGGATTCTAATTGGATGTCTGAATGGGTTTTCTTAACAGGAGAACCCCTTTAAATAAGAACATTTATTACATATCCCTGATAAGACAATGATACTATGGTTGTTATTGTACCCACTAACTTCCAGCACAAAACTGCTATTGGGGGGCATTGTATTCCAACTTGGATGATTGTGTCAGATAAGTTACATTCCCATCTCCAGGACTTTTTGTGGGTGCCCTGAGGTCGACGACTTGATCTCTCTCTGCCAATCAGCTTAGAGGAACATATTGACTGGAATAAAACACAGCTACTGTTTACCTGGGCCCGATACTACAGCTCAGCTCCAGATGACGTCAATGGGAACTTTACTGCTATCTGCTTGTGGCTTGGTCCACTATATGGGTACCAAACACTGTCCCAAACAGCTGATCTGTGCAAGAGTTGATGTCAGCCTCCAGAAATGAGAAGTTCATGGCCTGTTCTAAGAATGAACCACAAAAAAAGTTTCTGGTCAAAGACCAGGGAAAATCAAGGATATCATGCCCAGACCTGGAGAGCACTCCTGAATCAAAGTCCGGGCATTGGGCCATCATATGAACCCATAGATGTGTCTGCAATCCAGATACAAAATATTAGCACATATTAGAACACAAGTAAATATGTCGCACATAAAACTCCTTTGCATCCTACCATGGATTCATGTTTGTGTATTTTCTTGTGTAAGTTTACCTCGGTTACATCCCTGAGGCTTTATGTGAAAACTGAGACATAACAAAATGCAATTCTTCCAAGACTCCGACATCATCTACTGCTTGAGGATGAGCATCATAAATACTCTTCAAGGAAACTCCCCCGGGGTCTTATTATACTAATTGTGTGCAATAAATGATCAAAATGTAGATAACAACATAATAACCCATCTGCAGCCGGAGAGTAGACTTATGTACGGCACAGTCACTAGCAATGACATCTTTAGGATTGTATTACGAATGATTGACGTCTTAGATCTTGGTAAATACTATAGAGCTTCAGCCAAGGAAAGTTTATGTGTTGGGGAATAGATATGATAAGGGACGATCATGTAACATGTTAAGATCTGCACTCTACAAACGATTATCAACAGGGTTCTGGGGTTGAGCCGATCTTCAGATTTCAGGATCGATTTTAAAATCCGATTTCAGATTATTTTCCAACCGATCGCGATCATGAAATTTGCTTGATGGCCGATCGGGATCCGATGTTTCCCGATCCCGATCACTCAACCCTAATTGTATATTATATATACAGTGGGGTTGAGCCGAACTTGAGATTTCAAAATCCGATTTTCGATCATTTTCCAGCCGATCCTGATCACAATCGTGAAATTTGCTTGTTCACCGATCGGGATCCGATCTTTTCCGATCTCGATCGCTCAACCTTACAGGGTTCTCAATTTTAAAGGAAGGCCGGTCAGCGTGATGGTATTGGGAACATCAAACTCTATGAAATCCCCGAGACAGTTGCCTCTGAACCCGTGATAACTTAACATGTACCTAGAACCTTTATAGGACACTTAGAGAACTCAATAGGGTTCAGAGGTTGCTGTCGTAATACCAGCAAGCCCTAGGACAGGGACTTTTTATATGCTTCCAAAACTGCACAAACCTGGGAACCCAGGGAGACCGATCATCTCATGTGTTGGGACTCTCACTGAACAAATCTCTGGATGGGTGGAGGGTATCCTCAAACCTTTAGTGAAGGATACAGACAGCTACCTACAGGATACTACAGACCTATTAAACAAACTATCCACTATAGGTCCCCTTCCAGATGGAACCATCCTGGCCACCATGGATGTAGAATCCCTGTACTCCAACATCCCACACCAGGACGGTATAAATGCCTGCCAGTTTTTCATGGAAAAGCGAGGTATGAACGCTGAATCGGTGGTGAAACTGACAAAATTCATCCTCACTCACAATTACTTCTCCTTTGGTGACTGCATCTATTTACAACGGACCGGCACCGCAATGGGGAGCAAAATGGCGCCACAGTATGCTAATCTCTTCATGGCCAAGCTTGAGAGTGACTTCATATCCATCTGCACCACTAGGCCTCAGGCCTACTATCGCTTCATTGATGAGATCCTAATCATTTGGACCGGGTCTGAGGAACAGCTGAAAACCTTCCATGAACAGTTCAACCAGTTCCATCCCACCATCAACCTGACGCTCAATCACTCCTTCTCCGAAATAAACTTCCTGGATGCAGTCATCAAGATACAGGACAACAAAATTGAGACATTGCTGTATCGGAAACCAGTTGACCGCCCTACGTACCTAAGATGGGATAGTTTTCATCCTAAACACATAAAGAACTCCATTGTATACAGCCAGGCCATCAGATACCATCGCATATGTTCAAACCCTGCAGATAGAGACGAACACCTTGGGGGCCTCAAAAACACATTCTTGAGGCAGGGTTACCATCCAAGAACAGTTGATAACCAAATCACCAGAGCCACCAGGATACCAAGATCGGAGTTATTAAAATACAATACCAAACAGGAGAACACTCGGGTACCCCTGGTCGTCACATATAACCCCCACCTGGAGACGCTGAGAGGAATCACACGCAAATTACATCCACTACTACAAAAAGACAACCGTCTAAAATCCATATTTCCGGACCCCCCTCTCCTATGCTACAGACAGCCACCAAACCTCAGGAATATGGTTATTAGCAGCTCACTGTCACCTCCAACTAACAAAGGAACATTTCCATGTGGACAGAAGAGGTGCAAAACCTGCCCTCACATACTGACCACTGACAGGATAGAGATACCAAACTCTAACAGGGAATATAAAATCCCAGGTACGTTCACTTGTAACACACCTAATGTGGTGTATTTGATCATTTGCACCAAATGTTCCACTGAAAATCTGTATGTTGGAGAGACCGGTCAGAAACTCCGAATGAGAATTAATTCACATCGCCATACAATCAAACAACAGAGAACTGATCTTCCCGTGCCAAGTCATTTTTGCCAGGAAGATCATAATATCACCAATGACATGAAAATCTTGATCTTAAAAGGGAACTTTAAATCAAGGAAACAGCGACTGATTTATGAGTACAAGGCCATGACCCTATTCCAGACGTTGGACAATGGGATGAACATCTCACGTGGGTTTATGTCTTTTTATACAAATCATTAAGACAGCCATTAAGATAAGAATCGGGGATCTGGCAATTGATTGTTTGTTGTTATAAGTATATAGTAATAAGCCTCTTCCCCCCTCCCTCCTGTAATTCTAGCCCTGTGTCCAGTCATAAATTTTCAGCCTCTACAGAGTGTTTTTAGTTATATCTGAAGAAGAAGCTCAGAGGAAGCTTCGAAACATTATATTCTGTCATCATTATGAGTTAGCCATTAAAAAAGGTATCACCTACTGAAGACTTGCAAAGTTTTTTTTTTTTTTTTTTATATTTTATAACCTCTGGCTAACACGGTACCAAAACAAACATTGTCGTAATAGTTGGCATTGCAAAGCACCATTTCCATGCTGATGCTAGTGCTGGATCGGCTGAGGAGCCCAATCCTCGCCTCACCATTCCCCAATACTGCCATCAACTCTTCCTATTATAGGCAAGGAAGGACAATGAGAGTCACCCACAAGCCAAGAGATGAAAGAAGCCCCTTGCAAAGTCCACCTAGCCATAGTCAGGTTCCATATTGTAGTACTGGCAGTCTCCTTCTCCTGGTGGTTGTGACCGCCATTGTTCTTGCACTACCCATGTTACTGTGATATGACTGTAGCCACATCTTGTATATCACTTTTGCATACTCCCATAAGAAATCCATTCCCTGTATAAATGATCATACATCTGTGGTGGTGGGGGGGTGATGATCACCAAGTAATGTCATGCCCTACGATTATCTCCCTATATTATAAAAATGAATTTCTGTCTGTCTGTCTGTCTGTCTGTGCTCTAATGCGAACCAAACGACTGGACCGATCTTCACCAAATTTGGTACAGAGATACTTCAGGTATCCGGGAAGGTTTAAGACGAGACTCCAACTCGCTCGGACGTACCGTTGCTGAGATACAGCATTCCAAACACAGTGCCCCCCCTTAGCCAATACAAACCTGCAAGACTTTCACTCATATTCCAACTGCAATACACACGGTCACTCCACATGCACAATACAACACTGATATCCAAACTGAGATACACGCATCAGAGGATTAGATACACAGATCAGCACACAGTATCACACGCCACAGGATTAGATACACGGGTCTGCACACAGTCCCACTCACCAGAGGATTAAATACGCACTTCTGCACACAGTTCCACACACTGAAGGATTAGGTATGTGCGTCTGCACACGGTTCCACATGCCGAAGGATTAGATACAGGCGTCTACACACAGTTCCACACTCCAGAGGATTAGATACGCGCGTCTACACACAGTACCACATGCCATAGGATTACATACGCGCGTCTGCACACAGTACCACATGCCGAGGGATTGGATACACGCGTCTACACACAATACCACACAGGGGAGGATTAGATACACGTGTCTTCACACCATTGTACACGCCATAGGATTAGATACACGCATCTGCACACAGTACCACATGCCGTAGGATTAGATACGCGCCTCTTCACACAATACCACACAGGGGAGGATTAGATACACGTGTCTTCACACAGTTGTACACGCCATAGGATTAGATACACGCGTCTGCACACAGTACCATATGCCGTAGGATTAGATACGCGCTTCTTCACACTACCACACAGGGGAGGATTAGATACACGTGTCTTCACACAGTTGTACACGCCATAGGATTAGATACACAGATCAGCACACAGTATCACACGCCAGAGGATAGATACACGGGTCTGCACACAGTCCCACACACCAGAGGATTAAATACGCACTTCTGCACACAGTTCCACACACTGAAGGATTTGATAAGTGCGTCTGCACAGAGTACCACAGGCCTTAGGATTAGATACACGCGTCTACACACAGTTCCACACTCCAGAGGATTAGATACGCGCGTCTGCACACAGTTGTACACGCCATAGGATTAGATACATGCGTCTGCACACAGTACCATATGCAGTAGCATTAGATACGCGCGTCTACACATAGTTCCACACGCCGACGGATTAGATACGCGCCTCTTCACACAATACCACACAGGGGAGGATTAGATATGTGTGTGTGCACACAGTACCACATGCCATAGGATTAGATACGCGCATCTGCACACAGTACCACATGCCGGGGGATTGGATACGCGCGTCTACACACAGTTCCACACGCCGTAGGATTAGATACGCGCCTCTTCACACAATACCACACAGGGGAGGATTAGATACATACCTCTGCACACAGTACCACATGCCATAGGATTAGATACGCGCCTCTTCACACAATACCACATGCCGGGGGATTGGATACACGCGTCTACACACAGTTCCACATGCCGTAGGATTAGATACGCGCCTCTTCACACAATACCACACAGGGGAGGATTAGATACACGTGTCTTCACACAGTTGTACACGCCATAGGATTAGATACACGCGTCTACACACAGTACCACATGCCGTAGAATTAGATAAACGGGTCTGCACACAGTCCCACACACCAGAGGATTAAATACGCACTTCTGCACACAGTTCCACACACTGAAGGATTTGATACGCGCGTCTGCACACGTTCCACATGCCGAAGGATTAGATACGTGTGTGTGCACACAGTGCCACACTTTGGAGGATTAGATACATGCCTCTGTAAACAGTACCACAAGTCAGAGAATTAGATACGCGTCTCCGCACACAGTACCACACGGGGGAGGATTAGATACGCGGGTCTGCACACAGTACCATACGGGGGAGGATTATATACGCGCGTCTTCACACAGTACCACACGGGGGAGGATTAGATACGCGCGTCTACACACAGTACCACATGCCATAGGATTAGATACGCGCATCCGCACACAGTACCACATGCCGGGGGATTGGATACGCGCGTCTACACACAGTTCCACACGCCGTAGGATTAGATACGCGCCTCTTCACACAATACCACACAGGGGAGGATTAGATACACGTATCTTCACACAGTTGTACACGCCATAGGATTAGATACACACGTCTGCACACAGTACCACATGCCGTAGGATTAGATACTTGCATCTAAACACAGTACTACACGGGGAAGGATTAGATACAGCTTTACTCCAGGTATCCATAACAACTAATCACAGGTTTTTCACTGACATCCAAAATGAGATACACATAATCACATGACGCTTATGGACATACACACAAACCACATACAAAATACACCAGTGCAAAATTGGACAATTCTTATGGGGCCACTACACAAACATAAAATGTAATATACCCGTGCGAAGCCGGGTCCTCCCTCTAGTTTTTTATATATTCATTTTATTGCTTGTTCACTGGACAAAAAAAAATGTAGTCACCCTAGTGCTCAAGCACAGACGAATCATTAAGCCTGTACAGATGGGGCAGCGGTTGAGTCACGGGCCGTGGCGCACTGCCTCTATGTGATCATAAGGCAGTAGGGATCAGTTACACCGTTTCTTTTACGTAAACATGGGTGTATATAAGGATGTGACAAAAAGGGGAAATTGTGTTTGGCTGGGCCCATGGCCATATGGTGAGTGAAGTTGCTGGATTTGTTGGTGTTTCGCAGTGGACAGTTCATTGTGTCTACAAGCAGTGGTGAAATACACGTGGCCATGAAACACAATGTCAGTATTGTGGTCGGAAAAAGATCCTGAGAGCAACCGGAGATGAGTTTCACGGCCTGTGGATGAAAATCGCTTTGTGGGAACTAACCTCCGACCTCGATCCCGCTGGAAAAGATCAGGATCGGAATTCCGATCGCGATTGCGAACTTCTAGTAGTGACTATATAGACGTGTACGTGTAACTATTCTGAAACATCTACAAGTGCTTCATCGAATCCATCCGGACTGACGGGATTTAGTTTGTAGAAACTTTTTTTTTTTTTTTCAAAACTTTACTAGACAAGCCCTCGGTGAGTTTTTGTTATTTTTGGCATGAGGACAAGTGCTTACATAAGTTACCAGACGACACTCTGCCATTTACTGAATCACAGCTGAAGGTGAAGGATCCTCCTGACTTTACAAGGTACTTATAGGACATAGCTGTATAATGAGCCACTGAATCGCATTATACTCTTACAAGGAGCGCAGGTAACTATACCTAAGTGTACTCACTATATGTTTTAGACTTCAGGAAGTATACTGCATGACGGTTGTTTTGATTCACACTATATCTTCCCATTTAGCCATCTTACCATCTGCTAATGGAGCCATCCACGATTTATTAGTACTGGTGCAATTCTCAGTGTTTTATCGCATGATCTATGTACATGACTTGTGTTATTGTGTGTTTGTTTAATTGCAATTGTTTTATTTGAGGTGTAAGTTGAATCCTTTCCTGCCTTGCCTGTTTCTCATCTGCATTTGGTAATCCATTCGAGGAGTCAGCATGGGGATCCCCCAAACAGTCTACCGAACGCACTGAGAAGTGGTGTGCAGTGAAAGCACACAAACCCCATAGACTATAATGGGGACCGTGCGGTGACCGCGCAGAACATGCAGACAGAAAAGTACTTTGTGATCTACTGTCCACTCTGCATGATCCATCCGGACACCAGGCGAAGAGAACACGGACTCCTTTATAGTCTATGGGGTCCGTAAGCTTTCACTGCACAGCGCTTGTCAGTGTGTTCGGTATTCCATTCGGTGGGGTCCCCATGCAGATTACCAAATGCAGATGTGAACCAGGCGTTATGATTAGCAATCCATTCCTGTATCCACTTCATAAAACATTGTGTCCCCGAATTTTTTTAGCATTGCGCGGTGTTTCCATGCTGTGTACCAACAAAGAAGAATTTGTTGTGACACAGAAGTGAGTGCGGGTACTTTTTCCAAACCAGACAATTGATTTTGGGAGGAATTCACCACTTGGCCTCTATATATGAAGAGACAGGTGACATAGTATCGACCATGTCTCGTCTATTTGTGTTCGCCCACACTGCTCTCCTGATTTGTCTATTACTAAATCCTATTCTCCGTAAGGACCTGCTCCTTATCACTTATAGTAATAGCCGCCTCAGTGTCATCTATTTCCCATTACCGCTAAGGAGGACATTTTTGCACCCTAGTGGCTGGAACCTGAACTACAGTAGTATTTAGTCACAGTGACTTGTCTATATCCCCTACTCCAGAAGGACCAACTCTATGTGAGCCATCTAATCCCCATCATTTGTAGGGACTATTTCTGCCCCCTATTGGTTGATCCTGAACTCATAGATGAAATTAGATATTATTATTATTATTATTATTATTATTATTATTATTACTCTGTATGAAAACTCAGCACATTAGGACCAGACTCTCCAAAGAGAAGTACAGAGGCAGCGCTCACCCCAAAAAACTTTATTTGGTAACAGCACAACGCGTTTCGAGCCAATCTTGCTCTTTCTCAAGTGCATATAGATAACCTTAAAATTACACAAATACAACAATAAGTAGAAAAACATATAGACAAAAGGATAAATATTACACTAAAATGTCAGATGGTTGAACCCATATTTACGTAAAATATTTTCAATACCAAACATTGAATCTTATAGAAACCAATGACCTCTTATTCCTCTGCTCATATTTAGTTGTCTACTCCTTATTGCTTTGAATAGGATGGGTTTATAAGTTCAGATTGGAGTTTTGGAGTGAGGTGAGCGTCCTCCTGTTTCTAGTCAAGCCAGTCCCTATGTAATATACCTATTTACAAGTTTTTGGACTGACTAGCCACTGTGTAACCTGACTGGTATGAAAATGAGTATATAGATGGGCATGTGTGTATATATGTATATATATATGTGTGTACATGATTATGTGTGATCTGTCTGTGACTCATCTGTGTATGAGTCTTTGGTTTCTATAAGCTTCAATGTTTGGTATTGAAAATATTTTACGTATATATGGGTTCAACCATCTGACATTTTAGTGTAATATTTATCCTTTTGTCTATATTTTTTTCTACTTATTGTTGTATTTGTGTAATTTTAAGGTTATCTATATGCACTTGAGAAAAAGCAAGATTGGCTTGAAACGCGTTGTACTGTTACCAAATAAAGTTTTTTTTGGGTGAGCGCTGCCTCTGTACTTTTCTTTGGAGAGTCTGGTCCTAATTTGCTGAATTCCTCACGTCTTCCTGACGGCCTTTTCAGCTGCTGCCCTCCTGAATGTTCCATTTGATTGTGCCTATAGGTTGTTGTGTTTCACACAACCTGCCAAGGTGAGAGGCCATCCTGTTTTCATCTTATATTTCCATTTCATTTATTGAAATTACTGCACTAGGGTCGGCTCGGCGCCCTGTTTTTCTTTCTGTATGAAAACTGTCACCAATGACGAAACCTGAGTGGCTGTCCTAGAAGCAGCTGGATCTTGTAAGGGTGCCATCTGTTTGTAGCCAGTATCCGTCGAATTGACGTTCCACTGATGCCACACTCCAGGGACATACGGCGAGTGCTATGCTATAGGCTCTTGGTAAATGCTGCCAGGACAGCCACTGACATTTCATCATTGGTGACAGTTTTCATACGTCCAGATTTGGGCTTATCCAACACCAAACCAGTTGCACAAAATTTTTTGAGCAGTTTGCTAACTGTGGCATGGGAGATGGGTGGTCTTGTAGGGTTTCTTGTATTGAAGTCTGCTGTAATGACCCGGGTACTGCGATCACCGGACATCAACACAATGTCTGTCCGCTCCTCGCCGGCTAACCTCTACGACATGTCAATGGCTGTAACAATAAGAAACGGGTCAATAACTCGATAATGAATAAAGCTACATTAAAAATGAGAACACCATTGTTTTTCTTGTGCCATGGGCATCACCCAGCCTCAAATGTTTCCCCCCACCCATGTACTTATATGCCACAAACAGTAAGGTGATATCAGCAACCACTTACATTTTATCTGGGTGTATCTATACTTATGGCCCACCCTGTACATCCTAGTGTACCCCCACATTACTAACAAGAATCCCACTATCCTCCATATCCCTTCAGTGTACCCCCACATTACTAACAAGAATCCCACTATCCCCCATATCCCTTCAGTGTACCCCCACATTACTAACAAGCATCCCATTACCACACCATGTCCCTTCAATGTACCAGAGTGGAGAGGGTAAATTGTGGGGACCAGATAACTCCATTAAATGTACCCCCACAATGCTAGCAATTATTCCACCAATTTCTATATAATTCCAGTGCACCCACTCACACGCACCTCACGGTGTCCCAGCTTACCAGATTCCCCACAGTAACACATCTCTCACTCCCACATAGTCCAGAGTGCACACCCACATCTCTTCCCCCACAGCACACCCTGAACCCCACATCTCACCCCACACAGTATACCCTGCACCCCACATCTCCCACCCACATTACACCCTGCACCTCACATCTCTCCCCCCTCACACACACAGTACACCCTGCACTCCACATCTCTCCCACCCACAGTCCACCCTGCACCCCACATCTCTTCCCTCACAGTAAATACCACATCCCACATCTCCCCCACACAGTACACCCTGCACCTCACATCTCTCCCCCACAGTAAACCCTGCACCCAACATCTCTCCCCCCACACTCAGCACACCCTGCACCCACATCTCCCCCCACAGTATATTCCACATCACACATCTCTCCCCCCACACAGTGCACCCTGCACCCCACATCTCTCCCCCCACACAGTGCACCCTGCACTCACATCTTCCCACACAGTATATTCCACATCCGACATTTCCCCACACACAGTGGGGAAACATCTCTCCCCCACAGTATACCCAGCATCCCTTATCTCTCACCCGCAGTGCACCCTGCACCCCACAACTCTCCCCACACAGTACACTCTGCACCCCACATCTCTCCCCCACAGTATACCCAGAACCCCTTATCTATCACCCACAGTACACCTTGCACCCCACATATCTACATGTTCCTCCAATGCATGGGATCCAAGTTTTGTTCATGTGGAAGGACCTTATTGCAAGCAAAGACACATCCACTCAGTCACATGACTAGAGAATGACATGTGGTCGTGTGACGTCAGAAGGTCCTTACTGAGTATAGTATTTAGCCTTTACCACCACTGAGCCGGCTAAATACTACAAGTGATAAGGAGCAGGTCCTTACAGAGTATAGCATTTAGTCACAACCCTATGGTAATCGAATGGAATCGTATCAGCATTTTATTGATTGGTCTATTTGAATTTAGCGCTAAAGCAGGTGTTTTGGCGCTAGATTGAAATTGGATGAATCTTAGTGGATATTAGCAGCGCCGGACCCCTAGGATTCAGCCCTGTGATGTCACGGTACAGAGATGTTACAGTAAATCAATGATGCATCTAGTGACAATGAAAAGCCGAGGTGCTGAGGTAAAGGAAGCCATGTGGTCACATCCTATGTGCGAGATGTGATGTGAGTTTAACTTTCAGTTTGTTGATGTTCCGGCCACACGAACCAGCTGAGCTTATACAGCAAAATCTCATTTTAATGGGGAACAGGTAAGATAACTTTCATTTTTGCAGCAGATTTGTCCCATCACCCTCTTTCTGAGTTCTCTGGGTCACTGGGATTTTTTCAGCATAATGGTGGCCAATCCCTGTAAGGGTTAACCAGCGAGACATGACGTTCACTTGATCCACATTGTTTAAAAAACTCACAGACTGAGCTTTGCACTTTGTCTTACACATTTTACACCTTTACAATGTGTTGCTTGTTATTTTCTCAGAGGTAATGGAGAAGAGATCGGGGCCCGCAGGGCGGGGGGTTATAGTGGATGTGTCAGACATTGGAGGACAATGAAGAAGTCGCTCTTCTTCCTCGCTCTGCTGTGCACTCTTTCTCTCCTGACAGGGGTAAGTCCAGTATTATTATTATTATTATTATTATTATTATTATTATTATTATTATTATTATTATTTATATAGCACCATTAATCCCATGGTGCTGTACATTATTATATTAATCCCATGGTGCTGTACAATATTATATTAATCCCATGGTGCTCTGTACATTATTATATTACTCCCATGGTGCTCTGTACATTATTATATTAATCCCATGGTGCTCTGTACATTATTATATTAATTCCATGGTGCTCTGTACATTATTATATTAATTCCATGGTGCTCTGTACATTATTATATTACTCCCATGGTGCTCTGTACATTATTATATTAATTCCATGGTGCTCTGTACATTATTATATTACTCCCATGGTGCTCTGTACATTATTATATTAATCCCATGGTGCTGTACATTATTATATTAATCCCATGGTGCTCTGTACATTATTATATTAATTCCATGGTGCTCTGTACATTATTATATTAATTCCATTGTACTGTACATTATTGTATCAATCCCATGGTGCTGTACATTATTGTATTAATCCCATGGTGCTGTACATTATTATATTAATCCCATGGTGCTGTACATTATCGTATTAATCCCATGGTGCTGTACATTATTGTATTAATCCCATGGTGCTGTACATTATTGTATTAATCCCATGGTACTGTACATTATTATATTAATTCCATGGTGCTGTACATTATTATATTAATTCCATGGTGATGTACATTATTATATTAATCCCATGGTGCTCTGTACATTATTATATTAATTCCATGGTGCTGTACATTATTATATTAATCCCATGGTGCTCTGTATATTATTATATTAATCCCATGGTGCTTTACATTTGGGGGTTACATACAATACACAGAATATACAGGAAGATATAATACTAACAGTGATCGGCTGGCACAGTGGGGTAGAGGGTCCTGCCCGTGAGGGCTTACAATCTATGAGGGAAGGGGGTAGAGACAGAAGGAGAGGGGGAGACTGTACAGATGGCGGTGCGGTGATAGTGTTATTGGAGGTTGTAGGCCTTCCTGAATAGGGGAGTCTTCAGGGCCTTCTTGAAGCCTGTGATTGTGGGGGTCAGTCTTATGTGTCTTGGTAAGGAGTTCCAGAGTATGGGGGATGCACGGGAGAAATCTTGGAGACGGTTGTGTGAGGAGCGGATGAGAGCAGAGTAGGAGGTCATTGGAGGATCTGAGGTTACGTGTGGGCAGGTAGCGGGAGATGAGGTCAGAGATATACGGAGGGGACAGGTTGTGGATGGCTTTGTGTGTTAGCGTTAGTAGCATGAATTCAATTCGCTGGGCTATGGGTAGCCAGTGGAGGGACTGGCAGAGGGGAACAGCCGATGAGGATCAGGGGGTGAGGTGAATTAAGCGAGCGGCACACTTTAAGGTGGACTGCAGAGGGGCGAGGGTGTTAGCTGGGAGTCCATGGAGAAGGGTGTTGCAGTAGTCTAAGGAGATTATGAGGGCCTGGACGAGCGTCTTAGTTGTTTCAGGGGTGAGAAAGGAGCGGATTTGGTGGATGTTCTTGAGTTGGAGGCGGCAGGAAGTGTTGAGGGTTTGAATGTGTGACTTGAAGGATAGGTCGGGGTCCAGTGATACTCCAAGGCATCGGGTCTGTGGAACAGGAGTAAGTGTGGTTCCCTTGACTTTGATAGCAGAGAGATGGGATGATAGTTGGCTGGAGAAGACAAGTCGAGGGACAGTTTCTTAAGTATAGGTGTGACAGTGGCGTGTTTGAAGGCTGAGGGGAAGGATCCATTGGCTAGGGATAGGTTGAAGAGATGGGTTAGGTCCGGAGTAATGACTTCAATGAGTTTGGGGATGAGATGTGACTGGATCGGGTCAAGTGTGCAGGAGGTGAGGTGGGATTTGGAGATTATGGAGGAAAGTTTCTCATCAGTGATGGTGGAGAAACAAGTCAGGGATGAGGAACAGTAAGTAGTTGGGTAGAGGGGTTGTCGGGGGAGTAGGGTGAGACTGTCTCTGATGGTGTCGATTTCAGTTTTGAAGTAAGAGGCAAAGTCTTCAACTGAGATAAGTGATGTCGGAGGGGGGCGGGAGGACGGAGGAGGGAGTTGAAGGTGGAGAAGAGCTGTTTGGAATTGCGAGAGAGTGCAGATATGAGTGTGGTGAAGTAGACCTGCTTTGCGGAGGTGAGTGCATTCTTAAATCTGAGAACTGCCTCTTTGTAACTGAGGAGGTCTGTCTGGGAGTGGCTTTTCTTCCAGAGGTGCACTGCAACCCGCGTGGCACGTCTCAGTTTTTTAGTTAGGTCAGTGTGCCAGGGTTGCCTATTGATAGGTCGGGATCTAGTGGTTGTGAAGGGGGCCACATAGTCAAGGGCTGAGGTGATGGTGGTATTACAGAAGGCAGCCGTGGCATCTGTGTCCTGGAGTGAGGATATATCAGCGAGTGGTAGGAGAGAGTCTGAGAGGATGCGGATATATACAGGGTATATATGTGCATGTAAAATGACTACTCCATTACCTGCATTGTATACTATTCCTCCAGTATAAGGCATAGAAGACACCAGGTATCTGTATTGTGACTGACTATCCCCACAGTCACCGGACCACCCCTAACCGGACACGTAAAAAAAATAAAGGACCTTCAAACAAACACTGCCTGAATACATACATAGAAAAAGGATCCGAGGCCAACGCGTTTCAGCAGAAAAATGACTGTCTTTCTCAAACCCAGAAAATCATAGTATACACGGGCTATACTGTATATAACCCATGACCGCACATTTATTTCCTGTGTCTATGTATATACAGGAAACACATGTAAAGCAGGAAGGAGGCGTCCAGAAACTTAATCGTTTCACACTTTCCTAGATGATAGTTCCATTAAAACGGCAGAAGAATATTATGTCTAAATAATAAACCAAAAGAAAATATCCAAAAAAATAATCACGGTCATTCCAATTGAATGGAATTAGATACAAAATATTACATTTCAATAAAAGAGAAAGAAAAAAAAAAACCTTCTCAATTTTATCAAAGGTCATATGCAAATCCAAACAGATTATCAGTTAGCAAGTCTCAGAAATAGATCACAGTACAATGGATGGAATTTCATCTATAATAAGTAACTACGTTATTCTCAGTTGCTGTAGGATTGTGATGACCTGGCGTGATAGACTACGGGGTCAGGAATCTGTTACTTATACTCTACCTGGATAAGACGTAACCCTATTGGATTACACAGAGGGTGTATCACTCCACTATTTTACATGACTTACAGACTGGATGAGATTTCAGGATTGATTTAAAAATCTGATTTCCATCATTTTCCATCCAATCCCGATCCCATTTCCGATCCTAATGCAAGTCAATGGGATTTTTTTTATCATTGAAAATCAGATTTTAAAAACAATCCTATTCACTACACAGTGTGGAGTCCAAAAATTGAAGGATTCAATTTTTGGACTCCACGCTGTGCAGTAATAAAAAAAAACGCTGGATACTTAGTCCCTCCTGCTGTCCGTTTACTTGCAAAGAACCACTACCGCCTCCCCTCCCAGTGTGTTTGCCGCTCCCCGGAGCTTCGGGCCGTTGTTCTCTGTCCGTTTCTTTCTTCTCTCATTCAGACGTCGGCAGAGCACCATACGCGCCCCCATCTCCCTAGTGAATCACTCATGTCTCCCCGCCCACACTCTCCTAAGCCACAACAAGCCCCGCCTACTCCCAGCATCAGTAACACTAGCCTAGGTAGGCGGGGGCGCTCACGGCGCTCTACTGGCGTGTGAATGAGAAAGGAGAGGACAGAGAACAATGGCCTTGAGCTCCAGGGTGCGGCAGCGGTTCTGTACAGGTAAGTTACAGTTAAGTTAAGTTGCAGATAAGGGTTGAGCGATCGGGATCGAAATTCTTTTGTCTATCTTTTTAGTTGGGACCGGAACCCGATCGTGATCGTGAAATTTACTTGATCGCCGATCGGGATCCGATCTTTTCCGATCCCGATCGCCCAACCCTAATTGGCACTGAATTGTATAAATGAAATATTCAGAATTACATAGGTTTCACCTTTGGATGTGGAAATGAATGAACTTGTATTATTTTGTATCATTTCACAACATTTACAAAGGGGATGATCACATCTACAAAATTATTATTATTATTATTATTATTTATTTATTTATTTTTTTGCCTTCCCCTGGATCAACACTGTAGGGGACTGTAGGGTTATAGGTTGGACTTGATGGACTAATGTCGTTATCCAACCTCATCAACTATGTAACTATGTATTATTATTATCATCTACACAATTTATAGTATATCTTTACTATACAGACTACAGGCTTGACTTGGAGAGATCATGTTCCACCTCCCATCCCTCCCGTCCTTTCAGATCCTTACACCGTAGCTATAGCGGCATATACGTCAGTGCAGCAGATTGTGTGATTACAGGAGCAGGGCAGTTACATTTTATGATGGCTATGAATAGTTTTATGATCAGGTCTCTTCAAGTTTTACGTAAATGATTAAAATTCACAACCTCGTAAAAGCTCAACCTCATCCATTATGGTAGAAATAATCCTTGGTCACTGTATCATTAAAACTTCAAACACATTTTGTGTAGATATTCATGACCATAAATGTCCTTGCTTATGGCCAGAGTCTGAAAAATGCATACTGATCCAACTTTATAGTCATGTGCCATTTAGACCAAACAGTGACATTGGCCACAATCCCATCTATATAGGGTCTGTTGTAGCTATAATGTGCCATACTGGACTCTACAATGTATGAGATCTTCCTATAACCCTCACACCCTCTATATAGGGTCTGTTGGAGCTATATGGTGCCATACTAGACTCTACAATGTACACAAGACTTTCCCATAACCCTCACGCCCTCTATATAGGGTCTGTTGGAGCTATATGGTGCCATACTGGACTCTACAATGTACGAGACCTTCCTATAACCCTCACGCCCTCTATATAGGGTCTGTTGGAGCTATATGGTGCCATACTGGACTCCACAATGTACACAAGACTTTCCCATAACCCTCACACCCTCTATATAAGGTCTGTTGCAGCTGTATGGCTTCATACTGGACTCTACAATGTACGAGACCTTCCTATAACCCTCACGCCCTCTGTATAGGTTTTGTTGGAACTATATGGTTCCATACTGGACTCTACAATGTACGAGACCTTCCTATAACCCTCACATCCTCTGTATAGGTTTTGTTGGAGCTATATGGTTCCATACTGGACTCTACAATGTACAAGACCTTCCTATAACCCTCACACCCTCTATATAGGGTCTGTTGGAGTTATATGGTGCCATACTGGACTCTACAATGTACAAGACCTTCCTATAACCCTCACACCCTCTATATAGGGTCTGTTTGAGCTATATGTGCAATACTGGACTATACAATGTACACGAGACTTTCCCATAACCCTCACGCCCTCTATATAGGGTCTGTTGCAGCTGTATGGCTTCATACTGGACTCTACAATGTACGAGACCTTCTTATAACCCTCACGCCCTCTGTATAGGTTCTGTTGGAGCTATATGGTTCCATACTGGACTCTACAATGTACGAGACCTTCCTATAACCCTCACGCCCTCTGTATAGGTTTTGTTGGAGCTATATGGTTCCATACTGGACTCTACAATGTACGAGACCTTCCTATAACCTTCATGCCCTGTGCTTACTGTCTGAATAATAGTGATCTTCAGTTCTATTACAGACTAAACTGGAAAGAACGTTCCATAAAGGAGTACAATCATTCAACAACTGGGACAACAACATGGTCAAGCACCACCCACCAGGACAAAGAGCTTCAGAGTCTTTTGAAGTTGATTGAATGGCCAAGCCACTGGAGAAATACAACTTTGGAGTTTTCCACCCACCCAAAGACTTCAGTTTTTTCCTTAATCCATCCTCGATCTACCTATGTTGTAGGAGAAAAGTTAGAGGTTCTCATCACAGCCAAGGACCAAAAAGGTCGAACCAAGAGCTATGGTGGAGATTTTTTCCATGCAAAGCTTCATTCCCCAAGCCTGAAAGCTGGTGTGAGTGGATCTGTGCTAGACCACAACAATGGTTCTTATACAGTTACATTTGTCCTCCAGTGGCCAGGTGAGACCATGGTCGCCATTAAGCTCATGCACTCCAGTGAAGCAATTGCAATTTTGCAAGAGAAAAGAAGCACACGACCAGATAAGGTACAGTAATGTGGACAACCAATGGAACCTATGCCCCGCTAGTGTTATAATCAGAGTTTGTACAGACATGTACAGGCAGGCAGAGGTTAATGGAGGAGGCTAAAAGGGTTTTCCAGGCAAACTGGGGGACCAGGGGTACAGGGGCACAGGTCCGTACACACGACAGTTTTTTTTCACGGTCCCGTTTGCAAGCTGACAGTCTGGGTTGCATCAGATAGGATAGGTGCTATTCCTGTCCTATTTTCTAGAAGGAAGTATGACCTGTATATGAGCGGCACACGGGGACAGCCTGTGCTTTTAAATCATGGCAGGCCTTAGACTGAAGCCCGATGTTGCAAAATTGCATCGTTTTTGCTGCAGCATTTTCCATTACCTGCAAACTAAATGAGATTCTGGCTAATCCCATCCACACAATGCAGAAAAAAAAAAAAAGACGCGGCAGAAAAGCTGTTTCTCAAAAATGCCTGAGTTTTTGAAAATTGCAGCCTGCTAATTATTATACCTGTGGAAATAAGGGCAGAAATCTGCAGAGAAAATTGTGAAACTGTAATGAGAAATGCTGCAGAAAAAATGGCAATGTTTTCCCACCGCTTTTTTTTCTGCGGCAATTTTTTGTTGCAAATACAAATACAAAAGGGCTTTATTGGCCCAATCAAAAACACAATTGGTATTGCCAAAGCAAAGAATGGTTTTGGGTGGGTCAGGGGGGGTGGAGTGTGTGGTTTGGGGGTATGATAGTCTTTGAGGTCTCATCGTTCTTGTTTAGGATATGTGGTTATGGGCAGGTGTAGGGTGGTGGGTGATTAAGTGGGGTGATGAGAGGGTTTAACCCCTTTCCGCCGATGGCATTTTTTGATTTTCGTTTTTCGTTTTTGACTCCCCTCCTTCTAAACCCCATAACTTTTTTTATTTCTCCACTCCCAGAGCCATATGAGGTCTTAATTTTTTCTTCATGATGCCACCATTAATTATTCTATATAATGTACTGGGAAGCTGGAAAAAAAATCAGAATGGGGTGGATTTGAAGAAAAAATGCATTTCTGCGACTTTCTTAAGGGCTTTGGTTTTACGCCGTTCACTGTGCAGCCAAAATGACATGTCCCCTGTATTCTGTGTTTCGGTACGGTTCCAGGGATACCAAATTTATATGGTTTTATTTAAATTTTGACCCCTTAAAAAAATCCAAAACTGTGTTAAAAAATTTTTTTTCTAAAAGTCGCCATATTCCGACGGCCGTAACTTTTGTATACATAGGTGTACGGGGATGCATAGGGCGTCTTTTTTTGCGGGGCCGGGTGTACTTTTTAGTTCTACCATTTTCGGGAAATGTTATTGCTTTGATCACTTTTTATTCAAATTTTTATCAGAATCAAAACTGTGAAAAAAACGGCGGTTTGGCACTTTTGACTACTGTTCCCACTACGGCGTTTACCGAACAGGAAAAATATTTTATAGATTTGTAGAGCGGGCGATTTCGGACGCGGGGATACCTAACATGTATGTGTTTCACAGTTTTTAACTACTTTTATATGTGTTCTAGGGAAAGGGGGGTGATTTGAACTTTTAATACTTTTTATATTTTTTTATATTTTTTTAACTTTTTTTTTATTTTTTATTTTTGCATTTATTAGACCCCCTAGGGGTGTTGAATCCCAGGGGGTCTGATCACTAATGCAATGCATTACAATGCTAATGCATTGCAATGCATTGCAAAAAATCATCCTCTCTTTTGCAGGCTGCATAGACCAGCCTGCAAAAGAGAGAATTTGCAGACAAGCCTGGGAGCCTTGTACAGGCTCCCGGCTGTCATGGCAACATGACGTCGGCCCTGGAGCATGCTCCAGGAGCCGGCGATCCCGGGCAAAATGGCGCCGGAGCCGCGGCGCCGGAGGGGTTAATGCCTTCGATCGGTCCGGGGACCGATCGGAGGCATTAGAGCCGGTTGTCTACTGCTTAAAGCAGTAGACACCCGGCGGCTATGACAGCCGCCCGGCTCCCGGGCGGTCGCCATAGTTACAGATCCGACATGCGCCGTACTATTACGGCACATGTCGGGAAGGGGTTAATAGTCTTTGGGGTCTCATGTTCCCCTCATTTGGTGACAACTGGACACATATTGGGCAGCGATCTCCACAGTGGCCTCTTCTCCCAGTAGGATGTAGAGTTTCCTCTTCTCATCTGCAGATTTGAAGTCTGGAATGTGGGCAGAGAGTCTCAAAAAGTAGATGGCCCTCATTGCTGAGTATTTGGTGCAGTGTAGCAGGAGGTGGGTCTCGTCTTCTAGGACCCCTTGGTCACATTGTTGGCACAGTATGTTCTTCCGTGGCTTGTACGACTGCCTGTGCTGCCACGTTTCTATCTCCAGACTGTGGGCGCTCAATCTTTACCAGCTCAGGGCTTGTCTATGTTTGGGGTGGGGTATTTTTTCCAGGTATGTGGCCATGGTGTAGTTCTGCAGTGACTGGTATACATTGAGTTTCTTGAAGTTATTTATTTTGTTTCTCCATTCTTCAATGTACCGCTCTTTGTTTTCATTTATGGTCACCTTTATTTGGACCTTGGTCATTGTCTGTTGGTGGTTCTGGTTTGGCGGTTGGCTGTTGTTTGGTGCCAGGTTTTTTTTCCGAGTTCTGTGGTTTAGCCAGGCTTGGTGGTGGTAGGAGTCGGGATTGCTGCCTTGAATGTGCGCCTGGAATACTAGTATTCTGAATGGTGAGGGTCCTTAGCCTTAAAGATATCATCCCTGGGGGTCACAGGCAGCAGAAAGGTTAACATTGGTAATTTAGGGTTAAGGTCCCTTACCCTGGAGGGAAAAGTGGGTTTAATATTGCATCACCTTGTGATAAAGGCTAATAGAAGAATAGAAATCTAAGCCACCGCAATACCAACTGGACTAGAGAGACTGATAAATCTTCCCCTGTTTTTTTTTTCCATACAAATTTGTAAAACTCATGGCACAGACACAAAGTGAATGAACCCATAAGCAAGTCATGGAAACCGCTGAGCATTTCACAATGTGTGATCACAATGGTCGGAGGATGGACAGAAGGGCATTTTTGGCCACTAGGCAGCAGGTTGTGCCCCCTTGCTGTAGAAAGTAGAATTTAATCCCATTATGTCTTGTTCAGTTTTTCTTTAAAGGCTATTTTGTGAAAAACGGGAGTGAAGAAGTGGTGGAATGCAATTTCAACCTTCCCGGGCCGGACGTTTGTGAATATTACGATATACAGAATGAAGAAAAGTGGGTGTGTCAGAGGCCAAAAACTCTACCGTGTGACGCCTATCGGGACCACGCATCTGGAGGCCGCCGAGATGTCCTAAGTAAAATAGAGAAAACGTTTTTCTCAAAGTAATCAATTGTTTTATTCCCATCTAGATCATTCTGCTTACAGTTACAGGACACGTTCAGCTCTGTTGTGTATATCACGTCACCCAAGAATGGCATTCCTTTTGACAAAAATTTAGATTAATCCATAGAAAATTAAGGTCAGACTGCCAAACAACACGTACGCCCCACCACAATGGCCAATGGCAGCCTGACCGGGTGGACCGATTCTTGACTTTGTATGTTACGCTGTGGTTAGGGTTGAGCGATCGGGATTGGAAAAGATTCTGATCAGCGATCGAGCAAATTTTACGATCGCGATCGGAATTCCGATCCCGATCTTTTCTGGTGGGATCAAGGTCAGAGGTTATTTCAAGACCAACCCAACCCTATTCATTTATATATCATTAATGGGGTTGAGCGATCAGGATCGTGAAAGATTGGATCCCGATCGGCGATTGAGCAAATTTTGCGATCAGGATCAGCTGGAAAATGATCGGAAATCAGATTTTAAAATCAATCCTGAAATCTCAAGATTGTCTCAACCCTAGCTGTGGTCTTACTCTCAGTACAGCAACAGGAATGGACCGATTGTTGACCAACAAATGTGACAGATGTCTCACAGAATTGTGGCCTTAAGGTTTAGAAGAGAAATAGTCGCTGCCCCTCATGGCTAAATCCCTGTCCACATGTGATGGCCACTATCGGAACAATTTTGTTGGAAATTCATTTGTCAGTCCTTTCCCTTATTTAACCGGTTAAGGACCAGGCCCAGAAGTACATTAAGGACCGGGCCTCTTTTTTCAAAACTGACATGTGTCACTTTAAATGGCAATAACTTTGAGACGCTTTAACTTACACAAGTGATTTTGAAATTGTTTTCTCGTAACACATTATACTTCATGTTAGTGGTAAACACTAATCAATATTTTTGTATTTATTTATAAAAAAACTAGCAAATTTGATGGAAATTTGGAAAAAATTGCAATTTTCAAAATGTGAAATTCTCTGCTTTTCAGGCAGATAGTCATACCATCCAAATACATGAATAAATATTATCTCCCATATCTCTGCTTTATATCGGCATCATCTTTTGATCGTCTTTTAATTCATTTTGGACGTTACAAGGCTTACAAGTGTAACAGCGATTTTCCAGATTTACAAGAAAATTCCTCAAACTAATTTTTTAGGGAACACTTCAGTTCTGAAAGGAATTATAAAGGCCTATATAATAGAAACCCCCATAAATCACCCCATTTTCAAAACTACACCCCTCAAATTATTCAAAACAGCATTTGGGATGTTTGTTAACCCTTTAAGCATTTCATAAGAATAAAAATAATATGGAGGTCAAATTTAGACATTTCATTTTTTTTCACTAATACATTCATTTAGACCTAAAATTAACACATTCACAAAGGGTTAAAGGAGAAAATGCATCTCACATTTTGTTATGCAATTTCTCCCGTGCACAAAAATACCCCACATGTGGGTGTAAACTGATTTTTGGGCACACGGCAGTGCACGAAAGGGAAGGAGTGACACTGGGTGTTTGAACAGCATATTTTGCTGGAATAATTTTCAGGCACCATGTCACATTTGCAGAGCCCTTAGCGTACCAAAACAATGGAAACCCCCCAAAAGTGACCCCATTTTAGAATCTACACCCCTCACAGAATTCATCAAGGGGTATAGTCAGCATTTTGACCCTACAGTTGTTCCACAGATTTTACTAACATTGGAATGTGTAAAAGAAAAATTACTAAAATGTCACTTTATCCCCAAAGTTTTCATTTTCACAAGGGGTTAAAGGAGTAAAAGCCCCCCAAAGTTTGTTAAACAATTTATCCTGAACACGGCAATACCCCATATGTGGCCATATTCTGCTGTATGGGAACATGGCGGGGCTCAGAATGGAAGGAGCGCTATTTGGCTTTTGGATGGCAGATTTTGCTGGAATAATTTTAGGTGCCATGTCGCATTTGCAGAGCCCCTAGAGAACCAATACAGTGGAAACCCCCTAAAAGTGACCCCATTTTGGAAACTACACCCCCCACAAAATATATCAAAGGGTAGAGTGAGCATTTTGACCCTACAGCTGTTTCACAGATTTTATTAACATTGGGACATGAAAATGAAAATTTACTTTTTTTCCAACAAACTGTCAATTTAGCCCCAAATTTTTCATTTTCACAAGAGGATAAAGGAAAAAAAGCTCCCTAAAGTTCGTTACACAAATTCTCCTGAACACAGAAATGCCCCATATGTGGTCATAATCTGCTGTATGGGAACATGGCGGGGCTCAGAATGGAAAGAGCGCTATTTGGCTTTTGAAGGGCAGATTTTGCTGGAATATTTTTCAGGTGCCATGTCGCATTTGCAGAGCCCCTAGTGTACCAATAAAGTGGAAACCCCCTTTAAGTGACCCCATTTTGGAAACTACACCCCTCATAGAATTTATCTAGGGGTTTGGTGAGCATTTTGGCCTCACAGCTGATTCACAGATTTTATTAACAATGGGACGTAAAAATGAAAAATTACTTTTTTTTTTCCAATTAATCGTCCATTTAGCTCCATATTTTTAATTTTTTTAATTTTGCAAGTAGCTGAAGAATTAAAAGCCCCCCAGAGTTTGTTACACAATTTCTTCTTAACACGGCAATACCCCATATGTGGCCATAATCTGCTGTATGGGTATACGGTGGGGCTCAGAATGGAAAGAGCGCTATTTGGCTTTTAGAAAGCAGATGTGGCTGGAATAGTTCTCAGGTGTCATGTCGCATTAGCTGAGCCCCTAAAGTATCAATACAATGGAAACCCCCCATTGTGACCCCATTTTAGAAACTACACAGGTGACAGTAAACTGGAATTTACCAAAAAGTGACCCCATTTTGTAGGGACAATTTTAGGGCCTCTGCAAATGTGATGTGGTGTCCAAAAACAAAGAATATAAATCTGCACTCCAAAAGCATATATCGCTCCTTCACATCTGCGCCCTGCTGGGTACCCAAATAGCGGTGTATGCCCACATGTATGACACTGGTGTACCCCGGATAATGTACTTAATGCCATATGTGGGTATAAATGGCTGTTTGGGCACAGCCGGGCACAGAAGGGAAGGAGCGCTATTTTGGTTTTTGGAGCACAGTTTGGTTTTAGGACACCATGCCACTTTTGCAAAGCCCCTGAATTGCCAATAAAGTGGAATCCGCAGACATGTCACCCCATTTTGGACACTAGCCCACTCATGGGATTTATCAAGCGGTGTAGCGAGCATTTTTCACCCTTGAGTGTTGCATTTATTTAGTTTCCAGAAATGAAATCACAGCTGATAATGAGAAGTTAAAAATGAAAAATTTCCAGAGATTCGCCATTTTAGTGCCCGATATGTTGTGCCCAACTTATGTCAGCAGAGACACTCCAAAAACTGGTAAGCGGGTATCCCGGGCACAACAGCTTTTAGAGCGTTCATCTCTGATACAAGGCGGGCACAACATGTTACGCACAGAAATGACGTATTCCTGGAAAAATTGGCATTTTCACTTCTCACAATCAGCTTCGTATTCATTTATGGATAATAAGTTATAGCAACACTTGGGGGTTAAAAATGCTCTCTGTACCCCTGGAGAAATCCTTCAGGGGTGTAGTTTCCAAAATAAGGTCACATATCAGGGGATTCCACTTTACTGGCATTTCAGATCTACAAAAGTGTCATGGCATCCAAAAACCAAACCGTCTGTGCTCCAAAAACCCAATAACCCTTCTTCCCTTTTGCGTCCAGCTGTGCCCTAATATCAGTTTATACCCACATATGACATTACGTCCGTTATCCCGGGTACACCAGTGTCATACATGTGTCATACATGTGTCATAAATTGCAGTTTGGGCGCACAGCAGGGCGCAGAAGCGATGGAGCGCGATGCGGCTTTTGGAGTACAGATTTTGATGTTTGGTATCTGGACGCCATGTCATGTTTGTAGAGCCTGTAAGGTACCAGAAAAGTGGATTCCCCAAAGGAGTGACCCCATTTTGAAAACTGCACCCCTCAAAGAATTTATCAGGGGGTGTAGTGAGTATTAGTATCCCAGACGTGACTGCACAGCGGATGGCGAAGAGGGAATGTATAAGCGGTGCGGAGAACATTGCAGACACCAAATTCCCTACTATGTCCCAGTAGCTCCTATGATTGGGGGAGTCACTCTGGGGGTCACTTTGGGGGTCACTTCTGGTGTTTTTTCGCTCATAAGCTGTAAATCTGGGGTGTCCCCTGATATTCGCTCGCACAGCTTATATATTCCCTACCTGCCGCAGCCAGTTGTGTTCTAATAATTTGGCGATTTTTGGGGGGTTTTGCCTTGACATTGCTAGATGCTATATTTTCTTTATTTTTCTGGTGACATGGCCATATAAGGGCTTGTTGTTTGCGGGATGAGATGCATTTTGTAATGGCACCATCTTTGGGTGCCTACAACTTATAGAATACATTTTATTAACTCTTTCTTGCTGGATTAAAAAAAAAAAAAAAAATCAATCCTGCATTGAGTTTTACATTTTAAATTTTGCGCCATGCAGCGTACAGTATAAGTAACATGTGTCCTTTATTCTGCGGGTCGGTACGGTTACGGCGATACCTCATTTATGTTATTTTTTTATGCGATACTAAGTCTGCAGAACAAAAACACATTTGGGGACATAAATCAGTGATTTTTGCATCGCCATCTTCTGAGAGACATAACATTTTTATTTTTCGGTTGACAGTGTTGGTTGAGGGCTTATTTTTTGCGGGAAAATGTGCGCTATTTTTTGGCACTGTTGTGGTGTGAATATGACTTTTTGATCACTTTTTATAGCATATTTTGTAGGATGAGATGGCAAAAAATCATTATTTCCGGCGAGTTTTTTCCGTTTTTTTTTTCCGACGTTCACCGTGTACATTAAATATTATTTCAGTTTTATTGTACAGGTTGTTACGGACGCGGCAATACCAAATATGCATTGCTTTTTTTAATTTTTAGTGCTTTTTTTTATATAATTCATTTTGTATAGAAAAAAGGGATTTTTGGACTTTAGAACTTTATTACTTTTTTCATACACTTTTTTTTTTTTTTTTTAACTTTTTTTTTACTTTTTCATGTGTCCCTTTAGGACACTTGAATCAGTTGATGCTTTGATGAAAGCATCAGCTGATTCTACACAGTAGCAGACAGGACACGAGCAGGACATGAGCCTGCTCGTGTCCTGCAAGCTGCAGAGGAAGTGAGACACATCGCTCACTTCCTCCATCGGTCGGCAGGATCACCAGGTATGTGGGGGCTCCGGTAGTCTGGGGTCACTGGCCAGACCCCAGACTACCTTCTACTGACATCGGCACCCCCCGATCTCGCCGCGGGGGGTGCCGATCGGGTTAACTTGTCGGCGGATCCCTTTCGATCGCGCCGTGATGTTTGACGGCGCGATCGAAAGGGTTAACACGTCCAGTCGGACTCAGTTCCGACTGGACGTTATGGAGGAAGGGGTTAGGTGTTAGTAACACCTAACCCCTGTCCCCCCCACACCCCTCCCCCCGCCAGAAAGGTACCTAAAGGCCGGACGTATTTCGGCAATAGTCCGGTCTTTAGGTACCAGCACATGAGGCCGTAAATTTACGTACGGCGGTCCTCATGTGGTTAAACAATGGAGACAACAGGACCTAGGAGGTGTCTAATAGTCTAATACATACCTTCACTGATAGTCATTGTAGCCACGTATGGCTACCCATGTTTTTTTGATACCAATATAAAGTCATTGACTTTCTTCATAACTCTCTTTGACTACAATGGAAAGCACCTTGGTGAATGCATGGGTGGCCAACTCTCCGCTATGTTATATGGGTACTAATTTTTTGCTTAGACTCTTCTACCAACATGGCCTTGTTGTCTCCTAGTTGTCATTTCAGTCTCCTGGTTGAGTCAAGTCAGTCTAAGATATGTTAGTCTATATTCTATTTATATACATGGTACATAACCCGACGAGGACGTGAAGAGTTTAGATGAAACCAGAAGCCAAAACCAATTGCAAAACTCAAGTAATTTTTTTTTCCTTTCTTTACAAGTTCATTGATTGAACAAGAAATTTCTTCAGAAGTCAAGTCTTTTAATGTTCTTCCTCAAAAAGAAGATTTCAAAGGTATGTTCTATCTATCTATCTATCTATCTATCTATCTATCTATCTATCTATCTCCTATCTATCTATCTATCTATCTATCTATCTATCTATCTATCATCTATCTATCTATCTATCTATCTATCTATCTATCTATCTTCTATCTATCTATCTATTTCCTATCTATCTATCTATCTATCTATCTATCTCCTATCTATCTATCTATCTATCTATCTATCTATCTATCCATCCATCTCCTATCTATCTATCTATCTATCTATCTATCTATCTCCTATCTATCTATCTATCTATCTATCTATCTATCTATCCATCCATCTATCTCCTATCTATCTATCTATCTATCTATCTATCTATCTATCTATCTCCTATCTATCTATCTATCTATCTATCTATCTATCTAACGGTCTATCTCCTATCTATCTATCTATCTATCTATCTATCTATCTATCTATCTCCTATCTATCTATCTATCTATCTATCTATCCATCCATCTATCTCCTATCTATTTATCTATCTATCTATCTATCTATCTATCTATCTATCTCCTATCTATCTATCTATCTATCTATCTATCTATCTATCTCCTATCTATCTATCTATCTATCTATCTATCTATCTATCTATCTATCTATCTCCTATCTATCTATCTATCTATCTCCTATCTATCTATCTATCTATCTATCTATCTATCTATCTATCTATCTATCTATCTATCTATTATGACCCCCCTCCTATGTAGTACATCCCCAACCCCAGAACCCCTTCTCCATCTGGGTCCCCCTCCATACACCCCTGCACATCAGCATGACTTCTATGATTTCTCTGCTGACATTTAGGACTATTGTAATTATTGCCATTCATTGAAATACTGTATGTGAACATGTTTGATCATAAACAAAAGAAAAATTTAAATTCAAACTTTATTTTTTTTATTTTTTTTCATAAAAAGGTTACACAGGCTTTTTGCAATTATCTTTGATTGTTGACATTCTGCACACAAATAATAAAGAAGCTTTACATTACTATTACTAAAACATGAAATTTAACTTTTTGAAAACAAATTTTATAAATCAACAAATGAAAAATCATAAAAATTTCAACCATTTTAGAAAGAAAAAGGAAAAAACTGAACATGTTCATGTGTTTTTACGTTGAGTACAATAATAAGACACATGTCCTTTACAGATATTTTGCACATCCAGCACATGTCAGATTAGTCTTATTGTCACAGGAAGATGGACAGAAGCTCCATCTCTTCCTTTTTTTGCTGGTCGCTGTGCTGGTGGAGGCCGTGGATGTGGAGTCTCTTTCTTGAGCATGCTGGACACTTTTTACAATGGCTGCTGCTCCCTCACTTCTGGGGGTCACTTTTCTGCTCTCAATATATGGCCTCACCAGGGATTTTCCCAATTCCTCAAGAAATAATCTTCTTTTATGCAGCTTATTCCGGTTCCAATCGGGGTCGATTTCTCTCCATAAGACAAATGCATTGTATGCAGAAACGTCCAGTATGTTATAAAATAAAATCATTGGCCACCGATTGGTTTTGCGTTTGCATGTATATGTTGATATTACTTGGTCTAAAGTATCAACTGCTCCCTTTGTGGCATTATAATCCAGAATAATGTCAGGCTTTCTGTCTTCTCTATCACTTACGGCATTGTCATAGTGCATTGTGCTCATGAGAATTACCTGTTTGGTTTTTTTCGGAACATAAGAAACAACAGTTGTATTTCCAGAAAAATAAAAAGTTGAACTGTACACCTCTCTCTTGCTAAGGATACCTTGCGGTAGTTCAGGTTTGTTTTTTCTCAGAGTACCCAGCATGGTAAGTTGTTTTTTCTTCAACATCTGGCCTAGTTGATAGGATGTAAAAAAGTTGTCACATGTGACATTTTGTCCTTTTAGTCCATGAGTCAAATCTAGAACAACACGCATACCCTGATTTTTTTCAGGTCTTTCATCAGGGGCTTTTCCTGTATACACTTGAACATTTAGAGCATATGAACTTTTCCTGTCATAAAGTGTCCAGATCTTGATGCCATATTTTGCTGGCTTACTTGGTCTATATTGTCTGAATGGGCACCTACCTCGGAATGCCACCAGTTGCTCATCAACAGTTACATTTTCACCACTATTATACAGTTTTGGTAGAATCTCTACCCATTGATTCCAAACATTTCTAATAGGGGCTAGTTTATCTTTAGCTCTTCTTTCCATTCTATCTGTTTTAGAATCAAACCGCAGTACTCTCGAAATGTCATGAAACCTTTCAAGACACATTGTAGCTCTAAATATGTGGCGACCGGTTTCGCAATTCCACAATCTTTTACCCTTTGAATGATAGACAACCAGTCTCCTCTCTCACAAACAGACTAGTAATTACTTGCTTATTGATAAGAACAGTGAAACCACCACCAGTTTGGAGACGAAGTACACATAAAAAAACATAACTTTTGCAGTCAGAAATAATCAGAGACCCGTAGAACAGTATAAAATGCTAATATAACAAAAGAACCGCTCAAACCCCTTTAAATAGAAAGGAATGGAAACATACTTGATTGAAGGCTGCTGCGGATAAATCCCCGACTGGAGAGGATGCAAATGCACGATGATGGAACCGAAGAAAATAAGATATCCAGCGCCAGAAAGATTTTTTAAAAATTAAAACTTCACTTTTACTTCATAAAAAATAAAATGATTGCAAAAATGGATCCACTGAGTAATACAAAGATAGTAGCTTACGCGTTTCGGGGCTTCATAGTATGCCCCTTACTCATAACTTACTAGTTACCAACTGAACCCACATTATATAGCTAGTTAGATCCTCCCACATTTGATTTCAATTTAACCCTAGACATGCTATACATATAAGGACATGTAAAGTTCACACAATACAAGGAACAATGATCAAGGAGCATAAGAGATGCAATTGTCACATTTGTATAATACAAATATTGAGGAAACATAATATAAACTCACCAAGACCTGTCTCAAGTTGTGAAAGTCTATCCAAGTCGGCGTATATCGCCCAAGGCCCGCCGCACGTCTAGCGAAACAGTCTCGCGATACCGGATCACATGGAACATCACATGACGTGCAGCGGGATAAACTCAAACACCAGTGTAGTATAATTGACATAGACAGAAAACAAACACAAAAAGAAAAAAGGCCGATGAATAGACAAAAAAAGAGTATAAAATGCTATCGGGTCATATTGACCCGAACAGTACAAGTGTAACAATCAGCGTGTAGCAAAAAGTAAACAAAAAAGATAAACAAAAAAAAAAAAAAAAAAATGTAGAGCTCCACAAATGAGGAAAAGTCAAAGAACCACTAGTTTCAAATCCTCATTAAAAAAAATCTGCAGGGTCTCAAAAATCATTTCGGGTCATATTGACCCGAACAGAACAGCAGGGTTAAAATAAAACTTTGCAAAATATTAATGGTCAAATCAAATAATGTTGCGTCATTTACATAACTTCTACCATCCAAGCAACAAAACTTTTTATTTTTTTAGCTAAAAAACTTTGTGTAATGGGGCTGAAAAATCCAAATCCCTCAGGATTTTATTACCAGGACACTTGGACTTCCCACGTCTGCTCCAACCGAGAATTCAAAAATGTCACTGATGTAACAGAATGTCTCTCTGGAAAAATGCTCTACATGTTCGGAGACTCCACACTGCGCCAGTGGTGGGAATATCTGGTCAAGTTTGTTCCAAGTAAGTGACCTACATAACCCTTGGCTTCTGAGATGGACTGTTGCTGTTTTTGTTTTTTGTTTTTTTAAAAATTCTGGAACAGAACAAAAGCTAAATGTGTGCTCGCTAAGGTTTTATATTATATATACTAGAGTGATGTCTAGCATGATGGAAGAAGAAGTTGTATTGTATCCTCCCCCAGTGAAAAAAGACATGAAATATACAAGTGGCCGTACAGTACTATAGCACACATTTCTGAAAAAAATTGAAAATTTTTGAGTACAATTCCATTGAGCAGGAATGAAGCAGCCACTGTTTGGCCATTGTGTTACACAATTGTTTTTTTTTTTTTTTTTTTATTAAGTCGGATTCCACATAATTCACAAAATAATGGAAAATCACATCAAAATATTCACAAGATTTTTGTCTGGAAAATATTAAAAATTTTAAATATACTAAATAAGTTGACATAAAAAAAAATATATAGAAAAAAAATATTAAAGGGGCTCTATCGGCAAAATTATGCTGTATGAGCCCCACATACGTCTAAATAACTGTAAAAATGAATATGCAAATGTACTTACCCATGCACGGTGGACGGTCTTGCACTGTTCGACGTCATCTTGCTGTCACGCCTTCCTCTTCTTTCCTCTTCCAGCAACGCCCTCCTGTCTTGGCTCTTCCAAGCCTTGATCTTCTGTTCTTCTGGAATGAAGAGGTTTGCGAGTGTACTGCGCATGTGCAGTACGCTCGTGTAGTTCTAAGGGGAACTTAGAACTACTACAAAAATGGCCCTGGAGCATGCGCAGTGCAGCGCACACACGGGATTTGAACCAAACCCGCCAGAAGAACAGAAGATCAAGGCAGGGAAGAGCCAGGACAGGAGGGCGTTGCTGGAAGAGGAAAGAAGAGGAAGGCGTGACAGCAGATGACGTCGGACAGTGCACGACCGCCCATCGTGCACGGGTAAGTATTAGAGATGAGCGAACACTAAATTGTTCGAGGTTCGAAATCCGATTCGAACAGCCGCACACTGTTCGACTGTTCGAACGGGTTTCAAACCCCATTATAGTCTATGGGGGGAAATGCTCGTTTCAGGGGTAGGCAACATTCAATCAAATTCTACTTACCAAGTCCATGAGTGAGGGTCTGGCTGGATTCTTTTCCCTGCGCAGCGTCCCCACGTCCTCTTCTGGCCTTGAATTCACACTGCTAGGCATCAGGCCTAGGCACAGGCGACTGCGCATGCGCGGGCATGCGCAGTGGGCTCTGCCCAGGCCTAATGCCTAAGCAGAGTGAATTCAGAGCCGGAAGAGGACGCGGGAACGCTGCACAGGGAGAAGACTTCTAAAGGTAAGAGAAGAACCAGCGTTGATTGGCAATGTATAGCATTCTGCCAATCAACGCTGGTTCTGCATCGAATCCTAACTTCGAACAGCTAGTAGTGTTCGATCGAGTACGAGTATTTCGAATACCGTAGTATTCTATTGAATACCTACTCAATCGAATACTACTCGCTCATCTCTAATAATATATATTATAATTATTATTTATTTTCTTTCTTTTTTTTCAAACAGCTTTGAGGCAAATCAACCTTCACGTATTTCACCAGACAGGTCCGCTGTTAGCGACGGACCCGGATCATAATTACGTAGTAGAGTGGAGAGCACATCAGAAGCCGCTCCGTATGGGACGCATCGCAGTTAAAGAGCTGCACTACATTGCTACAGAGGTGGATAGACTGGGAGCTCGTCAAGGGATGGTCGTCGTCTTGACTTGCTGGAGCCACTTTCTGACCTACCCTATAGCATTTTATGTGCACCGCCTGCGGCACATCCGGGAGGCTGTAATTCAACTCATGGAACGCAGCCCCGATACAAAGATTCTCATCAAATCGGCCAACACTGGATATAAATTCCCCTTTGGCAGTGACTGGTTGTCCTATCAGTTGGACATAGTCATGAGAGCTATGTTCTCCGAGCTGCCAGTGACCATACTAGATACCTGGCAAATGACGACTTGCCACCGATTACCAGAAGATCTTCATCCACCAGAGATCATAATCAGAAATGAGGTGGACCTCATGCTGTCATTTATATGTCCTAAGTAATTGTAACATCTCATGTATACAGCTCCTATGCAGAACCATGTGTCTCTCATGGTTACAGACTGCAATAAAGTCTTTATAATCTGATTCTGCCCTCATACTGCCATCTACTTGTCTGCCATCTCAGTCATACACATCTCTAAGTCCTTTCCAATTGGCTGGGAGTCTCAGTAACAGCTGGACATGGCACTGCTACTCTCATAGAAGTAAATAGGAGCCATTGAAGAAGATATCACTGTGGGATACATTGCGGGTGATGTATGAAGACCAACCTGATGATGAGTTCTGTATATATGCTTAAATATATAGTTAATTAGAAGATATTGAATGAATTGTAGACAGTCCAACTAATGTACGGGTCAATACTAAGAAGTAAAGTGTCTTTGTGTAGGGGTTTCAGGTCAGACACCATGACTATCTTTTCGGTTTGGTATACTACACTGCACAAAACTCTCTATATCAAACAAAGAAAGCACATAGCATCAAAAGGCACGGATGTCATAATGCATGTTTTACAACCATCTTTGCGCAAGAGTCAGGGAACCAAGAACAGTTTGACATCAATCATGCTACAGTCACCCCAATAAATTGCTCACGTGCACAGGGCAAAGATGCACGTTTCCAGTTGAAACATTGTGCTGTTGAGAAGGTCCAGACACTGAACTCATTACCCAAAGGGGATGAGGTGTCATCCTTGGTGTCTACATGATGGCGGTCTTGCCACAAACCACATTGTACCCCTTGCCTCGGGTGAGAAATTATGACTGTGCATAGTTATTTGTTTTCAAGATGGCGGGGGGGCTGGGACTTCCCTTCTAATGATATTACTCAGGGAGGAAACTGGGAGAGTTATCTGGCCTCATCTGGGGAAGAAGGTCTCTTTGTCCTAGCCATCATGTAGGAGACACATGCTCTGTGGTCTCTCCAAAGCGTTCTACTTGAGGAAGCCATGTGAGGAGGTGGAGAACTCTTACTGACTACGTATGTACCCTGAAGCCTAGGAGACAAGCTTCAGAAATGTGTTTGGTATTTCCTTTCTATCTTTTATTCCCATTTTATTTTATGTATTGTATTGCACTTTAACTGTATTTGCTTATTATCTACTGATACGCAATTCTGTACATGTCAGTGGCCAGTGTCAACCCACTCGGGTTAATAAATATATAAAATGTATAAGGCTTGTTTCATATTATCCTATAAGACCCAGACACACTTGTGGGGTGCGAGTAGAAAGTAAGGAAGAAGGATGATCGAAAGGTGTTCCAAAGTGGCTTTGGTAAGGTGGTATCCTTCACACCTGGTCAAAGGTGTAAGGCTTTCTAAAGGGGGCTAGGTTAGGCTTCCTTCAAAAAATGTTCATGGAGTGGACCCCTTTATCAGATACCTCGAGCTGCAGTGAAACCTTTAATCTTCCCAACTTCCTGCCAAGCTTAAAAAAAGGTCCCATCCGTGGTTACATGTGTTTGTGTGACTGAGGGACTGTTGGGTCCCTGGGATATGGAACGCCAGCCTTCCAATTACTGGTTCCAGCGGAGGGTGCACCTCATTGATAGAAAAATGCATGACTCCTCTTAAATGAAGTGAATTATCCATAGCCTAATTTTTTACACAAAGTGTCTTCACAGTAGCTTTTCATGACTTATACGCCGCAAAGCCTCCTTGTAGGGTATCATAAATGTATGCCATTTTTTTGTATCTCTGAAATTATAGAATAAGCTTAGCTTGCTGTGCTACATTGTATCCATAACTCCTATTGGCCTCTATGGAACGTATGGAAACAGTGTAGAACATGTGGCTGTTACTCCAAATCCAAACTGAGATGAAATGAGAAGACGCCCTTAAGTGGAATTTTACAATTTATTCTGCACCCCTAACCAATTATTGGGGATACCTGTGTATTATTATTATTATTATTATTATTATTATTATTATTATTATTATTATTATTATTACTATTATTATTATTATTATTATTATTATTATTATCATTATTATTATTATTATCATTATTATCATTATTATTATTATTATTATTACTATTATTATTATTATTATTAACTTTTATTATATATATATATATATATATATATATATATATATATATATATATATATATATTTTTTTTTTTTTTATTTTTTTTTTTTTTTTTTCAGTTTACTAGACACCCCCTTTGGCTTGCGATGCCTCATTTGCTATTGATCAAGGGTAGAGATGAGCAAACTGATTCTAGCAAGCCAAGTTTGTAAGGGCAAGCCCAAAATTTTCTGGATTTACTATCTATGACCACATTTATACTTGAAAGAGTCGGAACATCCCATGTGACTGTAGAAAAGGTAGATAGACTGTAGCTTACCACTTGGACGGACTTTCCTGGAGGTGCAAGGGATGTGACTGCTGAGGCCCAATCACAGACCTTAGCAACCCCCATGGGGCCTGGGATATCACATAAGTGTCCTGAAGATGCCTGAAACTGACCAAACATGCCTGGGAATGCACAACAGATGTTGCAAGGGAGCCGGGGATAGATGAGGAAGATGAGTAGCAATTTATATTATTTTATTGCACCTCAGTCTGAAGTGAACGTAGCAGCGAATCTTGCAAATATTCACAAAACAAATCTTGGAACAGTAGAGCATGTCTAATGAAGGGTTAAAGGAGTTTTTCTGGGATCAGGATATTGATGGACTATCCTTAGAATATGAAGTTGGTGGGAATATATATATATATATATATATATATATATATATATATATATATATATATATATATATAGGGATATGGGGATAGGGTGTTATGAAAAACTACCAAGTACCAAACTAGATATCCCCAACAGGAACATTATGCAAATCACTTTCCAAATGAATGTGAAAGATACTGTATGTTGGGATAAGGGTGGGAGACTATACACTGTCTACCAATAAGTATTTGGACACATGTGGTCCGAGCGGCAATTACAGCCTCAATCCTCCATTCCATTCGGCTTGGAGAAGACAGGTAAGTTCTTTCACCGATTTTGGACAGCTGCTGCACCCCTTAGTTTGGCAATCCAACTCATCCCTGAGGTGCTCGATAGGGTTCAAGTCTGGGCTTTGGACAGGCCAGTCCAGTCCGTTAACCTGATTGTCACTGTACCAAGCCATGGTAGACCTCATTACATGACAGATGGTGTAACATTGGCCCGACCCATAGAACTGCCATAATGTAAGAAGCACACTGTTATCTAAAATAGTGCAATAGACATCGGAGTTGAGTTTACCATACACTGGGACCAAGGGTCCCAGTCCATTCCAGAAGAAACACCCCCAGACCATAACTCTACCTCCGCAGAACTTCACTGGGTGTCCAAATACTTATTGGTAGACCATGCGTAAGACTAGTGACTAGAGATGAGTGAGTAGTATTCAATCGAGTAGGTATTCGATCAAATACTACGGTATTCAAAATACTCGTACTCGATCGAGTACCACTTGCTATTCGAATGGAAAAGTTTGATGCAGAACTAGCATTGATTGGCCGAATGCTATACAGTCGGCCAATCAACTCTGGTTCTTCTCCTACCTTTAGAAGTCTTCTCCGTACAACTTCCCCGCGGCGTCTTCCGGCTCTGAATTCACTTTGCCAGGCATCGGGCCTGGGCAGAGCCGACTGCGCATGTCCGTTTGTAGTGCCTGGCAGAGTGAATTCAGAGCCGGAAGACGCCACGGGGACACTGTACAGAGAAGACTTCTCGGAGGATCCAGCCCGACCCTCACTCGTGGACTTGGTAAGTATAATTTGATCAAATGTTGCCTACCCCTGAAACAAGCATTTTCCCCCATAGACTATAATAGGGTTCAATGTTTGATTTGAGTAGTTGAATATTGAGGGGCTACTCGAAACGAATATCGAACCTCAAACATTTTACTGTTCGCTCATCTCTACTAGTGACCCCACTGACTGTCATGTGTATACTGTACAAAGTATAGTTCTGATGCCTTTAGCATAGTGATAGGGACCCTATGACTACGAAAATGTTCTTGGATCCACAGGGACCTTGTTATAGAGCAAGAGGAGAAAATTACTAAATTATATCTGTGTACATTAGAGATAAAACAGTCCCTCAAGCTACTTATTGCTTCAGGACAATTCCTGGTGGGCCCCCCTAAGATGTATAAATAGGGGGATACATTGTGCCGTGATTCACAGAATATTATATAAGACGGAGATGCTTCATAAATAATACAAAAAAATATTCAAAAATATTCACAAAAGAATTGATTTGTAATCCGGTCATATCACGTCACATTGAGGTCTGGTCTTATTTTTTTTTATTATTTCTCCCTGAATTTATAAGGCCGTGGTGGATCAGGAAACGACCACAGAAAAGTCATGTTTTTGGTCTTCAATGGACGTGTCATCTTATTCTGCTACGATTTGTACATTTACAAGGACTGTTCAATGTTTTTATATTGTTGCTTATATAAATATTTATTTTCCAATGTTTTTTTCCACTAAAGTATAAGTGCCATGCAATTTCTTTTTAACTATTGTGTCAGGGTGCCGAAAGGGTTGAAGCTGTATCTCTGGTTTGATCTTACAGTTTACGTTTCATACGAAAATCTGATTCCCATTTGTGTTCTTAACTAGTGATACTTCTGTTTTTCCCCAAATTTATTTATTTATTTATTTATTTTTTGTAACAGCTACATCTGTATATACTGGCAGTACACAGTGTATACATGGCAAATTCTCACTAGCAAATCTTAGAGCACTACTAGGGACGACTTTAGAGCCTTTTTTCTACCAAATGTAAAGTAGGTTAAGAAAGTGTATTACAAAAATGTTCTTTAAACACAATACTATAGAAAAGTTAAAAAAAATACACTTTGTTTCACATCTGTGTAAAACAGTGGAAGGCAGGCTACGAAAACTCCCAACACTTAGACCTTAAAGGGTGGCGTAGGAAGGTTTTTGCAATGACGACTTGGATACAGTATGTCCTATTACGGAGGTTTCGCCTTACTTTTGTACAGGTTTGGCTCTGTGGGAGTTGGATGTGTTATTATTGTTTATGTGTGAATTATTTGGAGGGTTTTTTGCTCTTTCTGGACTCAGAACTTCGGCACATTAGCCACCTCGGCACCATCTATAGCTACTCCCTTGGCACTATGGGCATGAAGACAAGTTTAGTTTCCATCTCTACCTAAGACCCCTTACACATCGGCACTAAGCCTATACACCATTGCCCAGAGCCTATACAGCTCCTATATTTCAGAGCACTGGAGTCCATTCTCCTTCAGACTGTATGAGTATAGAGGAATTCTCCATTAGAAACCTTGATGTATCCTTCCTCTGTATATTCAGAGCCCAATAGATCATGGCAGAATGAAATCAGATGTATATACAGGTTGAGTAGAGGTCTTGTGTACTGAACCCACCTCTTTACAGTTTTCAGGGAGACATAATCATTTATCATTGTTTTCATGTTGTTTTAGATAATGCAGGAGATAAATCTGACCGCCATAACTGTGATCCATCTCCTGGGGTTTCAGGACACCCATAGCGTTACATTCACAATCTTCTTCCTGTTGTTGGTGGTTTATTGTGTGACAATAGGTGGGAACCTCCTGATCATTGTACTTGTGTCCTACAGCAGAAGCCTCCATACTCCAATGTACTTCTTCCTCACACAACTCTCGGTGTCAGACCTCATCCTGGCCACTGTTATTGTTCCCAATATTCTCCATACGATTGTGGATAAGGACAATATCCTATCTGTTCCAGGCTGCATCACTCAGTTCTACTTCTTTAGTGTCTCTGAGTCTGCAGATTGTCTTCTCCTGACTGTCATGTGTTACGATAGATATTTGGCAATTTGCCGCCCTCTGCACTATACACTTATTGTCAATCGCCGATTCTGCCTGACAATGGTCGTGGTGACTTGGATGACGAGCGCTTTCATGATGTTAATTCACACATTGACAATATCCAAGCTCAGTTTATGTGGCCCCAATAGAATTGTTCATTTCTTCTGTGATCTTGATCCCATCCTTCAGCTTTCATGCTCGGACATCTCAGTGGTTAAGATAGAGGTGATGATGCTGAGTGCGGTGTTGGTGGGAATCCCTTTCTTCATCATCCTTATTTCATATATTTGTATCATAGCCACCATATTACAGATCCCATCCACCATTGGCAGACACAAGGCTTTCTCCACCTGTAGTTCCCACCTGATTGTAGTGTCCATGTATTATGGGACTCTTCTTTGTGTTTACTTGGCTCCAAACAGACCTCAGTCTATGAACGTAACAAAATTCCTGTCCTTGATGTACACAGTGGTGACTCCATTGATGAATCCCATTATATATAGTCTTCGAAACAAAGATTTACAGAATGAGGCCAAAAAAGTCATTTGTGGATTCTATAGTAATATAAATTAACAGTGACTTAGACAGACCACACACCTGCTACGAGGTCTGTAGGCCAAGGGGGACCAAGAGCTTTACTGTCCCATGTTCTATCCAATACCCAGAATTTTCTATACAATAGAGATGTGGCTATAAATGCCATCTGCCCCTTTTTGTGCATGGAGAGGTAGGTAAGAGCACCCCCTATAACTCAAAGACCTGCAATAATGATCTTTCCTCTGTATTCGAGGGATGGTGGTGTCATATTGGTGACATATACTGGCTGAGAAGGAAAGACTTCAGCGATCCTTCATCACTTACTACAACTAGGAGAAGTGGTTGCTACTTAAAGCTCCTAAGCAAGTCAATGATGATGTTGAGTCACTGATAGGAGAACATGGAGCTCGAGAAGCTAGTTTTACTCCATACAGGGGGCAGATTCAATAAAATTATTTTTTCTTTTCTCCTGAAGAACCCCAACTACCCAATGAATCTCACCAAGTCTACTTTACTGCCTCTCCCTTCAAAAAGTTCATGGAACCCATTTGCCAATGGCAACATAGTAATAGTAATATTCCTTCGTAATCCATCCTGACAATTGTACAGATCACTGGATCTACATAGTAGCCATCCTGTATATTTAGCTAATACGTGTTGTCTAACGTGTTGGCTATTGATACTATAGGTGAATATGAGAAACGTTTTAATGTATTATAGAAGGAAACACCTTTCTCTACTTGTCATGTTCTCTACCAGAAAATAAGTATAAAGAGTAACACAAGTAATGGATAGTATCGGCGAACTGGTGAGGTCAACTGTGCATGAAGAAGACTGAAACTAGCGGGATGGAAGCTACAAGTCCTCATTGTATGGCAACAATGTTCTCTCATCTCTACTGCTGATATCTTTGTCCTCACTATTCTGAGAACCCGCCATAGAACATTATTAGTAAATGGGTTGAAACATAATAACATCTGTATAAATCTGGTATCACCGTAATTGTAATGACTCGCCGGACAACGTTTCCATGTTATATCTAATGTAGAGTGAATGTAACAGGAAAAAAAATTGCAAAAAACATTGATTTGTATACACTAAGTGTTACTGTGTATGGAGTACGAGGCTGTGTAACAGTGGGTTCACACCTGTGCCCGGTCTCCGCTTTAGGCAATCTGTCGGGTTTCCGTCTTCTGCCCGAGACACTGGACAGGAGACGAAAACCCAGCAGTCTGTTTACAAAATCATTTACTTGACCGGCCGTGAGCGTCTTGTGCCTCTCTGCGGCGCAACAGTTTTTTTTTTTTCCTGCATGTCCGACTTTGTGTCCGGTAATAAAAACTGGTTTCACCGTGGAGAAGCACAAGACGCTCACGGTCGGACACTTTGCAAACCCATTCAAGTGGGAATACACTTCTGTAATTCCTCCCTATCCTTTCCTTACACTTCTAATACTCTTTCCCTAAACTTTGAGCAAAATATTAGCTTTGAAGTCTTTTCTACCACTTTCCCTAATGCCTGCTGATGTTCCTCCCTGTACTAAGTAGAATGGAAAATGCCTGAACCTAAGATGGCGGAGGGTATTTATAGGGCTGGTACATCACAGGGCTGGCTGGCTGCTGATTGGCTGCAGGCATGGCATTGTGGGTGATCCCTCGTTCCCAGAGTACCTTGAAACAAGTCTTAACATGTGCAGCGGCCATTTTATAAAAAATGCATTTTGTTACCAATTCGGATTAGTATTGAATCTAATTTTTCCTGAAATTAGGAACAAATTCCACTTCATCAGCTTCAATTCGCCCCTCTCTAATCATCATCATTTCAAAACAAATAAGGGTCATCCTCATCTCCTGCCTGTGAAATATCAATCCACCCCCCCATGCTTCCAAAGTCTTCCTCCTCCCCCTCCAGTCTAAAAGTCCTAGATCCTCTACCATGATGACCCAGACCCAGTACTTTATACTCTTACAGTTCCTCTTTTCATACAGATTCCCAACATTCCCTCGGTGGGGACGGCACCCATGACCTCTGAGGGTAAGTTCACATGGTTATTTTTGGACCGGAACCTAAGGCGGAGGCTGCCACAGCTTCCGCTCCAAAATACGGGTACAGTGTTGGCCAAAAAAGTATTGGCACCCCTGCAATTCTGTCAGATAATACTCGTGTTCTTCCAGAAAATGATTACAATCACAAATTCTTTGGTATTATTATCTTCATTTAATTTGTCTTCAATGGAAAACCACAAAAAGAATTGTCAAAAAGCCAAATTGGATATAATTCCACAGCAAACATAACATGAGGGTGGACAAAAGTATTGGCACTGTTTGAAAAATCATGTGATGCTTCTCTAATTTGTGTAATTAACAGCACCTGTTACTTACCTGAGGCACCTAACAGGTGGTGGCAATAACTAAATCACACTTGCAGCCAGTTGAAATGGATTAAAGTTGACTCAACCTCTGTCCTGTGTCCTTGTGTGGACCATATTAAGCATGGAGAAAAGAAAGAAGACCAAAGAACTGTCTGAGGACTTGAGAAGCAAAATTGTGAGGAAGCATGAGCAATCTCAAGGCTACAAGTCCATCTCCAAAGACCTGAATGTTCCTGTGTCTCCTGTGTGCGCAGTGTCATCAAGAAGTGTAAAGCCCATGGCCCTGTGGCTAACCTCCCTAGATGTGGACGGAAAATAAACATTGACGAGAGATTTAAATGCAAGATTGTGCGGATGGTGGATAAAGAACCTCGACTAACATCCAAACAAGTCCAAGCTGCCCTGCAGTCTGAGGGTACAACAGTGTCACCCCGTACTATCCAGCGTCAGCGTCTGAATGAGAAGGGACTGTATGGTAGGAGACCCAGGAAGACCCCACTTCTTACCCAGAGACATAAGCCAGGCTGGAGTTTGCCAAAACTTACCTGAGAAAGTCAAAAACCGTTCTGGAAGAATGTTCTCTGGTCAGATGAGACAAAAGTAGGAAAAGGCCTCAACATAGAGTTTACAGGAAAAAAAGAGGCCTTCAAAGAGAAGAAGACGCCCCCTACAGTCAGACATGGCGGAGGTCCCTGATGGTTTGGGGTTGCTTTGCTGCCTCTGGCACTGGACTGCTTGACCGTGTGCATGGCATTATGAAGTCTGAAGACGACCAACACATTGTGCAGCATCATGTAGGGCCCAGTGTGAGAAAGCTGGGTCTCCCTCAGAGGTCAGGGCTCTTCCAGCAGGACAAGGACCCAAAACACACTTCAGGTCAGCACTAGAAAATGGTGGTGAGAGAAAGCCCTGGAGACTTGTAAAGTGGCAGCAATGAGTCCAGCCCTGAATCCCATAGAACACCTGTGGGGGAGGGGGAGAGATCTCTTGGTGGCAGTTTGGAGAAGGCCCCCTTCACATCTCATGGGGGAACCTGGAGCAGTTTGCCAAAGAAGAAGGGTCTAAGATTCCAGCAGAGCCTTGTAAGAAACTCATTGCTGGTTACCGGAAGCGGTTGTGCGCAGTTATTGTGTCTAAAGGTTGTGCTACCAAGTATTAGGCTGAGGGCGCCAATACTTCTGTCCACACCAGTTTTGGAGTTTTGTGTAAAATGATCAATGATTTGACTTTTTTTTCATTCTCTTTTGTGTTTTTTCATTGCAAGCAAAATAAATGAAGATATTACCAAAGAGTTTGTGCTTGTGATCATTATCTGGGGGACACTGAGGATTATCTGACAGAACTGCAGGGGGGCTAATACTTTTGGCCAACACTGTATAATAAATGGTTAAGTTCACTACCATCTTAGTTGTTTATTCTGTGAACCCCTCTGAGAGCCCCATAATATCAGGACGCTGCCGGTGACTACTGGGACCAGCAGTCTCTTTTGCAATTCCTTGTGGGGCCCTTAGTAATGTCATGCACCAGTGTATAAATGTGGGCACCGGTAATTCATTGTCACGTACAGGGGAATCGCTGTCGCTTTGATCTATGAGATATATTTTCTGTTTTTACATAAAGGATTGATGTTTTGATGGGAAAGAGATCCAATAAATGCAAATATCAGGGAACGTGAGTGAAGGGAACACTGTAATGATGAAGTCAGAGGTGAGGATTGGTGCTCATAGTGCATATATGAAGAGATTATCATTGTTACTACATTCACAGTGAGACGATCAAATATGCAAATATGTGAACGTGTTACAGATTTCTTACGAGTTCTCGCTTTGTTCCAGTCATACCAGAACAGGAAAGGATCTTCTCCAAACTGTTCCCACATAATGGGAAGCAACAATATCCAAGATGTCTTGGGCTGATGAAGCATTAAGATTGCTTTTTATTGGGAATAAAGGGGAGGACAAACTCCTGAAGAATAACTCCATCGCATTACTATTATTAACCATTATTTCTGTGATCTTTCTCCCTTGACCCAACTCACTTTCATAACTTCTACATATATTTGCATTATCTCTTCTATCCTTGGGATTCAGTCACATACCCGGAGGCAGAAAGCCTTCTCCACCTCTAGTTCCCACCTGACTGTGGTTTCAATATTCTATGGGACACTCTCCATCACGTATTTACTTCCCACCAAAGTGCAAACCTTGAAATTCAGTAAAGTCTTCTCCATACTGTACACTGTGGCCACCCCATTGTTAAACCCCATTATATACAGTCTGAGGAATAAAGACATCAAGCAGGCATTTACTAAATTGACTCACAAGTGATCTTTCTGTACAGAGAACTTGTTCATGGTGCAAAATAGAAGAGTCTTTAGGGACAACACACTTGAGAAGTAAGTCTAGAACCTTCCTGTTAGATACAACAGTATCATTGCCGATTCTGAGGCTCCTTGCTATTAGACACTGCCGACTCACCAGTAAGTGTACTATATATTGTGTGATGAAGTATATTTGTGGCTACAAGGCTGGTTGTGAAATCATCTAATGTTTCTGCACACCTGTCTCTGATTTTATACTTACTGAAAGTTGTTGTAGTTGTAGTTGGTCTAGTGATGGACTAAGAACATTATGAGAGTGATTTTGTAAGTATTTGGTTAACCTTCAAGTTTGGTTTCAGAAAGTTATACAGAAAGATAATTTGTGAAACTATTTAGTAAATGCTTCCTGGACATGTTATTATTAGAGATGAGCGAACAGTAAAATGTTCGAGGTTCAATATTCGTTTCGAGTAGCCCCTCAATATTCGACTACTCGAATCGAATATTGAACCCTATTATAGTCTATGGGGGGAAAATACTCGTTTCAGGGGTAGGCAACGTTAGATCAAATTACACTTACCAAGTCCACAAGTGAGGGTCGGGCTGGATCCTCCGAGAAGTCTTCTCCGTGCAGCTTCCCCGCGGCATCTTCCGGCTCTGAATTCACTCTGCCAGGCATCGGGCCTGGGCAGAGCCGACTGTGCATGCCCGCACTACAAGGGGACATGCGCAGTTGGCTCTGCCCAGGCCCGATGCCTGGCAGAGTGAATGAAGAGTCGGAAGACGCCGCGGGGAAGCTGCACGGAGAAGACTTCTAAAGATAGGAGAAGAACCAGCGTTGATTTGCCGACTGTATAGCATTCGGCCAATCAATGCTGGTTCTGCATCGAACTTTTACATTCGAATATCGAGTAGTACTCGATCAAGTACGAGTATTTCGAATACCGTAGTATTCGATTGAATACCTACTCGATCGAGTACTACTCGCTCATCTCTACTTATTATTATATTCTAGTTATCATCAGAGCTAGGGTTGAGCGATCGGGTTCGGAAAAGATCGGATCCCGATCGGCGATTGAGCACATTTTATGATCGGGATTGGCTGGAAAATGATCGGAGATTTTAAAATCGATCCTGAAATCTCAAGATTGGCTCAACCCCAGTCAGACCCCAAAATATGATAATGGTAAGTCCAGAGAATCTGCTGACCTCCCCACCCCAAAAAAAAAAAAAAAAAAAAACAAAAAAAACACTGATACGTTCCTAGGTTCTTCTGTGGTGGTCTTCTATCCTTTGTGACCTTGGTGTCTTCTGGCCTTCTCACTACCATCAGGTCATCACTGAGGCCTGATTGGGCCTTAGCAGTCACGTGGTGGGGAACATCAACATTGTGATATCACACCGCCATATCAACAATGCCCCCAAGTGACGCAGACTCCAGCGGTGACCTGGGTCTACTGGGGGACACATATGAAGGACACATCCAAATTTTAAGTGTAAAGGTGTGATTTCTACAGTCATATAGCTATCTTGTACTTACTAATTACTTATCTACTAAATGTCTCAGCCATGAGGAGTATCACAAACCATTGAACATGAAAAGGCCACAGTGTTTCTGTAAATTTCTATTTCTTGTAATAGAAATAAATAGGAGCTACATGAAACCCCCATAGCACAACATGCCGTACTGTTTTATAATCCCTCTATGGGACTTACCATCTACTCAATTAAACTAAAGTGGCGCCAATCATCAATGTCTGCTGCTACATGGGCACAATATTCCAGCACATAGAATTAAAGGGATTCTACCATTAAAATCTAATTTTTTCTCACTAACACATGTATTGTACACAGGTATTGTAAGCGGCCATTTTCTTGTGGCCTGTGGGTATGCGCAGTCGGCTTTGCCCTAGGCCTGAGGCCTAGAAGTTTGATGTCAACCCCAGGAAGAAGACGCGTGAAGACCCCATTCCTGAAGAAGATGGAAGTGGCACTGGAGAGTTCTCTTGCAGCATTGGGGACACTCCCAATGCTGTGTGAGTGCTGGAGCCAGCCCCCAAGTGCTGTGAGAGAACTCATTTGCATACGGGCAAAAACTGGGATTTCTATGGAACGGCATCGCGGGGAAGACATCTAAAAGTAGGAGACGAATAGTCTTGCTTAAGACTATTCCTACGTGTTAGCGAGAAAAAAAAAAAGATTCTAATGGTAGAATCCCTTTAAGAAAGACGTAATTCAAGGTGAGAGTCAGGCAGCATGCTACAGATCGGACCCCAGGGTAGAAACAATTAGAGGCAAGTACCGGGCAGGAGCCTGACTCCAATGCAAAACCTGTAACATTTGCCCCTACAATCATAACATGTGTGATTTATACGCTCTGTCTTCTTATGTGACCGAGGGACCTTTGTAACAAGCACATACTGCTCTGTGCACGAGTCATGATTATTCTGCTTCACGGAATTCTAAAGAAACATAAGATATAACAACTTATCATTTATTGTTTTAGATTTCATGTTGTTTCAGATAATGCAGGAGATAAATCTGACCGCCATAACTGTGATCCATCTCCTGGGGTTTCAGGACACCCATAGCGTTACGTTCATAATCTTCTTCCTGTTGTTGGTGGTTTATTGTGTGACAATAGGTGGGAACCTCCTGATCATTGTACTTGTGTCCTACAGCAGAAGCCTCCATACTCCAATGTACTTCTTCCTCACACAACTCTCGGTGTCAGACCTCATCCTGGCCACTGTTATCATTCCCAATATTCTTCATACGGTTGTGGATAAGGACAATATCATATCTTTTGCAGACTGCATCACTCAGTTCTACTTCTTTGATGTCTCAGAGACTGCAGATTGTCTTCTCCTAACTGTCATGTGTTACGATAGATATTTGGCCATTTGCCGCCCTCTGCACTATCCACAAATTGTCAATCACCCATTCTGCCTGACAATGGTCGTGGTGACTTGGATGATGAGCGCTTCCGTGGTGTTAATTCACACTCTGACAATAATAACCAAGCTCAACTTTTGTGGCCCCAATAGAATTGATCATTTCTTCTGTGATCTTGATCCCATCCTTCAGCTTTCATGCTCCGACATCTTAGTGGTTGAGATAGAGGTGACAATGCTGAGCGCGGTGTTGGTGGGAATCCCTTTCTTCATCATCCTTATTTCATATATTTGTATTATAGCCACCATATTACAGATCCCATCCACCATTGGCAGACACAAGGCTTTCTCCACCTGTAGTTCCCACCTGATTGTAGTGTCCATGTATTATGGGACTCTTCTTTGTGTTTACTTGGTTCCAAACAGACCTCAGTCTATGAACGTGACCAAATTCCTGTCCTTGCTGTACACGGTGGTGACTCCATTGATGAATCCCATTATATATAGTCTTCGAAACAAAGATTTACAGAATGAGGCCAAAAAAGTTATTTGTGGATTCTATCGCAAAACAAACTACCCATGACTTATAGGACATTATAGTCAACATATCCAAAAACTCTAGAAGAAATCCTGTGGTCCTAGATAGAGATGAGTGAAGTTTTGAAAAATTTGAAAAATGGTTAACGGAACATTCGACATTTTGTTGGCATCTCATTGTTAAACCCAATTATATATAGTCTAAGAAATAAAGCTATCAAGCAGGCATTTACTTATTATTTCACACAATATCTCTCTGTACATGGGGCTAGTTCATGAAAAAACAAACAGAATGTCTTCAAAGGGAAATTTATTATAGAACCACATCTAGCACCTTCCTGATAGATCATGAGTAGGGTTGAGCCGATCTTGAGATTTCAGGATCATTTTTAAAATCCGATTTCCGATCATTTCCATCTGAACCCGATCCCAATCCAATTTCCGATCCTAACGCAAGTCAATGGGATTTTTTAATGATCGAAGATCAGATTTTAAAAACGATCCTATTCACTACACAGCATGGAGCCCAAAAATTGAACGCTTCAATTTTTGGACTCCACGCTGTGTAGTGATTGAAAAAAAATCCCCCAGCTACTTAGTCCCTCCCACTTACCTGCAAAGAATCACTGCGGCTCCCCGTTCTTCTCGCTATTCTTCTTTCTCCTTCACATGTCTTCAGAGCGTCGTGTGCACCCCCGCCTCCCAGGCTAGTGTTAGAGATGCTGGGAGTAGGCGGTGCTTGTTGTGGCTTAGGAGAGTGCGGGTGGCGACATGTGAGTGCATCACTCACGTATTCCCTCCCAGTACCTGCCCACACTCTCCGAAGCCACAAGCCCTGCTTTCACTGAAGGCATGTGAAGGGGAAAGCAGAGGAGCGAGAAGAACAGGGAGCGACAGCGGCAGCAGATCTGTGCAGGTAAGTTGAGCTATCAGTTTTGGAATTCCGTTCCCGATCACAGTATTGCCTGATGACCACAAGTGACCCGTCCCATTGTTCCTGTGATAAATAAACCAGGGCCACATGATTTAAATCGTGTATTCCTGAGTTGCACTATAATGTAAGGTAACTTTGAGTTTATTACAATTTCTGTGTTTTTGTTTGCCCATCCACATTTTGCAGTTGTTCTCAATGGGATGCTTTCTGGCCATGGACCCAAAACTTCAATGCTTTGTTCACCAAGCAACCTAGTTACTTTTTCCTTAAAATGATGATCCATCATGCTGGGAAAGCATTGTTCATCTCAAAATTGCTCCTGGAACATTGGGAGAAGTTGCTTTTGGAGAACATTGAGATACCATTCTTTATTCATGGCAGTGTTCATAGGCAAAATTTTAAGTTAATCAACTGCCTTAAATTAAAAGTAACCCCACCCATGAATGCTCAGGTTGGTTTACTGTAGACCTAGCATAGAACTCATGGTAACATATCCAGACCATCATTCTTCTAGATTTCACAAAGGGAGTTTTATCAGAATAATACGTTTACTACAGTCCTCTGCAGTCCAATCTCTGTACTTGCTGTATAATAAATAGTGTGTGACACTGTCAGGGCTCCTAGAACTATAGATATCTATAATACATAGTGTATGACACTGTCAGGGCTCCTAGGACTATAGATATCTATAATACATAGTGTATGACACTGTCAGGGCTCCTAGGACTATATATATATCTATAATACAAAGTGTATGACACTGTCAGGACTCCTAGGACTATATATATCTATAATACATAGTGTATGACACTGTCAGGACTCCTAGGACTATATATATCTATAATACATAGTGTATGACACTGTCAGGACTCCTAGGACTATATATATCTATAATACATAGTGTATGACACTGTCAGGACTCCTAGGACTATAAGATAAGATAAGATAATCCTTTAATAGTCCCACATTGGGGAAATTTCAGTGTGTTAGAGCAGCATAGTAATACAGGTACAGGATAATACAGAGTAATATATTACAGACGTAGACACAGATAAGCTGAGAAGAGAAGATATACTAGGAGGCCATAGCAGGTAAGGAAAAACAGAAGAGAAAGAGGAAGACCTCATGGTCATCGTCATAATCATTAGTTCTCTGTGCGGAGTGATCTTCGCTTGGTCTGATGTAGATTATACAGCCTGGTCGCGGTTGGAAGGAAGGACCTGCGATAGCTCCTTCTCACACTTGGGGTGAAGCAGACGGTTGCTTACAGTGCTGCCAAGTCCCATCAGGGTCCCATACATGGGGTGGGATTTGTTCTCCCACATGGAGGTCACCATGGACAGTATCCTTCTGTCACCCACCACCTGTACTGGGTCCAAGGGGCTCCCCAGGACAGAGTTGGCCCTCCTGATCAGCCTGTCAAGTCTATTTCTGTCCCTGGTTGATATACTGCTTCCCCAGCAGGCCACACCGAAAAAGATGGCTGAGGCAACCACAGAGTTGAAGAAGGCCCTAAGAAGTGGCCCCTGGACTCCGAAGGCCCTCAGCCTCCTGAGCAGGTAGAGTCTGCTGTGGCCCTTTCTGTGCAGCGCCTCCAGGTGATCAGCCAGTCTAGTTTATTGTTGAGGAGCACACCCAGATACTTATAGGTCCTGACTATCTCAATACATGTTCCTTGGATCTCCACCGGGGTCGGAGCACCTCTCCGTTTACTAAAGTTCACCACCATCTCCTTGGTAAAAGGAAAATGTTTGTTTTGGTACCGTGTTAGCCAGTGGTTATAAAATATAAAAAACAAAAAAAACTTCGCAAGTCTTCAGTAGGTGATACCTTTTTTAATGGCTAACTCATAATGATGACAGAATATGACGTTTCGAAGCTTTCCTCTGAGCTTCTTCTTCAGATATAACTAAAAAACACTCTGTAGAGGCTGCATATTTATAACTGGACACAGGGCTAGAATTACAGGAGGGAGGGGGGAAGAGGCTTATTACTATATACTTATAACAACAAACAATCAATTGCCAGATCCCCCAGTTCTTATCTTAATGGCTGTCTTAATGATGTGTATAAAAAGACATAAACCCACGTGAGATGTTCATCCCATTGTCCAACGTCTGGAATAGGGTCATGGCCTTGTACTCATAAATCAGTCGCTGTTTCCTTGATTTAAAGTTCCCTTTTAAGATCAAGATTTTCAATGGTGCTTTACATTATTATATTAATCCCATGGTGCTCTGTACATTATTATATTAATCCTTTGGTGCTGTACATTATTATATTATTCCCATGGTGCTGTACATTATTATATTAATCCCATGGTGCTCTGTACATTATTATATTAATCTCATGGTGCTGTACATTATTATATTAATCCCATGGTGCTTTACATTTGGGGGTTACATACAGTACACAGAATATACAGGTAGATATAATACTAACAATGACCGACTGGCACAGTGGGGTAGAGGGCCCTGCCCGCGAGGGCTTACAATCTATGAGGGAAGGGGGTAGAGACAGAAGGAGAGGGGGGGAGACTGTACAGGTGGGGGTGCGGTGATAGTGTTATTGGAGGTTGTAGGCCTTCTTGAATAGGGGAGTCTTCAGGGCCTTCTTGAAGCCTGTGATTGTGGGGGTCAGTCTTATGTGTCGTGGTAAGGAGTTCCAGAGTATGGGGGATGCACGAGAGAAATCTTGGAGACGGTTGTGTGAGGAGTGGATGAGAGCAGAGCGGAGTAGGAGGTCATTGGAGGATCTGAGGTTACGTGTGGACGGGTAGCGGGAGATTAGTTCAGAGATATATGGAGTGGACAGGTTGTGGATGGCTTTGTATGTTAGCGTTAGTAGCTTGAACTCAATTCTCTGGGCTATAGGTAGCCAGTGGAGGGACTGGCAGAGGGGAGCAGCCGATGAGGATCGGGGGGTGAGGTGGATTAAACAAGCAGCACAGTTTAAGGTGGACGGGACGGGGGCGAGGGTGTTAGCTGGGAGTCCATGGAGAAGGGTGTTGCAGTAGTCTAAGCGGGAGATTATGAGGGCCTGGACGAGCATCTTAGTAGTTTTGTGGGTGAGGAAGGAGCAGATTTGGTGGATGTTTTTGAGTTGGAGGCTGCAGGAAGTGTTGAGGGCTTGAATATGTGACTTGAAGGATAGGTCAGAGTCCAGGGTAACCCCAAGACATCCGGCCTGTGGGACAGGGGTAAGTGGGGTTCCATTAACTTTGATAGATGGGTCAGGTGGAGGGGTCATACGGGGTGGGGTGAAGATGATGAACTCTGTTTTCTCCATGTTGAGTTTGAGAAAGCGGGAGGAGAGAGGCTACAGCTGCTAAACAATCTGGAACTCTGGCCAGCAGGGAGGTAATGTCTGGTCCAGAGATGTAGATTTGGGTGTCATCGGCATAGCAGTGGTACTGAAAGCCATGAGATTCTATGAGATGGCCCAGGCCAAGGGTGTAGATGGAGAACAGGAGGGGTCCTAGGACGGAGCCTTGGGGGACACCTACAGAGAGCGGGCGAGGTGAGGAGATGATGTGCGAGTGGGAGACGCTGAATGTGTGGTCGTTGAGGTATGAGGAGATCCAGGAAAGGGCCAGGTCTGAGATACCAAGGGATGAGAGAATTTCTAACAGGAGGGAGTGGTCAACTGTGTCAAAGGCAGAGGAGAGGTCGAGGAGGAGGAGGACAGAGTAATGGTGCTTGGCTTTGGCGGTTAACAGGTCATTGGTGACTTTTGTTAGGGCAGTTTCAGTGGAGTGCTGGGGTCTGAAGCCTGACTGAAGTCTGTCAAAGAGCAGGTTGGACGAGAGATAGGAGGAGAGTTTGGAGTGGACGTGTTGCTCAAGAAGTTTTGAGGCGAACGGAAGCAGTGAGATGGGACGATAGTTGGCAGGAGAGGACGGGTCGAGGCATGGTTTCTTAAGTATAGGAGTGACAGTGGCGTGTTTGAAGGCTGAGGGGAAGGATCCATTGGCTAGAGATAGATTGAAGAGATGAGTTAGGGCCGGAGTAATGACTTCAGTGAGCTTGGGGATGAGATGTGACTGGATCGGGTCGAGCACGCAGGAGGTGAGGTGGGATTTGGAGATTAGGGAGGAGAGTTTTTCATCAGTGATGGTGGAGAAACAGGTCAGGGATGAGGAGCATCAAGTAGTTGGGTAGAGGGGTTGTCAGGGGAGTAGGGTGAGACTGTCAGCTGAGATAAGTGATGTTGGAGGGGGGGCAGGAGGACGGAGGAGGGAGTTGAAGGTGGAGAATAGCTGTTTGGGGTTGCGAAGTAGTTACGAAGTGAATGAGATTCTGGCTAATCCCATCTCCCCTCAACACATTGCAGTATGGCAATTATATCTTCTGAAATCCAGAAGGTTTCCCTGTAGGTATAATAAGGGAAGAAACTCGGCAGAGAAAAACTTTGCGAAAATGCATTGAAAAACATTGCGGAAAAATATGCGTTGTAGTTCCGCTGTGGGTTTTTTTCCGCAGCCTCTTTGAGCTGTATTTTGTTATGTAGGGCTGCAGCCTAACTCAGTATTTCACAATATTGAGTTGGACATGAGGACTACACAGTTGTGGTCTATTATATGATTGTGGGTGGTAACTACAGGAACGACTTTCTTCATCAACCATCTCCAATTAGTTTTAACTAGTCACGTTATAATGGATCACTATCTCAGGCCTCGTTCACATATAAGTTGGTGATCTGTTCAGGGGAGTCCTCATGGGGACCCTCCCCAAATGGACTACTAAACGCACTGGCAAGCAGTGTGCAGTGAAAGCAAATGGACCCCACAGACTATAATTGGCTCCATACGCTTACCGCGAGGTCTTCACAGGGAACATGGAGGGGGCGGAGCGAAGGGGAGGGCGGAGCGAAGGGGAGGGCGGAGCGAAGGGGGCATGGCAGAGCAGTGTTAGCAGGCAGAGGACCTGCTCTCTGCCAGGGTATTTTCCTATCTGCATGTTCCCTGCGGAGATCTCGCGACAAGCACACGGACCCCAGTATAGTCTATGTGGTCCATTTGCTTTCACTACACACCACTTGCAAATGCATTCGGTATTGCGTTCTGGGGGTCCCCATGCTGACTCGCCCGAACTAATTACTGAACGCAGTTGTGAACCAAGGGTTACAAAGTCAGTGAAAACTGAACCAGTTAAATAGGATTTGTCAGAAAATGAAGAAAATCAGCACCAAGCTCCAGATTAACACCAATAATATCGGGGTATTTTTTGCATTTTTGGTGAGCAGCTATAGTAAATGGTTAAGTTCACTACCGTCTTGGTTGTTTTTTCTGCAAACCCTTCTGAGAGCCCCATAATATCAGGGCGCTGGCGGAGACTACTGGGACCAGTTTAGTCTCTCTTCAGTTTTGCAGTCCCTTGTGGGACCCTTAGTAGTGTAACGTACCAGTGTATAAATGTGGGCTCCAGTAATTCACTGTCATGTGCAGGGAAGGCGCTGTGGCTTCAGTCCATGAGAAATATTTTCTGTTTTTACATGAAGGAGAAGAGCGACCGGGCCCAGATACAGTAACAGCCATCAGGAAGCCTCAGTGAGCGGAGGACACTAAGAATGACCTCAGAGGTGAGGGTTGTTTTATCATTTTTGCTCCAGAAGTTTGGGGTACAGACTACAAATATCAAGGCTATTAAAGGCTTCATTATTGCAAATGACCTGACTATGCAAATATAAAGTGCGAATAATTCACGGAAATATGTAAAGCATATAACATAACATTTCTTCCCTCTCCCCTGTACTGCAGACCCTGACACATATTAAATATCATTTTTTTCATTCAGAATGCAATGTGATTTTTATCAAATTTCTTAGATTTTATTCATTCATCACAAATTCATGTTTGCATATATCGCTATTTTGTATCATTTATTACACTGCATATACGCTGCACTTTTGTATCACCTATCAACTCACTGTTGAATGTATTTTGGCATAAATTGTCATGTATTATGCGTTTCATAGGAAAGTCTGCAATTCTCACATGTTCCGGGACTTTGCTGTTACATATTCCTTGTCACTTTGCATTGGACAATGTGTGTGCATCAGACTCTGATACACACGGTCAGGTCTCTGCTACAAATGATGCTGTAAAGGGGATATTCTGGGCATGCTCCATATGATGATATAAGCACAGTATTCACTGCCATTCCAGGCCACTATTAAGTATGAGAGATAATATTTATTGAAATGAATACACAATGTAATATATACAGTTTGTGAAGATATTAGGAGAACCTGCAATGAGTTACACAGAGATGACTCAACTATCAGAATACATATATATATATATATATATATATATATATATATATATCGTGATAAAGTGACAGTCAGGGTGCTGGAGTCCCATATATATCTCCGCCAGGTTTATCTCTGTATGGTCCAGGGCAGATCTTGAATAGGCCTCAACCCCAGGTGTGGGTCATAGTCCCATGAATGGGTCATAAAAGGCTGCAGAGCCTGCACTCCAGGGCAGATCCTGGATGCGAGAGGAGGTGCCTGGGTCTGTCCTGAAATACTGAGAGCCTGGTGAGACCTAAGTGTGATATTTGTTTCTTCGTGTGGCTGGTAGTAAGTCACATGTATAGCTAGACTCATCTTTTTTAGTTAGTTCTCGGACGAGCAGAATTTGGTTCAACATTTTTGTACCTGAAGTGAAGGTTTATTTTATTTTGCTATTTTTCAAATAAACCTGTTTGCACCAGACATTGTGCCCCTGTCTCTGACTAGCTGGGTCCGCACCATTGCTGCTACCAGGCTACCATCCCCACTATATATGAATATATATATTGAATATTTTTATGCAGAACACTTCATTTGTCTTTATTTTTTTTTCCTATAAGGACTATTTTGAGGTTGAACTTAAAAACAATACGAGCACAATTACTTCAGTCATTATCTTGGGATTTTCTGATATTGGACGCTTCAGATCGATATTTTTCACTCTGCTCTTACTGGTCTATTGTGTGACAATATGCGGGAACTTCACAATCATCACCCTGGTGTCCACCAGCAAGAACCTCCACACTCCTATGTACTACTTTCTCACCCATCTCTCCATCTCTGACATCATGTTGATCACAGACATTGTCCCGAACGCCCTTTATTGCTTACTGGTTGAGGTGGGAGTCATGTGTTTTCGATGCTGTGTTGCGCAATATCACTTTTTGGCTGTGGCTTTATGTTTGGAATGTCTTCTTCTCGCCATCATGTCTTTTGACCGATATTTGGCCATATGTAGTCCTCTGCATTACACTTCTATTATGAAAATGTCATTTTGCCAGAATATGGCTTTTTTTTCTTGGATTTTAAGTTTCCTAATAATTTGGGTGGAAACAGTAACCATTCACATGCTGGACTTTTGTGGACCCAACATCATCCACCATTATTTTTGTGATTTTTCTCCAATAATCCAACTTTCTTGCTCGGACACTTCAATAGTCGAACTTGAAATTACGCTGTTTTGTATCCCTGTAATAATTCTACCCTTCATTTTCATAACTTCTACATATATTTGTATAATCTCTTCTATCCTTCGGATTCAGTCACATACCCGGAGGCAGAAAGCTTTCTCCACCTGCAGCTCCCACCTGACTGTGGTATCAATATTTTACGGGACTCTCTCCTGCACGTATTTACTTCCTACCAAAGGACAAACCTTGAAATTAAGTAAAGTCCTCTCTTTACTGTACACTGTGGGCACCCCATTGTTAAACCCCATTATATACAGTCTGAGGAACAAAGACATCAAGCAGGCGTTTACTAAATTGATTCACAAATCATCTTTCCGTATATAGGACTTGTTTGTGAAGAAGCAAACAGGACAGTCTTCAGGAGCCAACACGTTTCAAAATCACAACCTCATTGTTAGGTGTTAAGCCATCGCCGGACCACGGTGCTCATCTGGTAACTGTTACAAATATTGTTTGATGAACCAAGATATTAGGATTTGTGGAAACCAGGCTGGATGTGAAATAATCTTCCAAAAATATCCAAATTGCAGAAGGCATGTCCATTGATGATCCTCTGCTCCTGGGCCTCCTGCTGTTTTAGCATAGCTGAGTATTTGCTGCAGTGTGCCAGTCAAGCCAGTGCTCTGAGTTCCTCTGGTTACTAAAGAGTTAATATTTGTTGCTCTTTGGATTGACATCCTTCCTTGACAATCAAGTCTGGGGTGGATTACTGATACGCTTAATATAGTTTACCAACCCTCTCTTGGAATCTTGATATTAGTCTCTTAGAGCATGCTAGTATTATATTGTTTCTCTTATTATCTAGTTCTGGCCTTGCTTCCTCCTTTGGTTCTTCTTCTGTTTCCGATTCTGTACTGCCGATTGGTTGTGACCCGTGTCTGTATTGATCACCTGTGCCTGTTCTGTTTGTCTTGTTAGCGTTTTCTGTATTCACTTGTATTATAGGTAGGGATCATCACTCAGTTGTCCTCTACAGCCTAGGGTAGTTGTGGCAAATGGGTAGGGACTGAGGGTGGGTCAGGCATTAGGAATCACTGTCTCCATTGTTTCCCTTCTTCCCAGGTTCCAGCAGCAGATACTGGGAAATTGTTTAATGGGCAATTTCCTAACAAATATATTGTAGAATATCAAGGTAGCTAAGCACTTACAATAGAATTCAGTCAACAGCTATTTGTTTTCTCACCGCAGTCACGTATTTGGTGTTTGGAGACTTCCACCTGTTGATGTAACACAGCCTGACCCTGGGTCCTTTTCCTGAAGTTCCCTTGTTCTGGCATTGGATTTTTTTGACAGGCCCTGTTCCTGGCATCTTCTATTTACTCTTCGATTTCATCTGTGGACTATTGTGGTCACTGCTCTTAGTGTCCATGCTCCTGCTTCCAGCTCTTGGTATGTTTTTAGTCTCTTGGTCCTATTCCACACCCAACTCCACATCTGGTGTCAACTCCCAGAGTAGTCTTGTCTCATATCCAGTCCTGCTATTCCAAAAGTACAAATTCAGACCTATTGACTTATAAACATTACTCCGATTGCTGAGACATCGCTATCAATGGTGAAGCTACTTAGTTGTCTAACTAGTTGCTTATTTTCTTCTTGCTGCATCTGCTGCATTCACATTTTTGCCTCATTTTAGTTATAGTGAATCCTGAATTTTTGCCAGGCTATTTTATTTGCTAGATTTAATAAACTAACCGTATCACAGTGGTCATATTTATTAGAGATGAGCGAACAGTAAAATGTTCGATATTTGATATTCGTTTCGAGTAGCCCCTCAATGTTCAACTACTCTAATCGAATATCGAATCCTATTATACTCTATGGGGGAAAAATGCTCGTTTCAGGGGTAGGCAACATTCGATCAAATAGAACATACCAAGTCCACAAGTGAGGGTCGGGCTGGATTCTCCAAGAAGTCTTCTCCGTGCAGCTTCCCCGCGGCGTCTTCCGGCTCTGAATTCACTCTGCCAGGCACCGGGCCTGGGCAGAGCCGACTGCGCATATCTGCACTACAAGAAAATGGCCGCTTACAGTCAAAGTGGCCATTTTCTTGTAGTGCGGGCAAGCGCAGTCGGCTCTGCCCAGGCCTGATGCCTGGCAGAGTGAGTTCAGAGCCGGAAGACGCCGCGGGGACACTGCACGGAGAAGACTTCTAAAGGTAGGAGAAGAACCAGCATTGATTGGCCGACTGTATAGCATTCGGCCAATCAACGCTGGTTCTGTATCAAATTTTTCCATTCGAATAGCGAGTGGTACTCGATCAAGTATGAGTATTTCGAATACCGCAGTATTCAATCGAATACCTACTCGATCGAATACTACTCGCTCATCTCTAATATGTATCATTAATGACAAGACTGTATATTATGTAGGCCTACACTTATAATGGGTTCCATAAAGAATCAGAGTTGAGTAACAAAGAGCTGTTATAACAAGAATCTAGGAAATGTTTTGCTATATCATACCAAAACGTTAAACTGCCTTTCTCTCCTAGGAATGAAATATAGGAGGGGGGAAGCCAGGATAGGAAGAAATAGCTATTAATTCCAATAGCAAATCATGTTATCCAGCCCCATTATACCATGTGAAAGTGTATTATTGTAGCAAGCTGGGTATACCACATATCCTCATAATATTTACATTTTATTTCCTTTGGGAAGCAGAGCTATATTCCCCCATTTTGTCTTTATAGCGAGGTTCTAAGAACAAAGCCGCCCAGTACTCATCCTTCTACTTGATGCTAATAATGCACTTGTAGCAATGTAAGCAGCAGAGCATACAGCCTGCCATGCTTGTCGGTGTATGTGTGAAGCCAGGGGCCAGCCATGATTGGTGTTCTTGTCCAATGTGGTGCTAGTCATCATTATTATCATATTGAAATGGATAAGGGTCAGATTCCATCTTTGGCTGTGCCTGGGTCCCCTTTGCAACACAGGAAGAGTATTACTCCTTTTCCCATCTAGGAATCTCATTTACTCTACAATAATGGCTTTGACTCTGATCCTCATTCTCCTCCATCAACATAGAGTGATGATGTTTGTTCTTTGTTGCGAGATCACATTCCTGATGTTGCAGTTATCCATGCTGAAAAATTTGGTGGCTTTCTTAAAGGGCTTGAGAAGCTAGCAAACTTCTCCTAAGAGTTTCCAATTAATTATGTCAAAGTCACATATTGTGCCTTCTATGTGCAATATCATTTACCCCCTTCTGGTGCTAACACATACTCCAGCATGTAGAATATACAGTTCCTCTAGGATGGAACTTTGCAGATAAGGGGGTGCAAAGGAAAACCGTTTTATTACTACGAATCGAGCAGATTATTTTTTTATGATGGAAAAATGGCTTAAATGCACAGATTGTTCTAGCCATGATGAAAACCTTGTTTAAGCCACTAAATAGGTAAATACTGCCGTGAATAGTGCGATGAATCACCAGATTAAGGACATGCGCTATGCAATAAAAATGTGCATTGCAACATCAATATTGGTGCCATCATCGCTGGCAATGCTGCCCAGTTTTAGTTGGCAAGGAGCCATCCAGCAGAATTCTTGCTGCAGTATAGAGTGAAGCAGCTCTTCTGCCATGTGTCTCCTCTGATGCATGTTCATTGCATGAAGGGGAAAGAGGAGTGAAAGTGATGACTTTCCCTGAAGTGACAGAAAATGGTCCATAGAAAGAACTATCCAGAGGAGGTGAGTGTGCTCTGCATGATGTTGGACTGCAAATTTGCTGTAGAACTCACAACTGACCTTGCTGCATTTCTTGACTGTGGCCACTACAGCTCAAAACTTTGACCCATTGGGCAGTACAACCATGTATTGACCTTGTTCATAATTGGGGCTCCCTGTGTTGACAATGGCATGCTCCTTTTCCCAAACTGATGTATACACAGAAAGGCCAATGTTCTTTAATACATGGAAATATAAAGCAGTTAGAATTTCCTGAAGATAATTCCCAAAAACAGCAGCTAGGGTAAAGGAAGTCAGAGACAGTGAGCCCTAAACCTAAGCCAACGTCATGTCCCTACCTATTTTCCGAAATTGTCCTAAAGACAGGGACAACTGAATGACAAACCCTACTCTATATAAGTGATGCAAAGAACAGGACAACACAACACAGAAGAGGAGTCAGCAAACCAAGGGTCAAAGCAGAGAGACAAAACAGTGCAAATTGCAATCCAAAAGAGTAGTCAAAAAAAGCAAAAAAGGAGAGGTCAGAAAATACAATATAGGAGCAAGGGGAATGCTTAGCAAGGTCAGAGACACAATAGGCAGCAACCATGTGTGGCCTGAATGCCAGTTTAAGGAAGTCCAGAACCCACCCTAGGCTTGATTGGCAGATAGGCTGTCAACACAGAATGACAAGAGTCCAGGCGCAGGTAATCATGAGCAGACATGCCTCTTGAACCACACAATGAGGCCAGAGGACAGCGCAGTAGTTTGAACAGGTGAGGACATAACAGTATCCCCCCTTTCATGAGGGGACACAAGACCCTCATCAGACATCCCAGATTATGAAGGGTTCTGCCCCTGAAATAGACGAATGAGGTGTGGAACCACATCTGCTCCACATGGCGATCACCCTTCCTGTGTACAAGGTACACGAGGTATTGGATAACATTCTGTATCGAACAAGAATCCAATATTTTCTTCACCTAGTTCTCCAGTTCCTCCTGGAAAACGACAGGAGCTGGTGATCCTTGTAAGCACTCTTTATTAGATTGATGTTTGCAATACTTTGGGGCTTTTTGATTGGAGCAGAGTACGTGACTTTTAGTAGCCGAGGCATCTCCTCCCTGACACAATCTAAGGTGTGCAAAGCAATACAATGAGATTAGCACTGAACTCCCCATTTTACCAACTCCCTTTTGGACCAAGCAAAAATAAGGTTATGGAGGACCAACCAGGGGAGCCCCAGAAAGATGCTCCATAACGAAAACGCCTATGTCCTCAGCATGTGCTGAGCCCACTGGCAAAAACATTAAAGTGGTCTTGAATTAAATCTTACCCCTGGCCAGTAGAGCAAAATCCGCTCCAGTAACCAACAAAGCAGTATCCAGCGGCAACAGCTCAATTCCTAAAGCTGAGAAATATGAAAATGTAACAAAGTTTGCTACTGCCACAAAGTCTACCAGGGCCTGACCAGAAACAGGTCTGTCCCCAGAGGACAGAGAAGCAGATAATAGCATTCCTTTGTGATTTTCAGAAAACACCTCTTTGCCTGAGTGCTCCTTCTGACTAGCACTCAGACATAGAGATGAGTGAGTAGTACTCGATCGAGTAGGTATTCGATCGAATACTATGGTATTCGAAATACTCGAACTCGATCGAGTACCACTCGCTGTTCGAATGTAAAAGTTTGATGCAGAACCAGCATTGATTGGCCGAATGCTATACAGTCGGCCAATCAATGCTGGTTCTTCTCCTACCTTTAGAAGTCTTCTCCGTGCATCTTCCCTGTGGCGTCTTCCGGCTCTTCATTCACTCTGCCAGGCATTCGCAGTCAGCTCTGCCCAGGCCTGATGCCTGGCAGAGTGAATGAAGAGCCGGAAAAGCCGGAAGACGCCGCGGGGACGCTGCAAGGAGAAGACTGCACGGAGGATCCAGCCCGACCCTCACTCGTGGACTTGGTAAGTATAATTTGATTGAACGTTGTCTACCCCTGAAACGAGCATTTTCCCCCCATAGACTATAATAGGGTTCGATATTCGATTCGAGTAGTCGAATATTGAGGGGTTACTCGAAACGAATATCGAACCTCGGACATTTTACTGTTCGCTCATCTCTAGAGATGAGCGAGTAGTGTTCGGATCAGCCGATCTGAACAGCACGCACGCATTGAAATGAATGGAAGCACCTGATACTTCCGCTTTGACGCCGGCCGGCCGCTTAACCCCCCGCGTGCCGGCTACGTCCATTCATTTCAATGCGTGCGTGCTGTTCGGATCGGCTGATCCGAACAGTACTCACTCATCTCTACTCATCTCTACTCAGACACAGAAGTTTTTCCACAGGTGTGTGAGGTTTGATAGAGTAATGTCGAATGAGACGACCTGTTTTTTCTACACTACAAACAGGAGATGATGCTCTCATTGAGTCTTGGCATCCACAGTTCCCAGTTGCATGGGTTCCTCATGAGGAGTGATGGGGGAAAAAGTAGATTTTTTAGAAGAGAGAGGAAGAGACAACAGACCCTAGAGATAACAGACCCTACTGTCTCTAAGATTTTCCCAGAGTCTGCGATCAATACGTATGGCAAAAGTCATGGCCTGCTCAAGAGTACGGGGATCAGAGTGACCAATCCAGACCACCTTAATACGATCACACAGGCCTTATTTACAGTGAGCTTTTTTTGGCCAGTTCACATCAACTCTGAGCAATACTCTACGGCAGAGTGATTGCCCTGACACATGGTGAGGAGTTAAGATATCATAAGCCCTGGTCTGGCTAAGCATAGATAGAGTTCAGTGACTTAAACATTTTTCTAAGTCGGTCCACTCCTCTGCCTTGGGGAAGTTTAAGGGCCCAAGATTGTGAATCCCCCTGTAGGAGAGAAATAATCTTCTAGCATTTGAGATTGCAAGAGAAGTGGTGAGAAAATTTGGGGTGTAAATTAATGGAATAAAAACGTGGGATAATCAGTGAATGGATGAATTAGATTTTATTAGATATATAAATTCCCCTTGTTATTAAAGAGGCAATGCATTTTGACATCAGACATCTTCGTCAGGTCAACTAGGTTGGTCAAAGGGGGTTGAGCAGCAGATTGAATGACATTAAAAGAAGGCAGCTCCTTCTGAGATCAAACTCCAAACCACTACACCAACTATTGCTCTATTACTCCCCATTGTGGTCATTAACTTTTTCTGATCTCATTCTCATGTATAAGGGTTAACCCAAAAAGATAATTGACATGACTCCCGAAAAGTTTAAAATTTTTCTCGATCCCTTGAAAAACAATTCGGGAGTAACATCTTAACCCTGGGAATAGACAAGGAAGCAGATGATGCTGAAATCTTAGCTTTGTTCTGGAAAAGGGTATTGACTTGGTTAGTTAGCTCAGACACCAGGATTACCAAACCCACCATGCAAACCACAAGATCCCAAATGGAAGGGGCCACACGGTGGCTCAGTGGTTAGCACTGCAGCCTTGCAGCGCTGGAGTCCTGGTGTTCAAATCCCGCCAAGGGCAAAAAAAAACATCTGTATGTTCTCCCCGTGTTTGCTTGAATTTCCATCCCATATTCCAAAAAAGACATACTGATAGGGAAAAATGTACATTGTGAGCTCTATATGGGGCTCACAATCTACATTAAAAAAAAAAAAAAAAAAAAGATCCCGAATGGAATCCATGTAAAGTGGTTGGCTATTCTGTCACAATTGCTCAAAGGTAATTCCTAATAACAGCTGTTAGGGAAAGGGAAGACAGAGAGCCCTAAATCTAGGTCCATCCTGTGTCCCTACCTATTTGCCGCAACTGTCCTAATGACAGGGACAACTGGACAACAAACTCTACTCTATATCAGTGATATATAAGTGGCAGTAATGTCAGTGATCGACTGCTAAGTGTTAGAAGGAGCGCTATTGAAGTCTTTCCTTGCTGCTGCGTTTCGACTGTACAACTAATACCGGGCTAAGCAGAGATCATTCTATACAGAGAACTGAAAGATCCTGAAGTTGGGATATCCCTCCTACTATCCTCTTTACCTTTATATTTTTTTCTGTACCTACTGTCACTGTAATGCCTCTACTGTGGAACTTTTGTATTTGTGTTTTGTATTATTATTCTATTATCTAGGCTGCTGTAACACACTGAATTTCCGCATGGTGTGACTATTAAAGGATTATCTTATTTTATTGTATCTTATCTCTTCTCTTATCTTGCAAAGAACAGGAAAAGACAACCCAACACAGAGGAGCAGTTAGCAAGCCAAGGGTCAAGAGAGAAAAAACAGTACCAAATTGCAATCCAAAAGAGTAGTCAAAAAAGCCAAAAAGCAGAGGTCAGAAAATACAATTTAAAAACAAAGGAAATGCTTAGCAAGGTCAGAGACACAATAGCCATCAATCATGAGTGGACTGATAACCAGTTTAAGGAAGTCCAAAACCCGACCCAGACTTGATTGGTAGATAAGCTGTCAATCACAAGCACACAAAAGTTTATCCTAACAGTACCAACACAGAACAAGAGTCTTAGAACAGGTAATCATTAGCGGACACGCCTCCTACGCCGTGCAATGAGGCCAGAGGACAGCACAGAAGTTCAGGTGAGGCCGTAATACTTAGGCAATTATTATTTTTTTCTTTTAGATTAGCAGAGGCTACACTACTATGCATAATTGCTCTTAAAAAACTCCATAAAATATGTTTTTCAGATTAACACCAACGTTCCATCACACTGTGTATTTGTTCACCAGAACAGAAAAAAACCAACCCATGAAATTAAAAAAATATTGAGTATATAGATGAAACTGCTCTATTGCACAACAGACAGACCAAATTAGATTATTGGCAGTGGAAGGGTTAACTATTCCATCTGTGAAAGCAAATGCAGCACAGATTTCCCCTCACTATGATCCTATCCTACTTTTATTGATTTTTTGCACTAGCCTGCCCATGTAATTATTTGATCCTCTAAATGTTGCAACAACTTCACAGAGTCCTAGACCCTTGTCTACCTTTGTATTTCCTGGTGACCATTTTCTAATAGTTTAACAAGTTTTGGTCATCCAAAACTAAAAGTAGGACAAATGAAGAAAAGTTTTACATTTTTAATGAAAATCTGAAGTGAATAGTTAAAATTATTTTTGTTTTTCCTGTGAAAACTTTTCAGCCCGGTGATGACAGATACTATTGAGACTATGTTAGTCTCTCTACAATTTTTAGGTCCTTGAGGAATCCTTGGTTGTGCAGGGTACAAGTGTATAAATGTGTGTTCTGGAGACTGAGTATAATGTACAGGGCGATCACTGTGGCTTCTGTCTGTGAGAATTAGATTCTGTTTGGGCCTAAAGGAACATGGATCTTCAAATGAGAAATGAAGGGAAGACCCTAGTAAAGATCTCAGAGGTAAGGATTATTTCCCTGCAAAACAAAATTCTAATATTATCAGGATTTTATGCAGGGTTATGACAAGTATTTTCAAATTTTTGGTTAGTATTCTTTCAAGCAAAAAGCAAGTGCTCACACATGCACATACATGTAATAAAGCGTTCTTACAGCCTCTATATTGTACAAAGTTGTAATAGACTTTTAAGGAGCCTTATCATACTGTCATAGCAGAATGTAGGATTCCCAACAGGAGGAAGATGAGCTGCTGGAGAGAGACAGAGAGCAGACAGAGAAGATGAGACCATTACGACCCATCTGCAGCATCCAGTGAGTGTTTGATCTCACAACAGAGTTGGATTTTTCTTTGAATTATTCTCCAGCTCTGTTATGAGATAAAGATAAGAGAGATTAGATAATCCTTTAATAGTCCTACAGTGGGGAAATGATCTCTCGCTTTTCTCCTTGCCTCGCAGCCTCTTCTCCTCTCCCTCTCATCTCCATATACTTCATTCTGAACAGATCTGTGACTAACTTACATGTACAGATTAGAGAATTCAGAATCAGTGATCATTACAGACAAGAGGACAAAAAATAAAGAATGAAATAAGAATGTTTATGTTCTATTCATATGTTAAATAAAAACTAAAAGTTCAGTTACTCTTTAGGATCGACCATCTTTAGCTCTGTGGGGGTACAACATTGGGGTCCAGTATTAACCATCAGTAGCCATTTCATTGTTTACATGGGGCACCATTTTTTTATAGTGTCTATTGATCCCAAAGAGAAATAATAAACCTCTATGAGCCAGATACCAGCTGTCCCTCATTAGGTGGAAAATATTTTCTCGAAGACGGACAATCGGAATACGTATCGGTACAAAGATTTCCTCAAAATCCAATCCTGTTATAATAAGTTTGCATTCCATATACTATCTATAGCTGCTTACTATGACTTTAATACAACATCATGATTTGCTTTCACTGTCTTAAGGTTAAACTTGAAAGCAATTCAAGCCCAATAACGTCAGTACTTCTCTTGGGATTCTCTGATATTGGACGCTTTAGATTGATATTTTTCACTCTGCTCTTAGTGATCTATGGTGTGGCAGTATGTGGGAACCTCCTGATCATCACCCTGGTGTCCACCACCAAGAACCTCCACACTCCTATGTACTTCTTCCTCACCCATCTCTCCATCTCTGACATCATGTTGATCACAGACATTGTCCCGAATGCCCTTTATTGCTTACTGGTTGGGGTGGGAGTCATGTGCTTTAGATGTTGCATTGTCCAATATTACTTTTTTGCTATTGCTTTATGTTCGGAATGTCTTCTTCTAGCCATCATGTCATTTGACCGATATTTGGCCATTTGTAGTCCACTACGTTACACTTCCATTATGAAAATGGTGTTTTGCCAAAATATTTCTTTCTTGTCCTGGATTTTGAGCTTCTTATTAGTTTCGGTGGAGACAGTAACTATTCACATGCTGGACTTTTGTGGACCCAACATCATCCACCATTATTTCTGTGATCTTTCTCCCTTGATCCAACTTTCTTGTTCCGATACCTCAATGGTTCAACTCGAAATTACCTTGCTTAGTATTCCTGTGGTGGTTCTACCCTTCATTTTCATAACTTCTACATATATTTGTATAATCTATTCGATCCTACGGATTCAGTCACATACCCGGAGGCAGAAAGCTTTCTCCACCTGCAGCTCCCACCTGACTGTGGTTTCAATATTTTATGGGACTCTCTCCAGCACGTATTCAGTTCCCACCAAAGTGCAAACCTTGAAATTAAGTAAAGTCCTCTCTTTGCTCTACACTGTGGGAACCCCATTGTTAAACCCCATTATATACAGTCTGAGGAACAAAGACATCAAGCAGGCGTTTACCAAATCAATTCACAGATTATCTCTTTTTTGAAGAACATTATTCTGGCATAGAGGGGTGATATTTAGGCAAACATTTGGATACTTTCCTTGTTCACCTTGTGACACTTTGTAGATGGTGTGGGGTGAGGATCGTGCAGGTGCCTTAGTCTTGCAAATTTATAAAGGTTAGTTCACCTTTTCCACCGTGTGGATTTTTCATGTGGCTATCCATGACGGGAAGCCAATGCAGTGCTGAGTTCCTGAGTAGGCCTGAAAAAATCAGTAGCGGAAAAAAACTGTGAGTGACTCTCATGGAAGTGAATGGGAGGCGTTTTTGCAGGGGACTTTTGAGGCCGATTCCACGACAAAATGAACATACCCTTAGAATTCATGCAAGTTTTCTGATGTGAGTTACATTGTAAATCTTACACTAGTTCCTAACTAGCGTAAATTTCCATTTTGGTGCAAAGACAGTGAACAGATTTATTCACATAACTCCGATTCCCTACACAAGATAGCCAATTACATATGACTAAGGTTGAGCGATCAGGATCAGAAAAGATCGGATCCGGATCGGCAATCAAGGAAATTTCACGATCACGATCGGGTTCTGATCCCGCCTAAAAAAGATTGGGAGTGGAATGCTGATCCTGATCGCTCAACTTACCTGCATGGAAGCGCTGCTGCAGTGCGTGCCACAACAAGCCCTGCCTACTCCCAGCATCAGTAGCACTAGCGTGGGTAGCGGGACCACATACGGTGCTCTGCAGACATGCGAAGTAGAAAGAAGAGGAGCGACAGCAGCGTGGAGTGGCAGCGGCAGTGCTTCTGTGCAGGTTAGTGGACAGCAGGGAGGATTTAAGTAGCCGGGGGATTTTTTAATCACTACACAGCATGGAGTCCAAAAATTGAAGCCTTCAATTTTTGGATTCCATGCTGTGTAGTGAATGGGATCATTTTAAAAAAATCCCATTGACTTACATTAGGATCGGAATTGGGATCGGGATCGGGTTTGGATAGAAAATGATTGGAAATTGGATTTTAAAAACGTTCCTTAAATCTCAAGATCAGCTCAACCCTACATATGACACTCCGGTCTTAATAAATGTGTCCTCACGGGGTCAATACATTTCTGTGCCATATTTCATCCCTTCTTGATTATTGGAGAGTATGATTGATATTATGTGTCCTTGTTGTTACACGTTGTAGCCTCATTGTAGTCATCTAGTGATTATAGCATATATTGTGTGATGGATCAGGAAGTTTTTGGGGGGTTCTTTTTGTGATTTCATGGCTGGATATAAAATACATTTGTCTTCAGTTTACATTTAATGAAAGAACATTGTGGGAGCATTGATTGCTACATGGCGTTCCGAGGGACTCTCTAACCCATTTCTAGCCCCAACACATCCTTAGCAATATCAAAGTGACAGCAATAGATATAGGTTTACAGATGGTAACAAACATCATGTTTAAACAGAGAAATTTTTAATACTTTTTAGAATATCACTGGGTTTTTTGGAGCAAGAACAGGCCAAATAATACTGAATCATTTTATGCCTCAAAATTTAATAAAACTACTACCATGTTTCCCCGAAAATAAGACCGTGTCTTAAATTTTGGTCCTAAAGGTATGCTATGTCTTATTTTCAGGGGATGTCTTATTTTATTTTTGTGTGCGGCTGCCACCACTGCGCTACGCTGAAATGTGCTCGCTGCACAAAGACTGCATGAAGAAAAACATTGCAGCCGGCTGAACGCTGTGTGCGGTGCTCCGTGTGCACAGGTATGTCGGCTGCTGCCGCTGCTGTGTTACATTGTATCCACTGTTCCTACTGCTGTGGGATGAGCTGGGAGAGTGGACTCCCCGCTGCATATGATGCTTAGTGTATGCACAGCGGCATCTCCCAGCTCATCCTACCGATGCAGCAGCAGGAACAGTAGATACAACGTATTGCAGCGGCGTCAGCAACCGGCATACCTGTGCACATGGAAGATCGTGCACAGTGTTCAGTCGTCTGCAATGTTTTTCTTCATACAATCTTTGCGAAGAAAGATTATTATTATTGGGGGATGTCTTACTTTCGGGGGGTGCCTTATATTAGGCAATTCAACAAAACCTCTGCTATGTCTTACTTTCTGGGAATGACTTATTTTCAGGGAAACAGGGTAGTAAAGTGTATAACTTCACTCGATTTCTTTGGTACTTTGGCAAGAGTATACATTTTCATAGTGTATTGGCTACAAGTACCATGTGGCTTGACTAGATTGTCTATTTCTGATCTTGGACACAGTAAAGATTGAATGAGAATTGTGATTGAGGTCTTCGCTGCCGGCTGCTCTAACCATGTGACAGAGGGAGGAGTCACTCCAGCACTGAGTACTTCACTTGGCTACAATCCCTACAACATTATCTGTGCATCATTCTCTATTATCTTTCTCAGTCTGAATATCTGACCTGAGATACTTCTATGTCTCTAATCTCGCTCCCCCCACAAAAAAAAATTAAATAAAATAAAATAAAGGCGTATTATACAAATAAAATCATCAGATCTTTGTGAATAAAAATGTGGGTTTGGGAAGGATTGATGCAAAAATACATTTTTTTTAAATTATTTTTTTAGTTTACTTTTTTGTATTTGTGTATATATAGAATAATCATTGTTGTTCACTGTTATAGGACATTATCAAAGGAGTGTATATATGTATGCATTACTTACTCATTGTAGGTATGTTATTAGCCATTATCAGAGGATTGTATACATGCATATACACCACTTGTCCACCGTTAGGCCTCGTTCACATCTGCGTTGATAATCAAAATAATAAAATATTGAATTTGGTAATTTGTGTAATTGGATCATCTTCTCTTAAGCCACATGCTGAGTGCTGCAAAATCCCCAAAAAGAGAGTTAAGAAAATGTATTCAATGTGATTAAAATACTCCAAAATGGAGCCATCAAACACTACAAATTGTTCTAGAACTGCATAAGGCTATATGGATCATGGCGTGCAGTGGTGTAAAAACACAAAAAGTGACTTACTGACTAACTTGTGTTTGGCCTTAATTACTAAGATGTTAAATTCAGTCCTGTCAAAGGATTTTAGGATTTTGAGTTTGTGAGGGTTTGCTCACACTATCGTTTGTATTCCGTCCGCAAGGAAACCGCATGGAGACCCCCCGAATGGAATACCAATGCTAATGCAAGTGCTGTGCAGTTAAGCACATGGAGCCTATAGAGTATAATGGGCTCTGTGTGCTTGCCATGCACTGCCCGCACAATTCCTTCTTGCGGGCAGTGTGCATTATAGTTTATGGGCTCCATGTGCTTTGCAAGCACATCGCTTGCAATTGTGATTGCATTCGGTCCAGGGGGGTATCCATGCAGACTCTTTGCAGATGGAATACAAACACTAGTGTGAACCAACCCTGACATTTGTCATCTGTGAGATCTCCCCTGGGTATTTATAAGTGCTATTATTGGTAAGTGGTAGCATCTAGGGTAGTAAAACAGGAGACCATACAAATTCATAAATTGAGACCACCAAATTCTACAGTCGGTGACACAAAGAGATCTATAAGGGGCCACACAGTGGCTCAGTGGTTAGCACTGCAGCCTTGCAGCGCTGGAGTCCTGGTGTTCAAATACCACCAAGGGCAAAAAACCATCTGCAAGGAGTTTGTATGTTCTCCCCATGTTTGCATGGATTTCCATCCCATATTCCAAAGACATACTGATAGGGGAAAATGTACATTGTCTGCTGTATGTGGGGCTCACAATCTACATTAAAAAAAAAAGTTCAATAAGTTATCTGGAGGTAACGTTAGTACTAGGGATGAGCGAAGCAATTCTGCAGACAGGTAACCTCCGATCCTCCAAAGACCCCCTACTCCAAACTGCTCTTATCTGTTCCTCACACAAACTGGTCTCCAAGATTTCTCTTTTGCATCCCCCATACTCTGGAACCCCTTAACAAGAAACATAAGACTGACCCCCACAATCACAAGCTTCAAGAAGGCCCTGAAGACTCCAATATTCAGGAAGGCCTACAACCTCCAATAACACTACTGTTACCACATAACTATCTGTACAGTCTCTGTCCTCACGTTCTGTCTCTATCGTTCCTCCATCACAGTCTGTAAACCCTCATGGACAGGACCCTCTATCCCACTCTGCAAGTTGGACATTGATGATATTGTATTTGTTTTGTATATTTTGGGTACCATATGTAAACCCTAAAATGTAAATCACCATAGAATTTATGGTGTCATATAAATAATAAATAAATAAATAAATAAATAAATAAATAAATAAATACAAATAATAGAAATACATTATGTGTTATAGATAGATTCCTAGGAGTCCTAAGAGTATTCTACACTATGTTTTATAGATAGGTTCCTAGGAGTCCTAGGAGTATTCTACACTATGTTTTATAGATAGATTCCTAGGAGCCCTAAGAGTGTTCTACACTATGTTTTATAGATAGGTTCCTAGGAGTCCTAGGAATATTCTACACTATGTTTTATAGCTAGGTTCCTAGGAGTCCTAGGAGTATTCTACACTATGTTTTATAGATAGGTTCCTAGGAGTCCTAGGAGTATTCTACACTATGTTTTATAGATAGGTTCCTAGGAGTCCTAGGAGTATTCTACACTATGTTTTATAGATAGGTTCCTAGGAGTCCTAAGAGTATTCTACACTATGTATTATAGATAGGTTCCTAGGAGTCCTAAGAGTATTCTACACTATGTATTATAGATAGGTTCCTAGGAAATCTAAGAGTATTCTACACTATGTATTATAGATAGGTTCCTAGGAGTCCTAGGAGTATTCTACACTATGTATTATAGATAGGTTCCTAGGAGTCCTAAGAGTATTCTACACTATGTTTTATAGATAGGTTCCTAGGAGTCCTAAGAGTATTCTACACTATGTTTTATAGATAGGTTCCTAGGAGCCCTAAGAGTGTTCTACACTATGTTTTATAGATAGGTTCCTAGGAGCCCTAAGAGTATTCTACACTATGTTTTATAGATAGGTTCCTAGGAGTCCTAAGAGTGTTCTACACTATGTTTTATAGATAGGTTCCTAGGAGTCCTAAGAGTGTTCTACACTATGTTTTATAGATAGGTTCCTAGGAGCCCTAAGAGTATTCTACACTATGTTTTTATAGATAGGTTCCTAGGAGCCCTAAGAGTATTCTACACTATGTTTCATAGATAGGTTCCTAGGAGCCCTAAGTGTTCTACAATATGTTTTATAGATAGGTCCCTAGGAGTCCTAAGAGTATTCTACACTATGTTTTATAGATAGGATCCTAGGAGTCCTAAGAGTATTCTACTCTATTGTATTCCTTAAAATTTCATCTTTATTCCATTCTTTTAAAAGTTCATCTTCTTACAAGTACAAAGTGTGCAAAAACTCCCCAAAAGTGACAAAAAAAAATCATCACTACTGACGCGTTTCTGGGCGTACTAGCCCCTTAGTTTAGTACACTAACGAAGCACTGGCAGGACTGCCAATTGTCCCCCACTCCAGACGCTGCATAAGACATCCCTCGAAAATAAGACAGGTCATATATTTCATAAGAGAATTTAATATAAGGCACTGTCTTATTTTCGGGCAACAGGGTATCTTTTGTTACATAATAAAGACACAAACAGTCCAAAGTCCAGCACTTGAAGGAAGAAAAATTGCAAGTGCAGATCTCTAGAAAATGTATATAAGAAAATTGTGACATTAGAAAAACTCCCAACAGAATATCGTAAAAACTACCCACAGGCATAGATTAGATTCACACAGGGCAGTGAATCATTGTACATGGGGCAGATCAGACAGGATGCCAGACATGACCATTGAAGTCATTACAGGCTACAGATTAACATAAACACTCCATCACACTGTGTATTTGTTCACCAGAGTAGAAACAAATGACCCATGAAATAAAAAAAAATAAAAATAAATTATTATTATTATTATTATTATTATTATTATTATTATTATTATTATTATTATTATTATTATTATTATTATTATTATTATTATTATTATTTTTTTTTGTTCAGATTAGTTCAGGTTAGATTGTGTATTTGGTGAACAACAAAAAAACCTTATAAATAACAATAATAGTTTTTTTTTGCTTTTTTCTTCAATTTGTATAGTGTAATTAACATTTTGCTGTTAGAAGAGCAGTATGTATTTAATAAGAATAATGAAAAACATCTTTGTCATGATTGGCTTGTCACTGAAGAGTATGTTTAAAGAATGTGTATATAGAAGAAACTGCTTTATTGCACAACAGACAGTCCAAATTGTATTATTGTCGATGAAAGGGTTAACTATTCCGTGTGTGAAAGCAAATGCAGCACAGATTTCCCCTCACTATGATCCTATCCTACTTTTATTGATTTCTTGCACTATCCTGCCCATGTAATTATTTGATCCTCTAAGAGGTTGCCAAATGTTGCAACAACTTCACAGAGTCCTAGACCCTTGTCTATCTTTGTATGTCCTGGTGACCATCTAATAGTTTAACAACACAACTAAAATATTGTTACATTTGGAATATTTGGGATAATCCCGGCTCATTACAAAGCAGATCACCAATCTCTAAAAGCCTTGTTTACGGTTGGCAATGGAAAGCAAAAAACAAATCTGGTTCATCATGTTCCCCATACTGCACTGACTGCTGATGCAGCTGATTTTTCTCCTGCTATTTGTGGAAATGGCACGCCGACCGACCGAGGAGGACAAAGGAAGAAAAGTAGAGATGAGCGAACACTAAAATGTCCAAGGTTTGAAATCTGATTCGAACAGCCGCATAGTGTTCGACTGTTCGAACGAATTTCAAACCCCAATATAGTCTATAGGGGGAAATGTTTGTTTCAGGGGTAGGCAAAATTCGATAAAATTATACTTACCAAATCCACGAGTGACGGTTGGGCTGGATTCTCCTTGAAGTCTTCCCCCGGCGCAGCGTCCCCGCGTCTTCTTCTGGCTGGAATTCACTCTGCCTAGGCATCGGGGCCTAGGCAGAGCCGACTGCGTATGCGCGGTCGGCTCTGCCCGGCCTGACGCCAGAGCAGAGCCGACTGCGAATGCGAGGGCATGCCCGCGCATGTGCAGTCGGCTCTGCCTAGGCCGGATGCCTAGACAGAGTGAATTCCAGCCGGAAGACGCTGCGGGGACGCTGCACAGAGAATACTTCTAAAGGTAAGAGAAGAACCAGCGTTGATTGGCAATGTATAGCATTCTGCCAATCAACGCTGGTTCTGCATCGAACCTTAAACTTCAAACAGCTAGTAGTATTCGATCGAGTACGAGTATTTCGAATACCGTAGTATTCGATCGAACACCTACTCGATCGAACACTACTCGCTCATCTCTAAACAAAAGTTTTACATTGTTTATGAAAATCTGAAGTGAATAATTAAAATTATTTTTGTTTTTCCTGTGAATGCTTTCGAGATCTTGGTGATGTCAGATACTATTGAGACTATGTTAGTCTCTCTACAATTTTCAGGTCCTTGAGGAATCCTTGGTTGTGCAGGGTACCAGTGTATAAATGTGTGTTCTGGAGACTGATTATAATGTACAGGGCGATCACTGTGGCTTCTGTCTGTGAGAATTAGATTCTGTTTGGGCCTAAAGGAACATGGATCTTCAAATGAGAAATGAAGGGAAGACCCTAGTAAAGATCTCAGAGGTAAGGATTATTTTTCTGCAACACACAATTCTAATGTTATCAGGATTTCATGCTGGGTTATGATATATATTTTAAAATTTTTGGTTAGTATTATTTCTACATCCACACTATAAAAATAGCAAAACACAAGTGATTTAGTGCTCACACATGCACATACATGTAATAAAGCGTTCTTACAGCCTCTATATTGTACAAAGTTGTAATAGACTTTTAAGGAGCCTTATCATACTGTCATAGCAGAATGTAGGATTCCCAACAGGAGGAAGATGAGCTGCTGGAGAGAGACAGAGAGCAGACAGAGATGATGAGACCATTACGACCCATCTGCAGCATCCAGTGAGTGTTTGATCTCACAACAGAGTTGGATTTTTCTTTGAATTATTGTCCAGCTCTGTTACTAGATAAATAATGATCTCTCACCTTTCTCTTTGCCTCGCAGCCTGTTCTCCTCTCCCTCTCATCTCCATATACTTCATTCCAAACAGATCTGTGACTAAGCTACATGTACAGATTAGAGAATCAGTGATCATTACAGACACTGTTTCCATTGGGTGCCGCTGTTGTCTGGATTTTTCATAGTGTCTGCAAAAAAATAAACCTTTATGAGCCAGATACCAGCTGTCCCTTATTAGGTGGAAAATCTTTTCTGGAAGACTGGCCATCGGAGTTTGACCCTGTACAAAGATTTTCTTGCACAAGGATTCGATCACCCTTATAATAAGTTTGCATTCCATATACTATCTATAGATGCTTACTATGACTTTAATACAACGTCATGATTTGCGTTCACTGTCTTAAGGTTAAACTTGAAAGCAATTCAAGCCCAATAACGTCAGTACTTCTCTTGGGATTCTCTGATATTGGACGCTTTAGATTGATGTTTTTCACTCTGCTCTTAGTGATCTATGGTGTCGCAGTATGTGGGAACCTCCTGATCATCACCCTGGTGTCCACCACCAAGAACCTCCACACTCCTATGTACTTCTTCCTCACCCATCTCTCCATCTCTGACACCATGATGATCACTGACGTGGTCCCGAATGCCCTTTATTGCTTACTGGTTGGGGTGGGAGTCATGTGCTTTAGATGTTGCATTGTCCAATATTACTTTTTTGCTATTGCTTTATGTTCGGAATGTCTTCTTCTCGCCATCATGTCTTTTGACCGATATTTGGCCATTTGTAGGCCTCTGCGTTACACTTCTATTATGAAAATGGTATTTTGCCAGAACATTGCTTTTGTGTCCTGGATTTTAAGCTTCTTAATAGTTTGGCTGATCATATTAACCATTCACATGCTGGACTTTTGTGGACCCAACACCATCCACCATTATTTCTGTGATCTTTCTCCCTTGATCCAACTTTCTTGTTCCGATACCTCAATGGTTCAACTCGAAATTACCTTGCTTAGTATTCCTGTGGCGGTTCTACCCTTCATTTTCATAATTTCTACATATATTTGTATAATCTCTTCGATCCTACGGATTCAGTCACATACCCGGAGGCAGAAAGCTTTCTCCACCTGCAGCTCCCACCTGACTGTGGTTTCAATATTTTATGGGACTCTCTCCAGCACGTATTCAGTTCCCACCAAAGTGCAAACCTTGAAATTAAGTAAAGTCCTCTCTTTGATCTACACCGTGGCCACCCCATTGTTAAACCCCATTATATACAGTCTGAGGAACAAAGACATCAAGCAGGCGTTTACTAAATCGATTCACAAACTATCTCTGGCATAGAGGGATGATATTGAGGTACTTTCTTATAGGAGTCTGTCACTGCCACCAGCTACCGTACTTTAAACTGCTCCCATAGTCCTATAGATGCTGTTAGCAGAATAAAAACCAAACCTTTCTTATGTTTCAGAGCCCCAGGGATGCATAGGAAAAGCACTTTTGTTCTTTATTCAAATGAGGATGTTGGAGCACAGGGGGAGGTTTTCTGTATTACAGCATCGCTGTATCATCACTAAACACGCCCATCCTGCACTCAGCTCCTCCCCCTGACAGTGTGATTTGATCCTTCAGTGTCGGTGTCCTCCCACGTTCATCTTCTATACTATGGAACTAACTATCATGATTCACAAGACTGCTCCCAATCACAACCTTCAAATGCAACCTGAAGAACTGTTTCTTTAGAATTTCATATGATACAATTAATCCTGTGACCATTATGCCACCATATCGGTAACTATTACCAACACGTAATGTGTCCACCTACATTTCCATATAAATTGTAAGCCTGCGGACAGGGTCTTCTTTACTACTTCTATTATGTTGGGGTGATCACCTGGAGGCGCTGCATAGAAAAGGCCACAGCAGGCTATACCTACTCAGGAGGCTGAGGGCCTTCGGAGTCCAGGGGACACTTCTTAGGGCCTTTTTCACTCTGTGGTTGCTTCAGCCATCTTTTTTGGTGTGCCTTCTGGGGGAGCAGTATATCAACCAGGGACAGAAATAGACTTGACAGGCTGATCAGGAGGGCCAGCTCTGTCCTGGGGAGCCCCCTGGACCCAGTACAGGTGGTGGGTGACAGAAGGA